>NW_012267362.1:2657202-2662857 GCF_000151885.1 Dipodomys ordii | reverse complement strand
AGGGGAAAAATTTTTTTTAAAAATATTAATTAAACAATCTTTGTCAATATTTAACAAACAAATATTTACAACTTGGGGAAGCATTTTTGGTAGATATACATTTAATTAGACTAGCACATTGACCCCAGTACTTCCTGGCCCACCAGTACCAAAGCAACCCAACAGAGCTGATTGGACCAAAGAGGGAACTATGACTCAAATGAAGTCAAAATATTAACTAGTCTGGATGCTTCTATTATAGGATCTGGAGTCAGAAAGATGTATGCCAGAACCTCTGAGCCAGGTGGCCCTGACAAGTTCATGAACTTCTTCAAGTTGCCTTATCTATGTTAGCACAAGCTATGGCTGTTGCTAGGATGAAATAACACATGATATGAAAGTTAGCACTGTGTTAGGCACATGGTGAATGTTCAGAAGTTATTATTACTAGTAACAGATTGTCTTCACACTCATGGAAAGAAAAGGTTCTGCCCTTGCAGTGGCTGTGGAATTAGCCAGGTGCCTCAAATTCCTTCTCTTGGAAATAGGGTGTGGGTCTGAGAAAGCAATCACTGGTTCCAGGTGGAGACATGGGTAAAACTACAGAGAAAAGCAGACAGGAGTGGAGAAGGAGAGGGTCAGGGAGATTCTCTAAGGATCCTTCCCTTTCTTCCATGCTGCCCATCCTCCCGCCCCAGTGATTTTTCAATCCCAAACTAGGCAGCTGCTGCTTCTTGAAATTTAAAGGGCCCAAAGCAACAAGATAGGACTCATTTCTCCTAGCAAGATCGTGTTTCTCTGCTCATGATGAAAGTTAGACACATTACTATTTCCGGAAGTTACTCAAATAGTAGATACTCTCCACAAATGAGCTCAAGTATTTCTAAGGACTCTGTTTCCTGAATGACCAGGATGCTACATAAGACTCCTCTTCAGATAGGCTCAAATACTTTTCCTGTCACACTGTCAAAATAAATAAATGCAATTTGTTAAGAACGTATCATCTGTAATGTTAGCTATAGTGGTATATACCTGTTATCTCAGTACTGGGGAGGCAAAGACAGGAGGGTCTTGAATTCAAGGCCATGCTGGGCTACATGGGTAATTCTGTGTCTCAAAAAAAATAAAAGGAAAGAAGGAAAGAGGAAGGGAAGGAAAGGAGGAAGTTTCTCTCTGCCATCTAAAATATTTCCATAAAGTATTTCCATAATGTTCCCGCCTCCAGTCCAATCTCACTCTTCTGCACTACTATTACCACTCCTTTTTCCAAACTAATCTTCCTTCAGTGTAAATCCACTCATTTCATTTCCCTGCCTACAATGCCTACTAGCCCTCGCTCTAATCCAGATGAAGGAGAATCCTGGCGTATCTGGTTTGTGCCTCTTTCACCATACTCTAACCACAAGTGCCTTGCACTCCACCTGAGGCACAGAACCACCTAGCATTCCTTCTGCCTCTGTGCTGTGCCTCTCCTACACTTACAATCTCCATCCTCCCTCACATCTAAATGGCTGGAGATTCCAGTTTACAGGCTCTAATTCTAGTCCTTCTCACCCACTCAGCAATGTTTGTTGATACCGGGCTGGGAATGCAAACTATGAAAACAAACAACTAGTGCCTAAGAAAGCTCCCAGTCTCACAAAAGCCAGGTGTCAGGTACTGGAACAATCAAAACTCACTAAGGAAGAGCTGAAAACAAAGAAAACAATTGGAACCATAGCAACAAAGAAGATTCCCTGAAGAAAATCACGCCTGAATAAAACCTTAAGGATAATAAAGTTCACTATGATATAGATTGAGGAACGGTTGTCCATCATTTTACTCGGAAGTATTATAAAATGAAAGGAAAGGGTGGTATGAAATTACTCATTAAAATCCTTCTCTATTCTAGAAAAGAAAGGAATGTGTGTGTGTGTGTGTGTGTGTGTGTGTGTGTGTGTGCTGGTTTGCTGGGACAGGAAAGGGAGTAAGGGCAGAAGGAACATGACTGTTGTGTTGTGAACATGTTGAGTCTGAAGTACTCCCGTGGGATATGCAAGTAGAGATGCAGAGATTCACAATACACAAGTGGATGTGTGGGTGGGTACAAAGAGGAAGCGAGAGACACAAGCGTGGAAAGCAGTTAGAACTTAGATGGCAGCTGGAACCGTGTGAGCACTGGGCACACTGCCACCATGAGTGACACAGTGCCCCAATATGGCAATGACCACTTGGACATTATAAAACGCCATCCCAAGACTGATGCATCTGAGAGTGACAGACAAGGCTTAGCTACCTAAATGCCTAGTTATTTCATAAACAAAACGTATCCAAATCCAAAAGTAAGCTTTCTTAGCACTCTAAGATTTGAGAATATAGGCAACATATCATTTATCCTGGAAGTATTTAGAACTCGCTAGAGAAGCAATGTGGTTTCCATTAGCCAATGGAAAGCTGACTATTCCATGATCTAGCACTGTAAGGAGGCTGGTGGAGAGGGTGCAGGTTTGGGATGGAATGCTCAGAAAGTGCTTCTCTCAGAAAGATGGCCTAAAGAGAGCATGAAGAAATGAGTGGAGCTCTTGTAGCAGGAGAGAAAATGAAGCAGTATCACAGGCCCAAGAGACTACCAGGGCACTAGGCCATGCTGGGCAGAGAGCTTTCCCTTGATAACAATCTGCAGATATCAGAATGCTGTAGGAGAGCTCACGGAAGCAGCTGGCTGGTTAGAAGCAGATAATGCCTGCTGGTAATAGCCAAGGTAAGACTGAAAGGTGGTAGCAAGTATCATGTGCATGTTTGCTTTCAAATATACCAAACTCTCTCCTGCTGAGATAATGGCATTATTTTTGAATATGTATTTTAGGCTCTGGCTTTCCTATCATGAAACCAAATCATGTGGTTAGAAAATTTCAATACTCATGATTTGAATGCTCAAATATTCACAAAAGGAAAAATATCTTTCCCCAAAATGGGTTCCCATTACATTCTTGTCCAGTGTTTCTTTTCTTTTGATATTGTTTATTTTTTTAAGGGTGCAGCTGAAAATTTATCACAGACTTATGGAACTATATGCATTGACATCCTGTCAATGCTTCTTTGATGCTGCTTGATTTCCTAAACTAAGGACATCTTTAGATTTTATAATCTGCTTGAGTCTATTCTGCTGTTCTAGATCAAAACATTTTCCAAAATAATCTAAAACTTATTTAAAATACAACCAGAAATTACAGGGTGAATTTAAATTTCAAGGCCCTAGTAGTCCACGATAAACAGTGATGGAATGAATGACTGAAAAGGCCTTAGTAAATTCTCAACTAGACCATTCTGCTAAGGATCTCAGGAAAAGCTAGATTCTAATACTTATTATTCCTATATTTCCTTTTACCATCTGGCTAGGAGGAAGCAATATCCTAAGCCATGTAAGTCAATGAAAGTCAGCAGAGAAGCTGATTCAGAGGTAAGCGCATTCACTCATTCTCTCATTTATTCATTCAACAAACACTGGCTTAGCAGTTTAACCACAAGTACTGCACTGAACCTCAGTGTGGCAGTGCTCAATAAGAAGCATGGCCCTGCCTTTAAGGAGCTTTTACTATGAACTCAGCTCTAGGTTACAGCAATGTCAACTCACACACAGAATTTTAACTTAAAAGCTTCCTCTCCAGAGTAATTAGACTGGGACACTTTTGTAAAATGTATGTTAGTGTACCATTCTATTAGCAATTCAAATAAGTAGAGAGTCTACCTTTGCCTTCAGATCGACTTAAAGAAAACACACACTGGGTTGGGGGTGGTTTAGCACCTGTCCAACAAGTACAAGGTCTTGAGTTCAAACCCCAGTACCACCAAGAACAAAAAAATGCTTTATGAATCATGAGATCCAGAATTCCAGAATTTACTCATAAGAAATCACTGAGTTTATTGAGCTTAATCTTTTAGGAGAAATTCCTCATGGAGTTTATATTTTAAAAATATGTATGTGCTATAAGAATTCTAAAATGAATGTAT
Source organism: Dipodomys ordii (assembly GCF_000151885.1). Lineage (NCBI taxonomy): Eukaryota > Metazoa > Chordata > Mammalia > Rodentia > Heteromyidae > Dipodomys > Dipodomys ordii. Next base: position 2,658,888 of record NW_012267362.1, on the reverse strand, counting down.
GAATCTTTACTGAATCCGTTTAGTAACTTCTCTTTGCCCATAATTTCCATAGATGATTACAATTACCTGTTCGTATGCCCAGAACTTCACAGCTGTCTCTGGAGCAATTTTAATGACATTTATGCCATTTCCTCTCCAAAGGGAACGAACACCTCCTTCTTTTACCATCTGGCGAAAGCCACCAAATATGTTCATTGATTTTGAACCATGAACCTAAAAACAAAAGCAAAGTAATATAAAATCAACTGCAAGTAACTGATACAGTACTAAATGAGTCATATAAACTCTTTTCAATACTGTTTATTTAATGGCCAGGAGATCTATCTGAAAATAAAGTATATGATGGGAGGAATTACCACCACATGTTTTTCTCATTTTTGAGGCAAACGTTTATGTCTCACTCTAAAACTACGAGTTTAATTGGTATCTTTAGCAGGGGAAATGGAGAGAATATGGTCAAAATTAAGTGATTATGAACAATATACACAAAAGAAACCACATGATACATTACACTGAAACACCCTTTGAAACAAGAGAAATAAAAAAGAAAACTCCAAAATAGTAATCCAGATATGAGTGATAAAAATGATTTGGCTATTACATACATCAGAGCCATAGAAACTAGAATGCACAAAGCCTGAAAACAAAAAGGGAAATGTACCTTAACCTATGGGTTATCTCTCAAGGTCTTGGTAGGCAATAAATTGAAAACAACGTGCATCCACAGCCCAGCCCAGTTAATGCTGATGAATTAAGTTAGGGCAAATGAATTACTTGGCTGATACCATAGATGAGGTAGTCCTTTAAATATGCCAAAATGTATGTTTAGCTATAGAAGAAAATTAAATCTAATAAAATTGAAAAGAATTTTAGTTCCAGTCATTTCAGCATATACACAAGAAACTACCACTAAGAGAAAGGAAGGAAGGAAGGAAGGAAGGAAGGAAGGAAGGAAGGAAGGAAGGAAAGAAAGAGAAAGGAAGACAGACAGAAAGAAAGAGAAAGGAAGACAGGAAGAAAGGAAGAAAGGAATCTTCAAACACGGGGAGTTTTTATCCTCACTAGAAACTAAATTATCTGGTCCTTGGATCCTTCAGGACTATGAGAAATACATTTCTATTGTTAAAATCACATACTTGGTGGTATTTCATTAGGATAGCCCAAGCAAACTACGATGTTAGGAAAATACTTCCTAAGAATGACCTCATCGATAATGTGATGATGGCGCATCAAAACGCTGCATTACATTACCAATACCTAACAGAGAAGCAAAGCTTAAGTGCCAGCACCTTCAATTTCCTCAATAGTGGTTTTCCAGTTAGAGTTTCACAGAACACAAGCTGTGCTCTGGCTAAAGCAGTTTAAGAGCTTTCATTCCCAAGTGACCAGAAAAAAAAATAGGGTTAATAAATTTTTTTTAGATATTTGCCCCTATAATTTCTTTTTAAAGAGAAATTTATTTTTACTTGTGGAAACAAAACCAAAATAAAAGTATTGATCCTCAAAAGACTCCACATAGAGCTCCCCTATGACCCAGCAATCCCACTTTTGGGCATTTACCCAAATGATCACAAACAAGACCACACTAAAACTACCAGCACGATTATGTTTATTGCAGCATTATTTACCATAGCTAAGATATGGAACCAACCCAGATGCCCCTCAGTAGATGAATGGATCAAGAAA
>NW_012267362.1:2649185-2650247 GCF_000151885.1 Dipodomys ordii | reverse complement strand
GGAAGGGAAAGGAGGGAGGGAGGGATGAAGGGAGGGAGGGAAAGGAAGGAAAAGGAGGGAGGGAGGGAAGGGAAGGGAAAGGAGGGAGGGAGGGAGGAAGGCAGGCAGGCAGGGAGGGAGGAAGGAAGGAAGGAAGGCAGGCAGGCAGGCAGGCAGGCTTATTGCTTTCATTTGGGGAGAGCTTATTATACAATACATAGCTGACACAAACAGCATTGAGCACCTACACATACCAACACACCATAGTGGTACTTACCTCCATGGGATAGATAAACGTCTGTGCTGTAGCTCCAGCCATAGAACCAGAAATAAATCTCTCCAAAGTTCGCACGTGCTGTCCTTCCTCAGTAAGCAACTTCTTGTACTGTATGAATAAGTGTTTGGATGCATATTAATACCTGCTATGGCAGCAACTCTGCCCTCAAGAAGTTCCCATGTTGAACCCTAACCCCAAAGGATGGAGTAGGAGATGGAGCCTTTTGAAGGAGGTTTGGTTAGATGAGGTAGAGAACCAGTGACAGGAAGAGCATCCCTATAGGAGGAGAGCCCAGAAGGACTGCCTTTCATTGATGTATGCATAGAGAAAGGGACATCTGACCCCTCAGCAAGAAAGCAGCTACTGTCTGGCATTAGTGGCTCAAACCTGTAATCCCAGCTATTTTGAGGAGGCTGAGATATGAGGAGCCTGATTCAAAGCCAGCCAAGCAGAAAAATCCATGAGACTGTTGTCTCCAATTAACCACCAAAAGTCAGAAGTGGAGCTGTGGCTCAGATGGTAGAACATGAGTTAAGAGACAGTACCCAGGCCCTGAGTTCAAAACTCACCAACACACACACGAAGGAAGGAAGGAAGGAAGGAAGGAAGGAAGGAAGGAAGGAAGGAAGGAAGGAAGGAAGGAAGGAAGGCAGGCAGGAAGGCAGGCAGGCAGGAAGAAAGGAAGACAGGGGGCTGGGAAGGTGGCTCAGTGGTAGAGCACTTGCTTTGCATGCTCAAGGCCCTGGGTTCGATTCCTCAGCACCACATAAGCAAAAAGAAAAAAGCCGGAAGTGGCGCTGTGGCTC
>NW_012267362.1:2599651-2641892 GCF_000151885.1 Dipodomys ordii | reverse complement strand
AAGGAGGGAGGGAGGGAGGGAGGGAGGAAAAAGAGGGAAGAAAAGGAAAGGGAAATAAAAGTATCAAAAGAAGGAGGGAAGAAAGGAGGAAGGGAAGGAAGGGAGAGGAGGGAGTAAGGAAGGGAAAGGAGAGAGAGAGCAGGAAGAAGGAGAGAAGGAAGGAAAAGAAAGGGAGAAAAAGAAGATGGAAGAAGCTAAAGGACTCAAATGGTTTTTCTTTCTTGCGATTGTTTCTAACATATTTATAAGATTATTTCTTTGTTGCTTTGTATGTCCCTCCCCCATGGTATAACCCCTGTTTTCACTGCATTTGATGTTGGTATAATTTGGGGAGGGGAAGGGAAAAAACAAATCGTTTAAATAGGGATACAGGTGGACCCATTGCAACAATGAAACATACAAGACATGATGTTGAAAAACCGAACTTTACAACTTTGGCAGGGTGGGGGGGCAGTGATGGGAGGACAGGGATGGTAAGAGAAACAAAGGAGGAGGCAACAATGCTTGGTAAGAAATGTACTCATTACCTTGCTCATGTAATTGTAACCCCTCTCTACCATATTTACACAATTTAAAAAAACATTAATTAATTTAAAAAAGACTGAAGGTCATCCATACAGCCAGAATAGAATGTGACCCAAATAAAAATGCTGGACACCAAAGGCTGGGGTGAGCCTCCCTGCAGTGCCCTGTGCTTACTGCTCCACGTCCATGCTAATAAAGTACAGCATTAAGACTCCACAGCAACCGGACAGGAGACGCTCTGAGGCTGGAACTTCCCTGGACTCAGCCCTCTGTACTTCCTTTGCTTGGCTGATTTTAATCTTTATCTTTTCCCTGTAATAAAACAGGGCCATGGGTATAAAACCTTTTTGAGTACTGTGGGTATATCAAACCTGAAGATGACTTTGGAAACCACCTCAAATTTGCAGAATCAAAAAGTCCTGAAAAATCCATTTTTGTTTAAATAAATAAACTTCACAATAGATTTTAGGAAAACATGAGTGTTTAAGCTTCTTCAAAGTCAATTTGCTACTGTTCCTAACAGAAAACACATATACCAATCCCCACCCCCTTTTCTTAAAAAACACCATGCTTGTCCCTAAACAAATTTTGAGACTTGGCTACATTCTGAAAAAAAATCTTAGAAACTGGGCTAGGCTCAGTGGCTCACACCTGCAAACCCCAGCTACTCAGGAGATGAAAATGAGGAGTGTAGTTCAAGACTAGTCTAGGCAAAAAGTTAAACAGATACCACTAATGTCTCAACAAATAAGTCAAGTTTGTTGGTCCATGCCTGAGGCAAGCCCAGGCCAAAATATTAGATCATATCTAAAACATAACTAAAGCCAAAGGACTAAAACCATGGCTCAAGTAATGGAGCATCTGCCTAGCAAGAATGAGGGCCTGAGTTCAAGTCCCAATACTACCAAAAAAAATAGATCAGAAATATTTGTGTACAAAAGTCTTAAACAAAAAGTTTTAAATATACATGTATGTGTATATGTATGTGCATATATATATATATATATAAAACACAACTTTTAAAATAATTTTTAAGCAGCTTCTGTATTTCAGTAGGTTATTCAAGTGTCCCAGTGTATTGGGTTGTCTTATAAGGTCATCCTGTTAGATATTACAATTTCAGAATGAAGAAAAATAAGACCTCAATGGCCACACACAGTGTGAGAACGATAAGCTCAAGTGGTAAAGACACGCAATTCCTGGTCTAGCTAATTAGCTCATTAGAAAGGGAAAGTTAGTGAACTCTTACAGCCTCAGGTACTCCATGAATAGCGTAAGAATAAATACCTACCTAGCTGAACTACACAAATTCCTCCTTATACATAGATTACATGCAGTTTTAACCAAGTTTATTAAAATAATAATAATGTTTTAAATCAAAAGAATTTTTTAAATTTAAGTGAAACTTTCCAAACATCACTCAGCTCCATGGATATCAAGAGACTCCTGGCCAGTCCCATGTTATCGTCAATCATGTTTAAATCTTTGTGTGATCTACTGAATGTCTCCCTGCCTTTGAATTTTGTGGAATCTGCCTCCCCCCAAAAAGCAAATGGTGCCCCCAAAACAAAGTGAACATTATAGTAATCCTCCCACGTCTTAAAAGGCCATGCAATGTGCTTAAATGAAGCACCAAGTGGAAATCTAAGATTTGTTCAAAGGTGGCACATCCTTTAGTGGAAGTTGGGCGGTGATATGGAAGAAATGAATCAAACATGTGCAGCACCGCCCTGAACTTTCTCAGGTGTGTTCTCCTTGAAACCAGGTACCCATGAGTACCAAGGGTCTGCTGTATTAATTCATTTCCATTCCTTGCTTCTTTCTAGCCTAATACCACACTGAGAGTGAACAGAGAAGCCAGTCTATAAATCCAGGTCTTTTTCTGCTAATCTTAGCTTTTAAATAATTTTTAAAATTGTATCTTTATCCCCTGATGCTAGATTTCAGAAATGCCCCACTTTTAATAAAATAACATAAAAATGAATAAAAATACAAGTAATTTAAAGTGAACACTATAATAATGGCTAGAGGATTTCTTTTAATGAAACAGTTGAATAATCATAGAAAGCCAAAGATTAAAAGCTCTTACACACATACACCCACCAATAATTTAAGGTTTGGCAGAATATTGCCAAATACTTACATGGACTGAACTAAGGGTTATTAGCAAAAAAATAAAACTTTTTTTTAAGGTATGACAATTACTGGAACATTTTGAAACCTCTTTTTGAGAAAGAGAGAATGAATTTTTAAATGCAGTGCAACTGTGTAAGAAGACAGTATACAGCAGCACAGTGAAAGCTGCTGAGAGATACGAGTGGGAAAATTCAGAGCAACACATAATACATGCTTGTTAAAATTAATACACGGTCTAAAACAACAACAGGGAAGCAAAATAGACGCAAATGGAGTTGGGGGGACCAGTAGGAAAAGGAAAAGGCTAACAAGAGAGTGAGTATGGTTCACGTAGATTATTTGTATGAGTGAAAATAGAACAATGACACTTGTTGAAATTGTTGTAAGAAGACGACGTGGGATAAAAGAGACTGGAAACCAAGGTAAGGTTGATGGGTTATGTAGTTTACACATATGCAGGGGTCATGACGAAATTACCCTCGTACAGCTAACATAGGCTAATTTAAAAAACAGAAACTTAAAATCTTTTTCCAAAGCAGCACATGACTCAGAGCAAAGCCCTGGAGCTCACCTGCATCATGACCTTCAAGCGATCTAGAGGGGCAGTGCTTGTTCGAGAGACGGCCCCAGCAATGCCTCCGGACAACAGCTGCCGCCACCACTGCCCCGACTTCTTCTCTTCTTCTGTGAACTCATCAGGAATAGCTAAACTGTCCCCTATGTCAATCCCCTGTGCACACGGGAGAAAAAGACCATCTTACTCCTTCGGCTAAAAACGGACCCTCCAACGAGAGGCTTCTGCTGGTGTTAGTTCTAGAGAAGCATGCATTATTTTGGTTAAGATTATCTATATTCCTCAGAACTTACAATAAGCCAGTCTAAGCACTTAGATGATTATAGTCTGTTCACACTAAATATCATGTAGTATCAGTTCACAAGAAATGAAAATAATTACCAATTTAATTTACCAATAATAAAGTTAATGACCAATTTTACCAAATCAATCATTAATTACTGATTTTACCAAAGAGATGATTACCACATGCATTTAATAAGTTACCAATTTTTACTAAAGCAATTATTACCAATTTTATCAAATCATTACCACATTCAATTAATGTAATTACCAATTTTTATCAAATCAATAATGACCAATTTTTTATCAACTCAATCATTAACAACATTCTTTATTTATAGACAAGGTGACTTTTGTTTGTTTAAGTTATAATAAAAGAACAGCATTTCATCAGATATAGTGAATCCTTTCTAGTATACTTTCCAGGATGCTAGACAAGCATTAGTGATGACAACTTTTAAGAAATTAGGCCAGGCACCAGTGGCTCACACCTGTAATCCTAGCTTCTCAGGAGGCTGAGATCTGAGGATCCCTGTTCAAAACCAGAATCTTCATGAGACTCTTATTTCCAATATACTACTCAGAAAAAGCTGGAAGTGGCACTGTGGCTCAAGTGATAGAGCACTAGCCTCAAGCACAAAGAGTTTCAGAGACAGTGACTCCAGGCCCAGGATTCAAGTCCTGGGACAAGAAGAGGAGAGAGGAGAGGGGAGGGGAGGGGAGGGGAGGGGAGGAAGAAAGGAAGGAGGGAGGGAAGGAAGGAAGGAAGGAGGAAAGGAAGGAAGGAAGGAAGGAAGGAATTAAGTTTGTCAGTTCCTCAAAAGTATATCTACATATGACACAAACCATGGCACATTACTTTATAAAATGAAACAAAAACCCTGTTCTTCCTCCATGGGATAACCCCTGTTTTCACTGTATTTGATTCTGGTGCCCTGCATCTTGTATATACATTTTTCTAATTTGGGGAGGGGGAAAGGGAAATAACAAAATGCTGTAACAAGGATACAGGTTGACCTATTGTAACAATGAGATGTATAAGACACTATGTTGAAAACGAACTTTACAATTGGGGAGGGGAGGAGTTGGGGATGTGGGGAGGAAAGAGACGGTAGGGAAAAAAAACAAAGGAGGGGGTAACAATGCTTGATAGGAAATGTACTCATCTTACTAATATGTGACTCTCCCTAAGCTCGGTTCCTATATTTACTCTCTATAAATAGTTTTACAAATCTGGCTTGTTACTTAAAGCATGCAAGAGATTGTATGTAAAATTTAGCAAGTGAGGTGGATATTATGTGAAATGATCATTCATCATACCTGTCCTAAACATTGCTACAGGTTACAAATGTAGCTTGAAAGAAATGAAATTCTATAATCATGTTCTTATAATTATCTAACTCATTTTGGTTGACATCAGAGATTTCACAGGCAAGCATGTAAGGGTAAGGAGCGAGGCCATGGAAATGACCTTCCCTTCTCTCAGTTTACAATAAAAAATGAGTAATACTTCATATAGGTATTAAATGTGTCCAACTGAACTGCTAATGTAGCACTACTTTATTTTATTTTATGCTCACAGTTGAATGGATATTAATCACCAACAATTTTCATAGTATTTAGGCATTGCTGCTAATGGCAGTAATCCATGAGTGAATACAGAAGAGAAGCTCACTCTTTTCCTCCAGAGAGTCCCCAGTGGTCTCCAGAGGAGATGACGCAGAGGAAATTTCATTTCAGTACCACCTTATTTTAGCAGAATATTGATAAAACCTAATCAAAATGTAAAAGCTTGTGGAATACCAACTTGTGTGAAATACTGTGCAAATGAGCCAAAAATATTACATAACCTTCAGTGAGTTCACTGAGTATCCTCAACCCATGCCAGAGATACATGTAGGAGCCTGCCTAAATAAGCCTAAGTTTCAGAAGGGACCTGAGGCCACATCAACATGGACAAGGTAAGCCCTTAGTAGTCATAGGTGTTGAGATGATGTGGGCAATATGTGACTTTTAGACTTCTTCCTGGCAGAAGACGTATATGCTAATTAAAGCTCCACAGCTCATGCATCAAGGTGGTCCTTCTAATTTTGGACAATGGCATGATTTTAAAGACTTTCGCATGTTTGTCTAATAAATTTCTTCAAGGTAAGGAACTACTGGGGTTTGGGCACCCTGGCTCAGATGTTACACAGGGGTTCTTGGGTGGTAATTCTGTGAATGGCATGCAGTTCCAAAGAAGTATAATTACACAAAGCAAACTCACTGTAGAATGTTTCCAGAAACGAATAATTTCCTGGATGTCTGAAGCAGGATTAAATAAGAAGTAGTCCCTCCATTCATTCCAATCCACTGTCATTGTCCCATCAGCATCAATACTAAAAGAATTTTTAAGAGATTAAAGAACACAGGGACAAAGCTGAGATTACTGGTCATCATACACAATAACAATTTCTTTTGCCAATGCAATATACTTATTAAAAACTTAAACCCCATCACACTAGGTTGTCAGAATTAGCAGCAGGCATTTAATGGTCCTGTAAGGTAGGTTTAACTACCTAGACAAAAATAAACCCCAACATTACAGTGAGAGTTCACTAAAGACTGCCGCAGGCACCCTGTCATGAGCTATAAAACACAAAACTTAGACAATTAAATACTGGAAAGTAGTCATGAATGAATTATGGTCCATGTTTGCTTGTACTGACTCGGGAAGGTTTGTTGGGTTTTTTTTGTTTTTTGGTTTCTTTTTTGTTTGTTTGTTTTTTCCATTCTGCTGCAACATTTGGATGCAATTTTGAAATATGCTGCAATTTGCTTTTCCAGGTTGCATGATAAAAAGGAAAAAAAGCAGTGATTGTAAGAAATCAAACTCTTATTAAGTAGGCCTTTAAATGCTTAAGAAATCCTGGAAATAAAGGACATAAATTAGAAAGGGTGAAATTAAATTTTCACTGTTTGCAGATGACAGGATCTTAAGTATAGAAAACGGCAGAGACTACACACAAACAAAACAAACTATTCAATGAATGCAGAAGAGTTTTAGTGTACCAAGATCAGTATATAAAAATAAGTACCATTACTATATTACAATACAGAAAAATCAATGTAATAGCTAAAAAAAACCCAAAGTATTCATTTAATCAAAGATATAAACAAGCTTCAATGAAAACCATAAAATGTTGGTGAATAAAATTGAAGATAACACAAAAATCAGCAAGACATCTCATGTTTGTACCTCATTTTCACCTTTAAAATTAACATGTTATAATCTTAAATATTTAACACAAACTTTTTGCTTGTTTTACAACTCTATTGAAAACAGAGTCCATCTGTACTGTTTTTTTCCCCCTAAGATCAATTCAGCATCATGACAGACTTTTGATTGGCTTGTTCACTATTGTAATTTTATGGAAAGGCTGCAGAAAGATGGTAGTCAAATAAAATGTAAGTTTGAAATACTTATTATGCTTTCTGGAGCCACTTTACATTCTGATCTGCATACATGAAATTACACTTCATTTGTCCCAGTGCACAGACTTTGACATTCCATATCTACAGGAGACACCAAGTCACTACTTACTTTTACAAGTTCATTTTTTGTTTGCAACATCTGTAGCTTTACTGAATCACTATTTTCTATTTCATTACAATTGTTCATTATCTAACCCCATCCTCGAACTCCCAAGTATGGGCAGGATTTGGGCTGATTTTGTTCACTGCTGTAACTGGCTCAATGCCACCCTAGGCATAAAGTTTGTGAGACCTTTTCTCAACCAATAAAAGCTGGGCATCGTGGTTAATGCTTTTCATCCCAGCTACACTGGAAACTTTAATAGGTAGATTGTGGTATAGGCTAACCCTGACATAGTCATGAGAACCTAATCAAAAGGCGTAAGTAGGGGCTGGTGATGTGGCTTGGTGGTAAAGTGCTTAACTTTCATGCATGAGACCCTGGGTTGGATTCCTTGGTACCATATAAACAAAAAATAAAAATAATAAAAACAAGAAAAAGAAAAAGGGCATAAGTGGTAGAGCACCTGACTAGCAAATGTGAGGCTCTGAGTTCAATGTTCAATACCATCAAATAAATAGATGATTAAATGAATGAAGCCAGGCATCAAAGCTCACACCTGTAATCCTAGATACTTAGAAGACCGAAATTGGGAGAGTTGCAGTTCAAGGTCAGGCTGGGCTGACCTTGTGAGACATTTTCTTAAACCGATGAGCTGGGTGCAGTGATATTTGAGAAAGCTAAGATCAAGACAATCACAGTTCAAGGCCAGCCTGGGCAGAAAGGTCCACAGGATTTTATCTGAACAAGAAGCTGGTCTTGATGTATGTCCCTGCCATCCCAGCTCTGACGAAATGTATGAAACAAGTAGATTACAATCCAGCCTAGACCTAGGAAAAACGCAAGACCCTATCTAAAAAATGACTAGTGCAAAAGAGGGCTGGAAGCATGACTCAACTGTAAATATCCATCTAGCAAACACAAGGCCCTTAGTTCAAACTCCAGTACCATTGAAAAAGAAAAAAAATAGTACTATTCAGTACCATGGGGGCGGAGGGGGGGGTGGCAGAATAGGTGGTAATAAAAGAGTTATAAAAGTATCTATACTTCAGAGGGTATGATCCCATCTTGTAAAATAGCAGATTAAGGCTGTAAATATCTGACTAAACAGCTGAGCTGATGGTTCCAGATAATGATGTTCAGATTGGCACTGAGTTCTGAGAATTAAAGTCAATAGTTATTTGATCACTGGAAGACCTTTGGAATTTTTCCTCATCTAGCCACCTAAACACCTAAACAATTTGCTAGACAATTTACCTTAGAAAAAAATGAGTTCTATTGTCACCACAGAAAGCAAGAGGAGGAAGACAAGAAACAGTCAAGTCCTTGTCACCTTGTGTCCGACTGTAACACCTACTCCTGTTCCACTCTCTGGGCTCCCTCTCCCATCCCTGCCTGTAGACACATAAAGGCATACACAAAACAAATACGGGGAAAAAAGAAAGACAAACAATGGCTACTAAGAATAATGAATAGTGCAGTACAGAAAAATGCTTTAAAGCCTCATTTAACACATGCATCTCTCTAATGAAGAATATTAAAGTGAGAATGGAAAATAACCATCAAGCTGGGCACTAGTGGCTAACATCTGTAATCCTAGCTACTCTGGAAGCTGAGATCTGAGGATCACCGCTCAAAGCCAGCTCCTGCAAGAAAGTCTGTGAAACTCAGTAAACGACCAATAAAAGATGAAAATGGAGCTGTGGCTCAAGTGGTGGAGCACCAGCCTTAAGTGAAAAAAGCTAAGGGACAGAGCCCAGGCCCTGTGTTCAAGTCCCAGTACCAGCACAAAATAGTAGTAGTAGAGGTAGTAGTAGTAGTAGTAGTAGTAGTAGTAGTAGCAGTAGTAGTAGCAGTAGCAGTGGTAGTAATAAACAGGACAAGGAGCTTACCTTTCTAGAATCAATTGTGCTTGTTGTTCAGAAATATTTACACCCAGAGTCTTGAGAGACTGGACAACTTCTGATGCCTCAATTTTTCCTTTAAGCAAATGAAAACAACAGAAACTCAGACTCAGAATTGACAAAGATCTTGGAAATTGAATTTTCAATTCTATTCAAGAGAAAGATTTATAATGATTAAGGCAAAATTATGTGTCTAGGTACATTATAGATCAGCTTAAATCCATATTAGCACATCAATACTCAAACTTTGACCAAGTAAACATGAACATGGAACAAAAATATATGCACATCATTTAACTCAGTAATCACTAACAATCATATAGCTAAAACCTGACATTCCACAGAAGATCCCAGAGTTCCAATAGCCTTACTCAGTGATGAAATTAAGAAGTAGCAGTCCCTAAGTCTCAAGTAGATAGAGCACCAGTCATGAGAAAGAAAGTCAAGCAGGAGCACAAGGGCCTGTGTTCAAGCCCCGGTACCTGAGTTCAAGACCCAGTACCAGCACTAATGCAAAAAAAAAGAGAGAGAGAGAGATAAAGTGATACTGTTTACATTTGCTGTAAATGTGTCATTAAATGGATCATTGTCTTTTAGCTACTCAGGAGGCTGAGATCTGAGGATCATAGTTCAAAACTAAGTTTCTGAGACTCTAACTTCTAATTAACACCAAAAAGCTGAAATGGAGCTGTGGTTCAAGTGGTAGAGTGCTAGCCTTGAGGGGAAAGAAAAAAAAGCTGAAGGCCTGAGTTCAAGTTCCAGGACTGGTACACATACACACACACACAAAATATCATCTTTATTAGAATTTTCTGTGAAGGACATGGATATGTGTATGGCTTATGTGCTGGGATCACTGGCCACTAATTATCTGGCAGTTGATCCTGAGGTAGTTCCATTTCTCCACTTTTGGCTTTCCTAAGTTTATCAAGAAAGTTTCCACCACAACTCAACTGAAAGGTGATCAAGCTAAGACAATATGGGTATATTCAAGGTGATATGGCCATAGACATTCAAGATTTCTGTCTTTTTTTTGTAGTACTGGACTTGAACTCAGGGCCTTGCTTTTTATTAGACAAGTGTTCTACCACTTGAGCCAGCCCTTCCAGTTCAGAGTCCAAACTAGACTGGAAATTTGCAGAAAGGAAGGCAAGCTGATTGTAACATCTGAATTATGCTTGACAATTAGAAGAAGACTAGAATGGGGACAGGCATAAAGGTTTATCAGAAGACAAGGATGCTCTCATAGTTCTATCTTCTATCATAAGCTCAGCTCTTCCTGATATAGAATCATAGACTTGAACCAAACTCATTCTAAATTAGTTGAATCGACTTGGTTTGTAAGAATTTGCTTTGAATTTAGATTTAGTGTAAATCAGTAACTTTCAAGCAAAATAAGGCTTGTTAACTGTCTTTGTAAATAAAGTTTTATTGGAACACAGCCAAGCCTATTGGTTTGCATATTGTTTATGGCTAAGCAGCCACAGCTAAGACCTCAGTGCCCATGATGCTAAAATATTTATGTCTAAACTTTTATGTGATGTTTGCCATTACAATATAAACCCCATTTTCTCTCAACCTATTTGTTCAACTTCTCTACTGAATAGCAAGTCTATGGAATGGGTGACCCTGACTCTTTATAAAGAGAGAGGAATGTAGAGCTATGTTATAACCTTGATAAATTTCCTCTTTCACTGATTGTTGCTAGAGATGGGACATTCATGGTGCCTCCCTTTCTCATACCATGGCCTTTGTTTTATGCCCTTCATAACTGGGACTCTAAGCTACTCCTATAAATAGAGAGGACATAATACCAATCAGAAAGTATATAGTTAAATGTCTCATGCTATATGCTATCTATATTTTCCTTTAATTTTCAAGAGCAGAGTCCTTTTTTTTTCTCTTTCTGCTGGTCCTGGGGCTTGAACTCAGGGCCTGGGCCCTGGGCCTCTTTATGCTTAAGGCCAGCACTGTACCACTTGAGCCACAGCAACACTTCCAGCTTTTTCTGAGTAGTTTGTTGGAGATAAAAGTTTCATGAACTTTTCTGGCCAGGCTGGCTTCAAACCATAATCCTCAGATCTCAGCCTTCTCAGTAGCTAGGATTATAGGCATGAGCCACCAGTACCTTGTTCCTCCTTAATCTTTAAAAAAATATATTAAATATAAGATAATCTGAAAGTTTTAAAATTTTAGAATATATAATATCCATGCCTATAAATGAATAGAAATAAATATTTTTTACAGAAAAGGCAAGTATGTATTATTATTATTATTATTATTATTGCAGTACTAAGGCTTGAACTCAGGCTTCTTGCTTGCTAGGCAAGTACTCTCCGTGTGAGCCATGCCTCTAGCCCTTTTTGCCTTAGTTATTTTTCAGATAGAATTTCAAGTTTTCACCCAAGGTTCAGTCTCTGACTACTTTCCTCCTACGTATAAACTTCTGTGTAGCTGGAATTATAAGTGTATACCCTAGCTTGTTTGTTGATTTTCCTGGGCTAGCTTCAATTTGTGATCCTTTCAATCTCTAATTCCCAAATAGCTGGGATTATAGGCATGTACAACTACACCCAGCCTTTTTTTTTTTCCATCCTGGGGCCTGAACTCTGGGTCTGGGTGCTGTCTCTCAGCAATTCAGCTCAAGGCTAGCACTCTATCACTTGAGCCACAGGGCCACTTCTGGCTTTTTCTGCTTATGTGGTGCTGAGGAATCGAGCCCAGGGCCTCATGCATGCAAGGCAAGCACTCTACCACTGAGCCACCTTCCCCTTCTTTCCAGCTCTAGCTGGTTGAAGCTTTTTTTTTCCCCAGCCTAATTTTTAACCCTTAGCTTTAAGTCACATCAGCATATTGACTGTTCTATAGTTAACATTTATGTCCATTCAGTAGACCATGCTATCTGTAAGTTTTCTTCATTAAAATATGAACTGTAAAGAAAACTAAGATTATTAAAACAAATGAGTGAACAGTAACACAAGAAATAATTACATGTTGAAAAAGAATAAATATGGCATCAATTTAGACTTTCAAAAGTCCAAAAAATGTTTCTTCAAAACTGGTGAAAAACAAAAAATGAGAAAGACACACCATCATTATTTCTGTCCAAAGTTTTAAAGGCCAATTTCATTTTTTTCTCATGGTCTTTGAGGTACTTGGAAAATTCTTCAAAATCCAGCTTCCCATCTTTGTTGGTATCTCCAGTATCAAAAATTTTCTATAAATAAATAAAAATAGAAACAATTTTATTGTAAATATGAACCAGAGTGCTAAATTATCTTAATACCTCAATCCAACTGTGTGCAAATGTACATGTACACGCATGTACACACATACATACATATATACACAAACACACACATGACCAAAAATTCCATTACAGCACAAACTTAAATGTAAGTATCCCACTACAAGACATTTCTAAATCTTTTTGCTAAATTTGATAAGAAAAATGCTGTTTTTATTTCAATAAAACACAGCAATGTTGTGGGGGGAGGAGGGAATGCTGTTACTGGGGCTTAAACTTATGTCCTGAGTGCTGTCCCTGAGCTTTTGCACTCAAGGCTGGTGCTCTACCACTTGAGCCACAGATCCCCTTCCAGTTTTCCATGCTTTCTTGCCTGGGCTGGCTTTGAAGCACAATCTTCTGGTCTCAGCCTCCTGCATAGCTAGGATTACAGGCATAATCTACCCGTGCCTGACTCTACAATACTTTCAAGGAAGTAGTAACAACAATGTTTCAGAGAAGTGGAAAGGTGACAATATTTCTCAACCCATTTGATGAGGCAGATCTACCCTTCATGCCATCTCTTCAAAAAGAAAATTATTAGCAATGTCACTGATAATACATATATAAAACGCCTAAAGGATGGTAGATCAAATGCCATAATATATAAAATTATATGTACTATTTATATATTTTATATGGAGGACAGATAAACAAGTTAAAATGGAATGTTGGGTTAACATTAAGAAATCTTGTAATTTATAGCATAAACAGAGAAAGTCATATGATTATCTTAATAAATATTTGATGAATTCAATATCTTGATTAAGAACTCTTAGAAGCTCATGTCTGTAATCTCAGATACTTAGGAAGAAGAGACTGGGAGGATATGGATTTGAGGCCAACCAGAGAAATATTGCGTGACCTCATCTCAACCAATAAAGCTGGGCATAGTGGCCAACTTAACTACATGTCATCCTAGCTCTTCAGGAGAAGGGGTAGGAGGAGAATTTATTCAAAAAATAAAGCCAAAAGGACTTCAGTTATTTATACTCAGGTGGTAGAGTGCTTGTTTAGCAAGCATTTAGCAACCCCCACCAAAAGGAAAAAAAAACCCTTAACAACTAGGAATAGAAAAGTACTTCCTTAGTCTGATAATGGGTATCTACAAAAATAGTCCAGCCTTTTTTTTGTCTAAGCTAGTTTCTTTTCCAGTATAACCTAAAGAGGCTTGATTAAAATACTACTTCTTACTTTCTAGAAAATAATGATTGTTTTTCAAGTTCTTTTTCAAATTACTCAACTGAGATTTGCATTATTCAGGAGAAAAATGTCAAAGCATTCTGAAGCCCCATCAATATCTCCAATTCTGTATCTTGTTCCATGTACATATCATTTGGGAACAAAGTGTGTTTTACCCTGTCTTTGCAAATCAAAGAAAAGAAACAATGGCCAGGTATGGTAGTTCACCCCTGTAATCCTAGCTACTCAGTAACCTGAGACCAATAATAACAGTTCAAAGCCAGCCCAGGAAGGGAAGTCTAGAAAATTTGTATCTCCTATTAACCACCAAAAGGCCAGAAGTGAAGGTGTGGCTCAAGTGGAAGAGCACCAGCCTTGGGCAAATAAGTTAAGGGATACTGCTCAGGCCCTCAGTTCAAGCCCCAGTACAAGCACCCCCCAAAAAAATCCCACAGGAATAAAACCACTATACAATGTAATTTTCTATTGCTTTTCATCAATTGAATTTTCAGTCTATATAAATAATTGTCCTCCTAGAAAACTAGAGACATGTGCACAGCTTCAACTCAGAAATTCTTGGAGAGGTCACTGTCACCTGAAGAAAAAGCCAACATCTCTCCTGGAAAACATGATGCCCATGTTTGGTGAGAAGCCCCTGCGTACCTCTGCTTGGATTGATGTGTGAACCTTCATCAGCCATCACTAACTAGAAAAAATGTTCATATGGTTTCCACTCCATCTTTTACCAAAAGTGGGGGGAAAAGATTTGTAAAGAAACTTTTGTTTTGACAAGAAATAACTATGTTTTGCAGGATGGCACTTATTATGGCATAATCCAGAAGATCTACTAAAAGGCTGGTGGTTAGCATAAGAGCAAATACAAATCATAATTTACATACTGAAATGCAAGTGTGGGTTTAAAGAAGGATGGAGAGCATTTAGCTCTAAAAATAATTGCATTTCCATACTTTCAGGACTTCAAGAACTAAAGGGAGCTTTTAAAAACTAGAACTATGGAATCCACTCTTCTACAGACAGCACCTGTTCCAGGTGGTAGCACAGATATGTTAAGTCAGTGCTGTGACGAAACACCCATGGTAATCAGAGCAAAGGCTCATTTGGGCTCAGAACGTCAGTTGCTGGTCATCTGGGCACATAAGTAGCCTTTGGGCCTGTGGCAGAGCAGCACATCCAGGCAGGGGAAAGCCCCACTCCAAGTGCCAGGAAGCAGGGAGAAAGAGGAAGGACCAAGGTTCACAATCTCCTTCAATGGTACAGCCCCATATGACAGAGACTTCCATCTAGGTCCTGAATCTTAAAAATCCCCTCCCCCCATCTCCTAATAATACCACTGTCTGGAGACCAAGATTTTAATCCTGGGATCTTTGGGAAAGACACTCATCCAAATCAATAGTAAATTATGAAGAAACCAGGATACAGTGTTTGATACATAGAACATGCTTAAAATACAACTAATGACTAAATGGATATTTAAAGACTTCTAGCTGGACACCAGTGACCCATACCTGTAATCTGAGCTACTTAGAAGGCTAAGATATGAGGATCATGGTTCATAGCCAGCTCATGCAGACAAATCCAAGAAACTTCTATGTCCACATAACCAGCAAAAAGCTGGAACTAGAAGCATGGTTCAGGTGGTAGAGCACCAGCCATGTGCACAAAAAGCTGAGCACTCAGAGCTTGAGGCCCTGAGTTCAAGCCCAATACAAGCACCAAAAAAAAAAAATACACAAACTAGTCACTCAGAAGATTGAGATCTGAGGATCTCCTAGCCCATGCAGGAAAATGTGTTAGACTCTTATCTCCAATTAACCAGGAGAAAAAAAATACCTGAAGTAGAGATATGGCTCAAGTGGCAGAGTACCAGCTCTGAGCAAAAAAAGCTAAGGAACAGCCCTGTGTTTAAGCCCCAGTACACACACACACACACACACACACACACACACACACACACACACACACACACACACACACACAGACTATCAACGCTCACAGACTACCAACGCTCCCATGACTAATAGGAAGAGTTTTACAAATCCTAATGACAAAACATTTTTGTGGGCATGAAGTACTAATTACGAAAATAATAATTTCTTGAAAGTGCATGAATAAAACTGCATGAAGCATAATTTTGAGAAGGGAAGGATCAACATTCTAGACTGCTAGGAAAGAGTTCATAACGGAAATGGTGTCCAAGCTTGATCTTTATAATTAAGGTTACAATATGAGGACACTTCAGACCTGTCAAAGCCCAAAAGTATAAACCATTCAGACCAAACCCTTCCTAGGAAGAGGAACCAAAACGTAACATTAGAGAATCACCTACAATTCTCTTCATCCCCAAATGGCAGGTACAGATCTAGCAGCTGTTCCAGTTTGCCATCTAGGCTACTAATGACAAGTGAGTACATTGAACAAGTTGACCTCCAGAACAAAATTGTAGCTAATTAGTGGAAGAGCCATCCGAAGTTGGGGGGAGAGGGAAATTTTGTGATAGCCAATTAGAATGGGGAGAAGATAACAGAGTATTAGTTGTCATTCCTTAAAAACAAAATAAGAAGCACTCATAAACCACAAGTATTACAGAAGGCCAGAAATAGGTAAGTTTGGCTTCACCCCTCCGCTGCGCCCATCTCTCTGATCAGAACCCCTGTGAATGAAGCCTACCTCATCATCCTCCAGGGGTTGCTTGACCCCCAAATCCTGCAGGCCTTCCTGAAATTCAGATAAGTCCAAGGACCCATTTTCATCCCCATCCAGGTACCTAAAGAGATCTCCATAGATGGCGTCCATCTATGATGCGTCCAGCACAGGGGTGACCCCCTGTGAGTCCCCCGTCAGTAAAACCAGAAGAATTTCTGCCCACCACAAGTACAGCTATAAGAGACCTAGAGACCTCAAAGGCAAAGCACCTGCTGGGACCACCGTGCAGGATCAGATTCGCCCCAACGGTTCCCCCCAGGAGCCGCCCGGGCGCGTGCGCACAGCACCCACAGGCCTGGCGCTACAGAGAGAGCACCGGCTCAGCGGGGTCATTCGCCCTGGTACCACCCCATGGGGCACCAAGAAAGGATGCAGCATGCTCCCCTAGAAACTTCCTGACAGACCCCAGCGCCTCAGTGCTGGCTTCGGGGGACAGATGGGAAGGATAGTGAGGACTGACCATCTGTAAATGGCTGGCGGTAAGTGGGCGGCCAGCCGTTTCGAAGGAAGATGGGTAGCACCTGTCTAGAAATCCCTCTAGGATTCCTGCTCTATTTTCTGTTTGCCCCATTCCTACTTTCCACTGAATTTGTTGTTGTTTATCTTTTATCTTCACCCAACAGCCAAAATGGCTCCAGGGCAAAGCCACTCTAGAGTGGAGGTGGTTGGCTGGACGGTGGAGAGGAGAATCTCAGACTGGCAACAAAAGCAGGAACTGGGGGTCCAAAAGTGGGTGGAACTCAACTGTATTTAGGACTGTTGCTTCTCTTCTATTTCTCTTTCTTTCTTATTTCTTTCTTACTCCTCCTCTTCCTCCTGCCCTCTCTTTCCTTCTTCCTTCTCCTCTTTCTTCTTCCTCCTCCTCCTTCCTCCTTTCTTCCTCCTTCTCCTCCTACTCTTCCCCCTCCTCCATCTTGCTGTTGGGAATTACACCCAGAGCCTCTGATGTGTTCTTCGTGTTGGCTCAAGGTTAGTGTTCTACACCATAAGCCATACCTCCAACCTTGCTTTTAGCTGGTTAACTGGAGTTTGACAGACTTTTCTGCTCAGGATGGTTTCAAACTGTGATACTCTAGTTCGCAGCCTCCTGAGTAGCTAAGATTACAGATATGACCACCTGCACCCAGCTTTCCATAACCCACCCTCCAGAACCACAGAGTGCCAGGTTTCTAAATCTTTGTTCCCCCAGCCTGTCAGCTGAAGGGAGCGGTGCAATTGCACAGAAAAAAAAATGTCCCCACTTTTATGGGATTGATTTTCTTAAATAAAATATTCTTTCCTTTTTTATATTGACTATTAGAAGTCATAAGAAAATTTAACTCTTACCGTCTCTGTTAGCCCCTGGCTCCATTAGCTCTGATTGCGTTCAGTACCGAATGGTGGAGAGGATCATCACCTGTGTTTTAATCACTCACTCTTTCCATTGGTTAATCACAGCTATGACCAGAGGCCACACCATAACATTCCCCTCAGGGCTGCTGAATAGAGGCAGATGTGCTGTGGCCTATTCGTACATAAATTCTTCCACTAAAGAGGATTCTGTGGCCCATAAGACAGGTCTCTCTCTCCACTGCAGAGAACATAGACAGTGGCAAAGAGTCACAGACAATATAGTCAGAGAATAAGCCTCTGTGGAAGGCACCTGTAAGATCTGGCAGAAAAGGCAGAAATCATGGCCAGGATAATAAAGAAAATAGACAGGTCTTCTCAGAATTGATAGGAGGCAACAAACTGTATGGCTGAGAGTTCCATCACATAACACACTTTTTTTTTTTTTTTTGGTGATGGGGCTTAAACTCTGGGCCTGTCCCTCAGCTCTATAGCTCAAGGCGAGTACTTGACCACTTAAGCCACAGCACCACTTCCAGTTTTCTGGTGGTTTATTGTAGATAAGAGTTTCACGGCCGTTCATGGCCTTTCTCTGGCTAGCTTTGAACCACAATCCTCAGATCTCAACCTCTTGAGCAGCTAGGATTACAGGCGTGAGCCACCAGCACCTGACATAACACACATTTTTGCTGAATAGCTTTGTGCACTTTTTGAGACTACCTTATTCATTATTTGCTTATTAGTTTTTATTCCCTCACTTAACCAACTAACCCAGATAAACTATATAGGATTATAAACTATAAAACCCTATATATAGCCATGATATGGAAACACCCCAGATGTCCCACCACAGATGAATGGATCTAAAAATTGTGGTATCTATACACAATGGAATATTATGCAGCCATTAGAAAGGACAAAATAATGGCATTTGCAGGGAAATGGATGGAGTTAGAAGAAATCATGTTGAGTGAGGTAAGCCAAGAGCAAAGAGACAAACGGCACATGGTCTCCCTGATAAGTGGATGTTAAATCCAAAATGTTAGGTGATATGACAAAATTCACAAGGCTTAAGAAACACAGGACTGGGCTGGGAAGGTGGCTCAGTGGTAGAGTGCTTGCCTTGCATGCATGAGGCCCTGGGTTCGATTCCTCAGCACCACATAAGCAGAAAAAATACAAAAAAAAAAAGCCGGAAGTGGCGCTGTGGCTTAAGTGGTAGAGTGTTACCTTTGAGCTGAAGAGCTGAGGGACAGCTCAGGCCCAGAGTTCAGACCCCACGACCGGACCCACAAAAAAAAAAAAGAAAGAAAGAAAGGACTTCCACTCATCTAATCGAATCACTACTAAACCCCATGCTGATCACATATATGTAATATATGTGCACACTGGAGGGAAACCAGAAGGAGAACACAGAACTAGAGGGAATCAGGGAAAAACATTTAACAGCGAGACCCATCAGCTACACTAGACATTGATCAAAATGAACTAAGCAATTCAATGGCAGCGATGGGAGGGAGGGAACGAGTGGGAAAGAGGGAACAGCTGACGCTATGCAAAAGAAAAGAAATGTACGTATCACCCAATCTGGAAGAAATAACTGTATTGTCAAAGCTCATAGAACTCATAAATGTGATAGACAATGATAGACAATTTGCCCCATGAAAGTTAGAATGTGTTTGTGACTTTAAGCATCACTATCCCACAATACTGTGAAATTTGGGAAATTATGTAATCGCTTAATCACAATAAAGAATTTGAAAAAAATAAAAAAAGATTATAAAAATAATATTTTAAAACCCTATATAAACTATATAGCCCTATAAACTACTAATAGGGCTAGGCACTTTAGCTCATGCATGTAATCCTAGCTAAGCAAGAGGCTGACAAGTGAAAGATTGCAGTACATGTCCAAGCATGGACAGAAAATTCAGATTCCATTTCCAAAATGAGCTAGGTTGAAGACATGGCTCCAGTAGTGGAGTAGCAGTTGAGCAAGCAAGTCAAGTGAGCTGGAGACCTTGAGTTCAATTCCCAGTACCTACAAAAGAAAGAAAAGCAGAAGAAGGGAGTGGGAGAGAGGGAAGAAGGAAGGAAGGGAAGGAAGGAAGGAAGGAAGGAAGGAAGGAATACCATAGAATACAATGATGGATAGTTTCCAAGGTGTTTATCACCTAGTAGTACACATGACACTACATTTTTTTTTGTCAGTCATGGGGTTTGAACTCTGGGCCTAGGCGCTGTCCCTCAGCTCTTCAGCTCAAGGCAAGTGTTCTACCACTTGAGCCACATTTCCAGTTTTCTGGTGGCTAATTGATCTCAGACTCCTGAGTATCCAGGATTACAGGCATGAACCACCAGTGCCCAGCCGACACTACATTTAGACTTTCAGACTTCTGTTAGAAGCTCTGTCTTATAGTTAGGAAATATATGTGCATGGTAAGAATGAGAAAAATAAGCCAGGTACCAGTGGCTCATGCCTGTAATCCTAGCTACTCAGGAGGCTGAGATCTGAGTATCCAGGTTCAAAGCCAGCCTGGGCAGGAAAAACCATGAGACTCTTACCTCCAATAAACAACCAGAAAACCAGAAGTGGCACTGTAGCTCAAGTGGTAGAGCACTAGCCGTGAGCTGAAGAGCTGAGAGACAGCACCCAGGCCCAGAGTTCAAGCCTCATGACTGACAAAGAAAAAAAAATGAGAAAAATAAAGCTCAAGTAAGCTCAAGTTTGACTGAGGTTCTATGGCCATTACACACCAAGTATAGAACTCTGCACAGACTACTTCCCCTCTTGCTCTTGGCAATTATTTTAGTCAGTTTGGACTATTATAGCCACACACTGGCTTAAACAATAACATTTGTTTACCACAAGTCTAGAAGCTAAAGTCCTAAAGCAAGGTATAGTCAGATTCAGTGTGTGGCTGGATTATCACCAATACGTGGCTCAGCATCTCCCTTTCTGATTCCCTGATGACTGCCTCCTGTCTTTGCATAGAGGAAGAGGCAGGAAAACTCTCCTGAATCTCTTTATAAATCCCATTCATGAGGACTGAACAAAGGCTACTTTTCCTCTGGGCTGCTTCCAGCCATTAACTAGATATGAAGAACCATTTCACCCAATGTAGAAACCCTCTCTCCAACCAACCTTCCACCCCATAATTAACCACTGACTATGAGTGAGTTCCAAGGCTATTCTTTCTCTGGGCTACTTCCAGCCAATGACTAAATCTAGAAGCCATTTCTAATCCAGCATAGAACCCCACCTGTGATTAACAACTGACTCTGAGTTAACTCCAAGGCTATTCTTTCCCTGGGCTGCTGCCAGCCCAAGACTAGATTTGGAGAACTTAAGCTACTAGGCCATTTCTATGCAATACGGGGCCTCCTGTGAATTAACAGCTGACTGACTCCCTGTCAAGCCTAGTCCAGTCATTCTCAGAACTTCTCTGTTGTCTGAAGCTCTCCCCATACAATCCTTAGGTGGAAAAAGCCAGAGCCTGGTTAACTGAACAGTCAACTAAGTATGTAGGTATAAAACGAAGACAAGCAGTTACATTACAGCAGCATCAAGAAGTAGCCTTAAGAAGTAGTAGCACAGGAAAAGCTTCTCGGTGATAGGCATCATTCACTGTGTAAAGGTGAAAGGGCCTGAGGTAAGACTCTAGATGGGTTTCCTGAGCAGTGGCATATGGCCCGTCAAATACATAGTAAATAAGGTGCAGGTGTTGGCCCAAGACCAGGAAATTTACTGGTTATATCACATACCATATGCCTTAATACATTTTCCAACTATTTTAAAAATGCTTAAGACAGGATTTATAAAGAATAGATGTTTAAGCCAGGTGCTGGTAGCTACTCAGGAGGCTCATATCTAAAGATTATGGTTTGGAGGCTAGCCTAGACAGGAAAGCCCATGAGATCCTTATTTCCAAATAACCATTAAAAAGCCAGGAGGGAAGGTATGGCTCAAATGGTAGAGCACCAGTCTTGAATGAAAAAGCTAAGGGGTAGTTGCTCAGTTCCTAAATTTAATTCTCAGTGCTGGTGCATGCAAATATGTGTGCACGCATGAGCCACATGTGTGCACACACTCACACACACAGAAAAAAAAATTGAAGTTTACTTGGCTCATGACTCTAAAGGCTAGAAAATCTGAGAACATGTTGCTTCATCTACTCAGCATCTGCTGAAGGCCTCCTGCTGCACTGTACCATGATGGAGGAAAACACATGGTAGAGGAAGCATCCTAGCTTGCGTCTCTCTTCTAGTAATGCCACTGATCCCCATGACCTTGCTTATTCCTTTACTCTCCAAAGGCTCTCCCTCCAAAAAACAGATTCCCAGAATATGAAAATGGCCTAATGAACATACAGCAGAATAACTAGAAGACGGTATCCAACAAAAGGGACATACTACCCTTCAGGATGCAGTGTAGGCTCTATAGGAGGGACTACAATAAGGCTCCCACAGGGCCCCAACTGGAAGAATAAATGAGTCCTATAAGAGGTATTAGGGGAGGCTTTGTTCCCAATGACCCCAGAGATGCTTTGGGCTTCCTGTCCTCACACTCTCAGTTCTGACCTCAAAACAGGACCACAGCAAGTGACCCATTGAGCTATAAGCTATAGTTGCCACCAGGAAGGACCTTTTTGAATTTCCGATGTCCAGGGACCAAGCAAGAAGAGATGTTGCCATCTTGATAGATATAAGTTGACCCTGATAGACAAGAGGCAGTGCTGCTTTTTACAATAGAGACGGAGAGACTATGTATAGAACTCAACGACTCACACAGATGCCTTGATATTCCCTTAACTATAAAGAAGCATGTGCTACAACATAGGCCTGAGATGCTCAGATCCCCTCAGGAAAAAAAAAAGGTAAGTCACAAAGACCTTAAGAGAGTGTGGTAAGGATAAGTGTGATCAAAATACATAGTCAAGAAGGGATATAAGGAGTGCTAGTTGTGACTAACAAGGACTACTATGTGTCCCACTGAACTCCCTTTGGAAGAGAGCCCAAAATCTATGAAAGAGCCCTTTTCTAAAGCTATCTAGGCAAAGAATCAAATGTGTGTGTCACCAGGAGCAGTCACTGCTGTCCAGGTCATTGAATGACTCTGTGAACCTTCTAGAAAACCTGCCTGTGGAAGAGGACAGACAGCCTACTTCCCTGCCACACCTTAGCCCCTCTGACTCATGGGAGCACTCTGATCAAATCCTTGTTTGCGCTGGGTTGTGGCACCCTGGTATTATCACTTGGCAAGCAATGCCGGATTCCCCTTAGTGACTCCCCATCAACTTACCTGAGAATAAGAACCACACTTCAGTCTGCATGGATCCTCTCTCACATTTTTCTTAAATGTGCATCCTGTTCTGAAGACCCTATTGACTTCCTACTTACTGTATCCTTTTGCTTGTTCTTCACAGTCATTTCTCAATACATATTTTGCACACCAAATTCCTTCTTCATTTCTGATTCTTGGAGAATCAGAACGGATGCAGACTCAGGAGTAGTCCAAGACAAGAGGCAGTAACAGGGGAGGGGGGACAGTTGTGTATTCACTCACTCACTGATCCTCAGGCAAAGATCACTAATCCTATTTGAGTGGGGGGGGGAAAGTTTTTGCTTTACACAATAAGGGGGTATTCCAACTGCTGAAGAGTTCACCAGCGTGACAGGAAAACAAGCTGGCCTACAGAACTGTTCTGACTAGTGTAATGATTCAGGCATTTGAAACCTATGAGGGAATTATGCTCCAAGAAAGGCAAATTTAATCATAAAAGGAATACTGTCCTAACTTTGAATATATCAATAGCATGGTCTTAAAATATGGATGGGGGGAAAATTATAGTTTTTAAAGAAAAGTTAGCAAATCCACAATTATAGAAGAAGATTCACACCTGTCTTTCAGAAGTGATTATAAAAAGGTAATACCAGTGACTCATACCTGTAATCTTAGCTACTCAGGAGGTTGAGATCTGAGGATTGGGATTCCAAGCCAGTCTGGACAGGAAAGAAGAAAGCCCATGAGACTTGCATCTAAAATCAGCTATTTAAAAAATAAACAAACCAGAGGTAGAATGGTAGCTAAAGTGGTACAGTGCTAGCCTGGAGCAAAAAAATCTCAAGGAAGTGCCCAGGCCCTGAGTTCAAATCCCAGGACCAACACAAATTTAAAAAAAAAAAAGCTAATAGTTATTGAATATTTTTCTGGGTAATAGCATCCTTCTAAGTGCTTTGCATAGTCTAATCCATTTATTCCTCACAATAATCCCATGAGGCAGTACTACTGCTATCTTTTTCACAGAAACTGAGTCCAGAGGCCCTTAGAAAACTACTCAAAGTCAGCAGTAAAAATAACAGAATTAAGATTTAACCCAAAGCAGTTTGATGGTATTTTCCTTGTTTTCTTACAGGCTTAGCTATGGACAAAGATGTTTATCCTATTTTGCCCACAATTTCTAGTGATCATATATTATTGTCCTACCATTAGTACTAATAGAAACACTAACAACTGATTTACAATTCAATTTTTACTTTTAAAATTTTTATTTTAAAGCAGGCCACTTAGTCAGGTTAGTTCAAACCATAGCCTTCAATCTAGGTGAATAAGACAGGATCCTCATTCTCTAGAGATTTGGTCTGGCCCAGTGGGATAGGGTAATCTTGTAATCCCAGCTACACAGGAAGTAAAGGTAGGAAGATCCAAGACAGAAACTGGCCAGGGGGAAAAGTGCAAGATCTTGTCTGAAAAGTTAAAGATATGGCTCAAGTGGTAGAACACTTAGTTACCAAATGTGAACCCTAGTACTACCAGAAATAGGAAGGAAATATTTTTAGTAGAGAGCATAATAATTAAAAGTAATAATAATTAAGCCAGATACCGGTGGCTCACGTCTGTAATCCTATCTACTCAGGAGGCTTAGAGCTGAGGATGACAGTTCAAAGCCAGCCCAGGCAGAAAAGTCCCTGAGACTCTTATCTACAATTAACCACTCAAAACCCAGAAATGGAGCTTGGCACAAAGTGGTAGAGCGCTAGCCTTGAGCAAGAAAAGCTCAGGGACAGTGCCGAGGTTCCAAGTTCAAGTACCACACCAAAAAAAAAAAATTATAAAAAACAAATGAGTCAAACGAAAGAAAGATGAAATAAACAGAAATTCCGGCTGGAGCCTCGGGTGGGCAGGCACCTGCTTTGCAAGTAGGAATACCCAGAAAAGAAAATAAAGGGGCTGGGAAGGTGGCTCAGTGGTAGAGCGCTTGCCTTCCATGCCTGAGGCCCTGGGTTCAATTCCTCAGCACCACATAAGCAAAAAGAAAAAAAGCCGGAAGTGGCGCTGTGGCTCAAGTGGTAGAGCGCTAGCCTTGAGCTGAAGAGCTGAGGGACAGCGCTCAGGCCCAGAGTTCAGGCCCCACAACCGGACCCATCCTCCCCCCAAAAAAAAGAAAAGAAAGAAACAGAAATTGAAGAAAATTTACAGAGACAATTGGCAAAAAAATAAAGCCAAAAGATAGTTCTTCTTAAATGTAATTAAAATAGACAAACCTATGTCAAGGTTAGGGAAAAGAATAGGAATGAAATAGAGAATCTATTTATAGATGTAGTCATATATATATGAATACATATATACATATGCATATATGTATGTATATATATGTATATATGCACGTATATGTTTTGAGCAAGATGAGCAAAATAAAGTAACTTCCTAACTCTGAAGATAAAAGAGTAAAGTGAAGCGATCTATAATTACTAGAGACCTGGACAGTGGAGTTTCAAATATAACTGGAGCAGTTGTTGGCCCCCACAGTAACCCAATCACTTTCTCTCTTGGGTAGGGAATGCCACAGTGTCTTCTTGCACTTGAGCAGGGTTGGAGAAGGTCCAAATGCTGTATCTCCACCCTGCTAAAGGGGGCTGAATCTCAGGAACATAATTAAAATGACTCATAGAAGATAAAACTGCTCACTGACAAGTCAACCCTTCCTTCCTTCCCATCAATGTATGTACTCAGGGCAGTCACCTAAGAAGGCCTTTGCACAAAAGAATGCTGCCAGCCCTCCTCCCTAAGAAGGGAAAAGGCTGATTTTCAAAGTTTGAAACAGTCAACTTGAGTGTAACAAAGCAGCTTTAAAGAGATACAAAGTATCTTTTGAAGAGAGTGGGACCCACGGCAGGTCAAGAGTCCAAGATGCATGGGACAAAGGTGCAGTGTGGGGGACAAGGTCTGGAATGTTAACGTGGACGCCCCTGGCTGGACGCCCATGGGCTGGAGCGTACACCACACTAATTTCATGCAGGAAAATCCCCGCACCCTTTCTGATCCAGACCTGGGATTGGATCCAGGGGCCGCGCGTGCCTTCTCGCCTAGTTTCTGAACCCAGCACGGGCTGGGAGCCACAGTTCCGCCTTCTGCCTGCTTCCAGGCCGAGCCTGGAGCCACCGCCCTCCTGGGTCCGGGCTGCGTCCCGGAGTGCTCACGGCCCTCCCGGCCCTCCCAGCCGACAGCCACCCACCTCCTCGGCGTCCTTGCCCAGCGGGAGGCCCAGGTTGCTGAGCCCCTCCTGAAGCTCGCGGATGTCCACCACGCCGTCCCCGTTGCGGTCCAGCGTCCGGAAGAGGGTCTCGTAGCGCGCGGGCACGTCCGCATCCTGGCAGGCCGCGGTGGGCAACACGAAGCCCCGCAGCCAGCGCAGCATGGTTGCCGAGGGGCGCGCCGGGGTGCTGGGGAAAGTCACAGCGAGGGATCTGGGCGCGATCGGGACCCAGAGGAGGCCAGGCTGGGTGGGGCCTGAGGCAGTGGAGCCTCCGGGGCGGTGTTGGGGGCGAGGCTTCCTTCTGGCGAGGGAGCGAGGAAGCCAGGCTGTGCGGGAGGCTGGCGCGGGGAGTGGCCGCCCGTGGCCGCCCCCGTGAGGAGGGGCCGCCCAGCCCTGGCCCGGGAGGGAAGCGGTGGGGACCAGCTGCGCCCTGGGAGGGAGAAGGCGGGCAGGAAGTGGTGGCGGGGCGGGCTGGGTTGGCCAGGCACGGGGACTGCGCCCTGCTCAGTTTGGGGTAGCCCTGTCACGGAGGAAGGCCCCTGGAAGTCCTGGGCTTTGGTGTCCGCGTACTAATAACTCCGAAGTGATCATAACTCAAACTAAAGCCATCCCAGGCTAGGGGAGCTGGTGAACTGATCAAAGGTGGATCTGCCACCTGCTGGTAGAATTCCACGCACACTACAGGGCAGTTTTCCACGCATTAAAAACTAAGGAAGTGGCTGTATATTTGAGATGGGAAATCTGCTTGGAAAACTATAAGAATAAAGCTGAAAACATTCATAGAGCAAGTTAACAAAAAGAGAAGCGGGGGGGGGGGGGGGGAAAGAGGGAGGGAGGGAGGAAGGAAGGAAGGGGGGGGGGGGGGAGTTTCAGAAAACTCAACATCCATCCAGCGGCTACATTAGGAAACAGTGTGATCGGCACACCGCCTGTGCCAGAAACATCCTCAGGCTCCTTCCTCTCAATATGGGTGTGGCTCTGAGGCTTGGTGTTTATTACCTAGGTGAGACAGAACTTCCTCCTGCCACAGCATAGCATAAGGAGGGAAGCAATGGATTTATAGAGAAAACACTAGAGACCCAGTTGTTCAGCTGTGTGAATTTGGAGATGAAAGCATAGCTTGTCTGAGCGGCCTCGAATCGGTAAAAAGGAGAACCTGAATAGCTTTTTCCCAATAAGTACATGGCATATTGCATGAGGAGTCTTCATACTCTAGAGCACTCATCGAGTATTTATTGTAATAATTCCCAGTTCAAACACTACTGCTTAACAGAAACTGTCCTATTCCTGTGTTCTGCTGGGTGAAGACTTGGCATGGCTGGAGTTGTAATAACTGAGGTTTACACTCTTCCCCAGAAATTTTGAGTCATTAAACCAACACCAGTTATTCCCCCAAAAAAGCCAGAATTCATATTACCTTCTCCTCATACCATTTTATATGTTTAAGACTTACTGTGTACGAATCTAGAGGTTTTTTTGTTAAGGATGTCTGCTTAGTAAAATCATCTTACTTTGTTTCCAACTTCCAGTCTTGTTAAGAATTAGCCCATTCCTTTGGAAAACTTCACCAAGTTTTTTCTCTGACCTTGAAAATCTCCTTTAAGCTCCTACTGTGAGTGTTCTGTGCTTGAAAGAGGCTGCCTGCCAAACCCAGAAACAACCAAAATGATCTTCAATGGGTGAATTGGTAAATGACCTGTGTTACATGCGTACAATGAAGTTCTTCTCAGCAATAAAAACGAATGAACTGTTGGGAACATGCCACAGTGCATTATATAACTGGAATAGGAACAGAAAACAGATCAGTAGTTATGAGAGGTTAGGAGTCCGTGGCTTGACTATAGAAGAGCATGGAGGAACTTGGGTGGGTGGAACTGTCCTATAACTACATTCTAGCGATGGTTGCACCACTGTGTGTTTGCCAAAAATAGTATGAATTAATCTTTTATTTGTTACTTTTATTGGTATTATCTTTAACTAACTGTACAAAGATGGGGTAACCTTATTCTATGTGAAGAATCTCAATCAGTCCGATATTAATCATGGGCAAAACGGAATAAGAATGCTAGCTCAAAAGAGCACTGTGAGAGCTGGGAATGTGGCTCCGTGGTAGAGAGCTTGCCTAATATGCATGAAGCCCGAAGTTCAATTCCTTAATACCATAATACCACATAAGCAGAAAAAGCCAGAAGTGGTGCTGTGGCTTGAGTAAAAGAAGTTGTGGGACAGTGACCAGGCCCTGAGTTCAAGCCCCAGGACTGGCCAAAAACAAAAACAAAAAAAAACTACTGTGGACATCAAATACTAGATAAACATTTAAACTAAGTCTTATTGTTTACAATGTGGATCACAGAGCAGCAACATTGATGTCATTTAGAAACTAACTTCTCAGGCCTGTTCTAGGCCCGCTCCAGGCCTACTAGTTAAGAATTGCCTTAAGGGCCCTGGTGGTCATTTCATGAAGTGAAGCTTGAGAAGGGCTTCTAGTATAAAGTGGTAACTCCCCAGAGTGGCTTGCACACTGACTGGGGCTTATCTGAAGACTGTTACCTGTCTGAACAAGGTAAGAAAGTGGGAAGGATTTAGAAACTTCATAGCAATTTTGTATTTGTTGAACCCAATAATAAAACAAAGAGATCTCTTTTATTTCAATTGTTTAGGTTTTTTTATTTTTATTTTTTGTTGGTCACAGGCTTTGCTCTCAGGGCCTGGGCACTGCTCTGAGCTCTTTCACTCAAGACTAGTACTCTGCCACTTTGAGTGACAGCTCTACTTCCAATTTTCTGGTAGTTAATCAAAGATAAGAGTCTTACACACTTTCCTGCCTGGGCTGGCTTCAAACCATGATCCTTAGATCTCAGCCTCCTTACTAACTAGGATTACAGTTGTGAACCACTGGCACCCAGCTAACTTCCTTTTGGTTAAACAAAAAATATGTATGTAATATATTGAGAAACACTATATTGATTGTTAGAGCAATAAATTTTTTTCCAAGCCAGGCACTTGGATAAGGACAAGACAGGATAAGGACAAATATGGAAGATAAATCTACATTTTTAAAAATTAATCTGTAGAATTATAGGTCCTTAAAATATACTAACAAAAGATAAAGAACTAAAATATGATTTACATCCAGGTGTTACACAACTTTTTGTTTAAGATACATTTTCTTGTCCATATTCATTTACTGGGCACTCCAATGTAACTAAAATGAATCAATGAGAGAAATACATTAAAAAAATTATTTATATATTTCAAAATATATCAGCATCCTTTCCCAATAATAAAGCCAAAAGTTTGTACTGGACTTTTATAATTCCTGTAAATGATTTTTTTCTAAGTATCTCAGTCATACCTTTAAGTCTTGAGATTAATAATACTTGACGCTGCAAAAAAGGCCACAAGATAGTTTAATTTTTTTAATTTTGGTCAAAATGTACATACTCTAAAATTTACCACCTTACCCATTGTAAGTGTACAGTGCAATGACATTAAGTACAGTTACACTAGTGTGCACACATCTCCAGAGGTATTCAACTTGCAAAAAATAAAATTCTATGCCCAAATATTGACTCTGCATTCCTCTTCTCTCCAAACCTCCAATGACTAACCACATTCTACTCTGTGTCAATGTCTTCAATTACTCTAATTACTTCACATAAGTGAATCATACAGTATTTGACCTTTTGTAATTAGCTTATCCCAAAGGTTCACTCTATATTGGAACATGTATCAGAATTGCCTTCTTTTTAGGGTAAGTACTATTCCATGGTGCATATGTGTACCAGAGCACCTGGCCATACTTCTGTACATAACCATTTGTGTTGCTTCCACATTGTCCGCTGTTAAAAACATGAATAAACAGATATTTCCTTTGAAGTTTTTTTGAAATACATCCAAAAGTAGAACTGCTGGACTGTTGTTTTCCAAAACAGCTGTACCTGAGGTTCACAAGGGCTCAATTTTTCTACATCCTTACCAACACTTGCTAGTTTTCTGGGATTTGTTGTTGTTACCGTTGTATTGTTACTGTTGTTACTATTGTTGTACTATATTGTTCATAATAGTAATTATAGCATATATAAAGTACAATCTCCTGGATGTTCTAATTTGAATTTCCCTAATGACTAGTGATATTGAGCTATTTTTAAATGTGCTTATTAGCTATCTGAATATCTTCTTTGGAGAAATGTCTATTTGAGTTCCTTTCCCATTTCTGTTATTGGAGATGATACTGACATTTTAACTCAGGACCTTATACTTGTTAGGCAATTGCTCTTGGCCCAGGTCTCTAGCCTTCTGCTCATTTTAAAGTCATACCTTGTTTTTTATTGAAATTATATATTCTAGAAATGAACACCTTATTGGATAAATGATTTGCCAGTATTTTCTTCCATTCCATAGCTGTCTTTTCATTATTTTGTGTCCTATAGTGCATAAGGGTTTTACTCACATAACCTAATTTATCTTTCTTTTTCCTTTTGGTTGCCTACAGTTATAGTTTTGTAAACCTTAAGCAATTCTGTTGTCAAAATGTAGTGTTTTAAAAATTGTTACAGCTTGTTACAGAGGTTGACTCTGTAAAGATAATTTTATTATGTGTGTATACACAATATACTTGTGATCATATACACTTTCTAATTTTTATATTATATTTTATATTTTCATGTAAACCTCATATGTAATTTCAGTAAGATATAAAGAGATAGTGCTTCACAAGGCACCAACCTCCTCAAACCTCTATAAGGGACTCATTGTCTTCAGTTATGTGCTTATTACTGGAACAATGAACAATATCTGTAAACCAACGTTTATGGCAAAGCATTATAATTGTAACCAAAGAGAGAGGGGAGAAGCAATACAGATGTATAGGTATGCTTTGCTGATTGAGTTTAATTGACTTCCATTGCAGTATGTCAAATATTTAATTTGTCAAATGTTTAAAAGTCAATTTAACTTCCTTAAAAATCAAGACAAAGGCCGGGCGCTGGTGGCTCACGCCTGTAATCCTAGCTACTCAGGAGGCTGAGATCTGAGGATCATGGTTCAAAGCCAGCCCAGGCAGGAGAGACCGTGAGACTCCTATCTCCAATAAACCACCAGAAAACCGGAAGTGGCGCTGTAGCTCAAGTGGTAGAGCGCTCACCTTGAGCTGAAGAGCTGAGGGACAGCGCCCAGGCCCAGAGTTCAAGCCCCACGACCGACAAAAAAAAAAGAAAGACAGATGGTGGTAGGAGACTGGAATTTTTAAAAAGAGAGAGATTATGGGGTGGTTTTTAGTAATTATGGATATTACTGGGAGTGGGCGGCTGAGATAGCCAGTGGAGGAGAGAAAACCAAGGAAATGAGACACTAGAGCACTGGAACCATGATCTGATGAGTATCAAAACCTCTAGATTATGACAGCGTAGTAATGGAGAGTGTGCCCCTGAAGCAAGAGCCAAGATCTTCAAGGACTGAGAGAACAGGAGGGTTAACAGGTGATTCCAACAAAGGAATGTGGACAATGGCATGAGCTAACTTAAGGTTGAAACATGGAAGCTTTCTGAAGGAGGGAAATTTACTTTTCTGGAAATGAGGAGGACATTAAATCTGACTCCAGAGTCACTGTATTGATGTGCAATCTAGTTTTCCAGTATTCATTTAGTCCTTTGATGCAGACGAATCATAATCATAGCCCCAAGAAATCCCATTTTCTAGATTTGCTTGCTCTGGTTACTCCACCATTTTCCTCTACTCAAGGAGTTTAAGGACATTCTAGTCAAAGTGGTGGTTTTCTCTAACAATGCTGCCTGCTCTTCCTGTTCTAATCTGTATTAACTTTGGCTACCATGATGAATACACTTGATGACTTAAAAAGACATTTATTTTCTCATGGTTTGGAAGACTAGAAGGTCCAAATCAAGATGCCAGCTAATTCAATTCCTGGAAAATATATAAAAATATATAGTCATTGTTGCAATGGGTCCACCTGTATCCCTATTTAAACAATTTGTTTTTTCCTTCCCCTCCACAAATTATACCAACATCAAATACAGTGAAAACAGGGGTTATAACGTGGGGGAGGAACATACCAAGTGTTATATCGAAAAATGAACTTTACAACTTTGGCGAGGGGGGAGGGGAGGGGAGGAGGGGTAGGGGGTGGGGGAGATGGGAAGGAATGGGTAAGGGGAAACAAGGAGGAGGCAACAATGCTTGATAAGAAATGTACTTGTTACCTTGCTCGTGTAATTGTAACCCCTCTGTATTTTCCGTGTAATTGTAACCCCTCTGTATTTTCACAATAAAAAATAAAATAAATAAAAATATATAGTCATGGTCCAGGTATATAACTGTCATATATATGCATATATATCCACAGTCCAGGCATATACACCTGGAAATATATATATATATATATATATATATATATATATATATATACTCACATTGCAGTTGGGAGGCTAGCTCAGACATATACATGAGACCACATCTCAACCAATAGATGGGTAGGGTAGTATATGGAGGCTGCGATCAGGGCAAACACAGTCCCAGGGCAGCCCAAGAAGAAAATATCACAGGACTCCATCTCAGTGGAAGGAGAGAGGCATGGTGGCGCAGGCCTGTCATCCCAAGTAAGACAGGACATCCAAAATAAGCAGTCTAGCCATGGCCCACGAAAAAAGCCATACCTTATCTCAAAATAATAACCAGCTGGGCACCGATGGCTCACATCTGTAATCCTAACTACTCAGGAGGCTGAGATCTGAGGATCACAGCCCGGGCAGGAAACTCAGTGAGACTCTTATCTACAATTAACCACCAGAAAACCAGAAGTAGCTCTATGGCTCAAGTGGTAGAACAATAGCCTTGAGCTGAGGAGCTGAGGGACAGTGCCCAGGCCTAGAGTTCAAGCCCCATGACCAACAAAAATAAATAAATTAATAATAATAATAACCAATGCAAAAAAGGGCTGGAGAGGTAGTAGCTCAGCAGTAGGATGCCTGCCTAGCAAAAGTGAGACCCTGAGTTCAAAAACAATAAAACAAACTCTATCAGATTAGTGTTATTCCCTTATAGAAGCAACACCTCCAATGACCTAACCAACTACCCTGTGGTAGTTGGTGGGCCTGTGGTGGGCCCTACCTCCCAAAGTCTCTACCACTTCTTAACATCTCCATAATTGGGGCCAAAGTTCCAGTACATGAACCCCAGTGCACAACAAACAATTACACCAACCTATCATATCTCACTATATATTCCTATACACATTCATTTAACATGACCAGGCTAGTAGGATATAGTGGTACATGCCTGTAATACCAGCACCTGAGAGGCTAAAGTAGAAGGATCAAAAGTCTATATGCCAGGACCCAATCTAAAAAAACAGAAAAGACCCCAGTGCTACATGAACCTACTAAAGTAGTTTCATCAAATTGGAATGCTTCTAAAAACAAAACCTGTAAAATGAGGGCTCTCAGGAAATTTTCATACACTCCCATCACCATACTTCACAAGAGGTACATCCTTCTCCTTTCTGGTGGTCTGAGGCCTAGTTTAGCCAAAGTTCTACAATTCTCCCAGTACATAACCCTTATTTTAGGTCTCAGTTTCTCTCTCTCTCTTTTTTTTTTTTTTTTTTGCCAGTCATGGACCTGAACTCTGGGCTTAGGCACTGTCCCTCAGCTCTTCAGCTCAAGGCTAGTGCTCTACCGCTTGAGCCACAGTGCCACTTCTGGCTTTTTTCTTTTTGCTTATGTGGTGCTGAGGAATCGAACCCAGGGCCTCATACATGCAGGCAAGCGCTCTACCACTGAGCCACCTTCCCAGCCCTCAGTTTCTCTTTTTTATGTACAAAATCTCTAACACCTTCCATCTAAATTGGAACAGGACTGAATGGAATATTCTTCAGAAAAAATTCTTCTTTGTTCAAATTCCACATCAATTTTCTCATTACTTATTTGGTTATTTCCAGGTGCTGTGATATCAAAAAGCAAGGTTTCCTGGACAAAGTTATGGAAAGAATTCAACTCTATTGTACATGAATGATTGTGAATTGTGATCTATACCTCACTTTTTTTAAAGTAATTTTTGTTAGCCTACCATCAAGAAATTGACCATTTTGAGGAAATAGATAAAAGTCTAAATTTTGGATTCACAAAGTTAAGAATCAAAACCTAATTTAGTGTGGCAGTTCTTCATCTGAGGGCTGGGCACCAGTGGCTCATGCCTGTAATCCTAGCTACTCAGGAGGCTGAGATCTGAGGATCACAGTTCAAAGCCAGTCTGGCCAAGAAAGTCTGTGAGACTTCAATTAACCACCAGAAAACCAGAAGTGGCACTGTGACTCAAAGTGGTAGAGCACTAGCCTTGAGCTGAAGAGCTCAGGGACAGCCCCAGGCCCAGAGTTCAAGCCTCATGACTGACCCCCCCCCAAAAAATATTCCAACAGAGAATATAATTTACTGTTCAGGAGCAATTACTTACAATATCAAAGGATTAATTCATCTAACTCTTAAAGTTGAAGTAAGAACTGTTTTACCAGGTATGAAATAATGAATTTATAAAATTCTTCCTCTTAAATGTTTTCAACTAGAAGATAAAACATTTGTTTGATGCTTATCTCTTCTGCTGTGACAAGCTTCTTACATAGTTAAAAGTATTGAAAATGAACCAACCATATATTTACAGACAAAAGTCCCCAGAAACAACAAAATATCTTATTATTATTCCATCTACAATATTATAGAAGAAATTCTTAGCTGGGTACCAGTGGCTCACGCCTGTAATCCTAGCTACTCAGGAGGCTGAGATCTGAGGATCGAGGTTCAAAGCCAGCTCAGGCAGGAAAGTCCATGAAACTCTTATCTCCAATAAACCACCAGAAAACTGGAAGTGGCACTGTAGCTCAGTGGTAGAGCGCTAGCCTTGAGCTGAAGAGCTGAGGGACAGCGCCCAGGCCCAGAGTTCAAGCCCCACAACCAACAAAAAAAAAAAAAAAAAAGCTAGAGCTATACATAAAATGTTCTCAAGCTCTCCTTAAGAAAGAAGTTTTGAAAGAAAAAAAAAAACCAATGCAAACCCCTGTAACCAACTAATGTTACTCTAGGATATGTTCAAATCCAATGTAAGACAAGTTTTAGTATTAGGCTAGTAGTAGAGCACCAAGGCCCAAGGCTCTGAGTTTAAACTCAGTATCACAAAAAAAAAAAAAAAAAAAACAGAAGTTTCATGTTAGGGTTAAAGGGAGAATAAGAAGAAATGCTAATGAAGAAGGAGGATAAAGAGGAGGAAGAAATCTATGGATATTAGGGATTTAAAATCATTAACATTTCCAAGATTATTTAATTTATATATTTTATAATAAGAAAAATGCTTTAACAAATATATTACAATTAATATGAAAAGGTAATATTGCCTTGTAACATAGGTATTACCTTGTAATTTAGCGATTATAGCAAAGACAACAATCTGATATTCTAGATTATTCCCAAAAGTGGTTTCACTGTTTCATGAGCAACACAGCCAATGCCTATTGCAGGAATCACCTTTAAGATGCTAGGGGTGAAGCCCCTAAAAAATCCCTTTTTTCCTTCTTTGTTATATATTTCGTGAATGAGCTCAGTCATAGGTAGTTTTTCTTTGTCAACCATGGCTATAAATTAAAAGAAAATAATAATAATATAATAATAATATAATTCAATATTTTAATTTTTAAACATTGAGATAGTCCAGTTTTAATGAGGAGAAACTGGCATTACTTCAGAATGAAAAACAACTTATGTAACCCTACCACCACCACCATCTGTATAGCATGGTCCCATACAGTTCACTATGGTAGCTACTAGACATGTGGCCATTTAAATTTAATTAAAATTAAGTAAAACTAAAATTTCAGCTTCTTAGTAACAATATTTTTAGCGCTCATTCGTTTCACATGACTAAGGACATTAAATTCACAAGGACTGCTTACTGGAAAAGTACAAATATAAAGTATTTCTATCACTACAGAAAGTGCTATAGAACAAATTGCAAGTCTTTCATGAGGAACCACCAAGAAGCATTTGGAATTGGGAATGACACAATCTGAAAGAAGAATAGACAGGTGATACAGTGGATAGATAATTTCCCTACATAAGCAAAATATAAATCAAACCAAAATCTTATTCAAGAAAGAGAGAGAGAAAGAGATGTTAGACACTTACCACATTATCCCCTTTCAATCATTTACTCAAGAAGATAACAACAGGGTAATGTGGGGAGTTTTTCTTCTTGAAAAATGATGAGGACTATTTTCTTAAAATCTAAATCTCTAACATGGCACTCTGAGATAAACAAAGCAGACTTCATCCCCACTTGTTATCTCCTCTCTAGACTAAAAGAAAACAACTAAGTTCAATCCACAGATGTGTTGAGTTCTTGATGCAGAATACAGTAAGGATATCAGATTAAAGGCAAAACTGTATGCTCCCATGGAGTAATTCTTGATTCAATATGAAGAGAGCAAAGCCCTTTCTATTATTCTGTGTTCACTAGCTAAGTAAAATTTTAATGAGATCATCAGTAATTAGATGAAGTATGGAGAGTGCCAAACATAACTTTTTCCTTTTCTTATGTGTTTTTACGTTTTACATTATCTTTAAATAGCTGTACAAAGGAGTTGCCATTCAACCAAGTAGTTTATAAATACAATGCATCTTGATCCAAACATAACTTTTGAGAATAACATCTGAAGCTCATTAAGTGTCTAGTCAATGAAACAATAAATTTGACTCTAATGCTTTTGATTGATCAATTCTACAATTTGTCTGTTTTTAAACCATTAGCTCATAAATATTTAAAGTATATTTTTAACATAGACATTACTTCATTAAAAATGCCAAACTCACCTTCAACCTGCATGCGGGTTCTAAGGAGGTGTAGAGGGAAGCTTGCTAACTGACCACAAGTGTGAGACAATGTACTACAGGCCAGCAAAATCATTATCCCAGGGTTTACAGACTTCTGCGCAAAATGTTCTAGCCAATAATTCTTCAAAAGCTGATAAAGAGAATGATATTTATCCTTTAACTACCATGCAACTGTAAGTAAAATAAAGCTTCAATAGAGAAGGGCATCTCTGCTGTCAAAACAGGGAGAGGACACACAGATGTTTCCTAACGAACAACTCGAGTTTGTATTTCTGTGTGTTTTCTTTTGTCTTGTTTTTCCTTTGCTTGTTTGTTTTGGTTTTAAAGATGGTCAAAAACTAGAGTGAAATTCTGGAGATTCTCAGAGAGCTTAACAACACGTTGCAGAAAAGATGACACAATCTACGGCAGGCTAACAAAACCATATTTTCTCAACTCTGAAGAAAGACACGTCTTTCCTAATTCCTTTCGTTAAATAAAAGTGACCGGGGAAAAACACTTGAGGTTTCAAAACTGTTTCTTAAAGGATGGCAGAAAGTTTATGTACTGCAACAATTATCCAAATGTATAATTTGAGGCTTCTGAAAAATTAAATTCCAAAATTTCTATCCTGTGTATCTTTATTAAATCCTCTAACAATGAAAGCAGAAATACATAATGGCACTTTAGCATAAAAGCAAAAAAATATTGGACTATGAAAATGAAAGAACAGCAAAATCCCAATATGCTATTAACAATTCTGTTTTAATAATATCACAGAAGTAAGAAAACAAAAAGGGTAGAAATGCATGATACAATATTTGCTATTTTGAATACATAAAAAATGTACTTATATGTGTTAAAGTCTTAAGAACACATGGCTACTTTTCATATGATAGTGGTAACATCTGCCAAAAATTCTACTGGCCTGTGTCCAGAGAGCTGTCTTCCCACATTGGAAGTGAACTATTCTAATCACATGCTCTCACCTGGTTTTTACAATTAAATGGTAACTAATGTGAAGGTGGTCTTCCTGAAACAGATGTATAGTCATAAAAATGAAATGACTGGCAGAATGCAGTTACCCTTGAATCCTACCTGACAAGGCTTTTGCCCCATCTACCTTCATGCTGCCTGTCATCCCCTGCCTGACGGAGCTTTTGCTCTATCTTCATGCTGGTTGTCATCCCCAACCTCTTGTCATAACCCCTACAATTCTGATAGTCATGATTTTGCCAGACTATTTGTTTTCTCAATCTTATCTGCACATCATATTTTTTCTGCATAGTGAGTTAAAAGCTTGAATCTCAAGGCTATCCTGGGATAATTATATCAGAATTGCTCAGGGTCTAGCCCAAGAATTCTGTTTTTTAAAAATACACACAGATAGGTGATTCAGAGATGTATCCAGGGTTGAAAGCCAGGGTACTATCAGAATTTATTTCTATAATTATTGTTGCCAAAAACTCATTTACAACAACAAAAAATAGCCAAACATAAAATTATTACAATGCCAAATGTCTAACATATAAAACAAGTAGACAAATAAAAACATTCAGTTCACTTTGTGGTCCAAAGAAACTTGGACCAACTTTAGGCAAGGTCATTTATAACCATACTTTTAGAATTTAAAAAAAACAACTATTGTTCAGTATTTCAAAATTAACACATCATGTCCTATTTTAAGAAGGCACTTACCTCATAAACAGCAAGATCTAAGCTTGTATAAGGTACAATGCCCAGCATGTTAGGAACATATCCTTTGAAAAAGGTTTGGAAACCTTCTTTTCTAAAGAGTTTCATACAACAATCAATAACTCCAGAATATTCTCCAGTTTTGCCTACAGTCAGTCTGGTCTTTACTACCTATTTGTGAAAGAAAATAAGGAAATTCTTATCAAATTTACCCAACTTTTCTATCGATCTACTACACCTTATTAAATCAGATTGTTTAAAGAAATAAAAAATGAGCATTAATTGTAACTTCTTAATTATCAACAACTGATACAATACTGAGGATTTCTGAATTTTGCTTGTTTATCCTGTGATGTTTCCACGACCAACAAAAAAAATACAACTGCAGTTAAAATTTTATAATGATACACACCTCCATAGGGTAAATACAGGTCTGGGCAGTTGCACCAGCCAATGAGCCAGCTATAAATCTTTCCAGAATTCCTATATTAGCACCATCAAAACTAAGCCATTTCTTATACTGCAAAAATAAAAATATAGAAATTCATATTGATAGTGAAATGTAATATATACTGTTCAAATTTTTAAATATTAATAGTATAAGATTTATATTAAAACATAACCAGATGCCAGATATTAGAACAACCTATAAGAATGTTTGAGGCTGGGAATGTAGCTTAGTGGTAGAGTGCTTCCCTAGCATGCATGAAGCCCTGGGTTCAATGCCTCAGTACTACATAAACAGAAAAAACCAGAAGTGGTACTGTAAGCTCAAGTGGTACAGTGCTAGCCTTGAGCAAAAAAGCAGCTCAGGGACAGTGCCCAGGCCCTAATGTCAAGCCCCAGGACTGGTAATAAATAAATAAATATTTGATTTTAAATTCTAAACAAAAGCTGCAT
Organism: Dipodomys ordii; assembly: GCF_000151885.1. Taxonomy (NCBI): domain Eukaryota; kingdom Metazoa; phylum Chordata; class Mammalia; order Rodentia; family Heteromyidae; genus Dipodomys; species Dipodomys ordii. Next base: position 2,602,373 of record NW_012267362.1, on the reverse strand, counting down.
CTTAAGTCTCCTTTTTCTTGCTGAGTATGTCACTAGCAATATAAAATTATTTAAGCCTATTCACAATATTATTTCATAAGGGGCAGGCAAATAACACACAGGGCAGGAATTTCGTCTTTTATCTCTTTTCTGTACTATGTTTACACATGGAAGACAATATTGTTTGGTTACTGGGCAACCAAAAATAGTAAATGACATGCGGCTTTTCTTGTTACAAGGGATACGATAACAAGAAATGGGGCAATAAAGGCTATGCTGATGAGTTTTCAAATGGAAATCAAGACTAAAGGCCCCGAGTGGAAAAGAATTTAGATATATTTTGTCAGTGCCTCAGAGAGGTCAAGCTTAAAGTTGAACTAGTTTACATGGCAGAGGAAATTTCAAAGAAGCAATTCATTTATGTTGTATGATGGGTTGGCAGCTTTAAGCTAAATCTGCAATGAGAATAGGAAACAAAAATAAAAAATAAGTAAAATTTCATAAAACTATAAAGATTTTGCATAGCAAAAGACAATTAACAGAGAGGGTTGAAAAGAGTTATCCACAGAATGGTAGAAAATATTTGCAAACCATATATCTGACATGAGTTAATGACTAATTTATATAGAGCTCATACAATTCACTTAAAAATATAAATCATCTGATTTTAAAATTGGCAAAGGGCCTGAATAGACATTTCCTCAAAGAAGACATGCAAATGGCCAATAGTTTTAAGATACAATGACATCACTAATCAGGGAAATGCAAACTAAAATCAGATATCCTCTAATAACTGTAAAAATGGTGAATATCAGAAAGTCAAAACCTTTGCACACTATTGATATTATCAAAGGATATTTACCATGATCCAGAAACCCCACTTTTTATAATCCAGCAATACTACTTCTGGATAGAGAGCCAAAGGAGACAAAACTCTACATCTCAGAAAGATATCTCCACTCTCTATTTTAACATTATTCACTGTAGCCAAGATATGAAAGCAGCCTAATGTCATCTGATGGATGAATGGCTAAAGAAAACATGCACAAATGTAATACAATAATATGACACATGAAATATTCATCTTTTAAAACAAGTAAATCTAGGAGTTACTCACAGGTGACAGAGTGAGAGCAGGTAACAATCTAAGCTCTTCCCAACCTAACAGGGATTTAGGGTTCCAGCAGGCAATCCATGCCAAGTTAGGTATAAGATATACACTAAAAAACAAGATTATATACTACATGCCTACAAAGACAGAAAACCAGTGAAGTGGCACCCACGACAATGACTGAGCTGCCAACTTAGCACTTGCCTTTGGTGAAGAATTAAAAGAGCCTGAAGGGCAAAGGCAGGAACAGGAACACCCAGCCAAACCTGCCACAGTCATACAGATACATAAATAATTCACCACACCATGGACAATCTAAATCATCACTAGAAATTCTGAGTATTTCCCAAAGGGAGAACAGCATCTGGCTAGGAACCCCTTCCCCCAACCAAGAAGTGTGCCATCTTTGAAAATGGCACAGAGGCTTCCAGAACACCTGGCCAGAAATACTTGCCAGAGATGTGGCACCATTTTTGAAAGGGAAAAACGAATCTGATACTCTCCCCAACCAAAAGTGAAGTTGTATTTATATAGGAAAGTACCTATCTGTGATTTAAAACCTATGATCTAAAGTCTATGCAATTGTAGGCTTCTGTGTTTGTTTTTTTTACTTCATATTGTGTCCTGTTGTGGTTTCAGTTTTAGGTGCTTTTATTCCATTGGTATTATTTTGCATTGGTTCATGTTGACTCTTATAATTGAATTACTTATCAATTATAAATATACCTAATCTCCTTTTCTAAACCACAGTACCCTTCTCCATCCAAAATAAACATGTATTTAGATAGGGGAACACCTACAACTGACAAGCTTATTAGAGAGTATTAGTGTTTAGGGAGTCTGATGCATAGACTCATAGGTCTGTAGATAGACTACAAGGTCTATCTCCCTCATTTAGTTTCTCCATTGCAGCTATTACCTACCTTCTTTTTCATCCTTCTTCAGCTTAATCTTCTATAACATTAAGACTTCTCTCCCCTTAGTTCTCTCTGAAAAACCGCTCCTTTCCAAACTTCCCCTGCCTAACAACTTCAATATTTTCAACTGATAGACAAGCATAAACATCACAGCATCTCAACATGACTAAACTCTAAACCCTAATCCTATACTTAATGCTCTCAAAAAAATCTGAGCTCAGATAAACAAATCCAACCAAATATCACCTGGCCATCAACTGGCTAACCAACCAACCTATTAGGAAGGTGACAGTCCCCCAAAAATATTAAAAGCAAAAGGGTTTACAAATGAAAAGAACAAACTATAGGAACACAAAAAAATGGCACCTCAGTGAAGCTTAATTCCCACAGAAAATAACCAGGTAATAGAACTGATAAGCAAGGACCTAGAAGACAGCTCCAAAATGCTTTAAAAATACTGCTGATAAACATGATTAATGAGAAGACAGAAAACCTACACAAGGCAATTTGTGAGCATGATGAGATTAATGAAAGATTAGTAAGTGAATTCAGAGTCTTCAAACAGAAAGTTCAATGAATTCTAAGAGAAGGAAAGGAAGAACAATAAAAAAATTGTCTCCCAGGAATATCAATACCAAATTTCAAACTCTACTATAAAGCCATAGTAATCAAAACAGCTTGGTATTGGCATAAGAACAGACCTCAGGACCAATGG
>NW_012267362.1:2592267-2598286 GCF_000151885.1 Dipodomys ordii | reverse complement strand
GGAGGAGGCTGCAATGCTTGGTAAGAAATGTACGCATTATCCTGCCCATGTAATTGTAACCCCTCTGTACAGTATGTTCACAAATAAAATAAAATAAATTTTAAAAAAAATTGTCTCCCAGCTAAAGGATATGGGAGAAGACACAGATAAACAAATGAAGGAAGCAAAGAAGTTCATAAAAGATCTAAAAGAACAGGCATGGTGGCTCATGCCTGTAATACTAGCTACTCAGAAGGCTGAGATCTGAGGATCATGGTTCAAGGCCACCCCGGGCAGGAAACTCTGTGAGACTCTTATCTCCAATAAACCACTTAGAAAATCAGAAGTGGCACTGTGGCTCAAATGGTAGAGTGCTCACTCTAAGCTGAAGAGCTGAGGGACAGCACCCAGGCCCAGAGTTCAAGCCCCATGACCGACCAAAAAAAAAAATCTGAAAGAAATTTCAATAAAGAAATAGAAGTAATCAAAAATGACCAATTACAAGGCAGAGAAATAAAAACAAAGTAGAAAGTCATGACAGAAGACTAGAATAGATTACACAGAAGAGAGGGTCTCAGGGACAGAACACAGGAAAGATACAATAGAGAAAGAGAAGACAAATATCCATAACAAATCCATGAAATAAGAAAGGAGCTTGCAAGAACTTCAAGACTCAATCAGAAGAACTAACTTAAGACTGGTATTGAGGAAGAAGAAAAGCAGGCAACTAAAGGGATTATGTAACATATTTAATAGAATTCTAGCAGAGAACTTCTACAACAACCAAAAAGATAGGCCCACTCAGAGATAAGAAGCTTTTGAACTCCAAACAGACCAGGCCAGAAAAGAACATTCCACTGCCACACTGTAATCTTCCCAGGATTAACAGAGACCAAGGAAAGGATGCTTAAAGCTGTTAGAGAGAAAAAATTGATTACATATAAAGGAAAACCAGTGAGAATTACTACAAATTTCTAAGCTGAGACCATGAAAGCAAGAAGAGCTTAGAATGATGTATGCCAATTAAAGGTACACAACTATCAACAAAGAATACTGTACCAGCAAAGCTCATTTTCATAACCAAAGGACAAATAAAAATTTTCCATAACAAAGAAAAATTGAAACAATTTATCTCCACCAAACCAGCACTTCAGAAGACACATAAAGACATCCTGCATGTAAAGACAACAACAACACAATACTGACAGAGAGAACGAACCTTACCAAATAACCAGATAAATATAGTTAAGAGGAAGCTATAACTCATCTTAGAAAGTTGATAACATGGCAAGAGTTACCAAACACTTCTTAGTCCTAACCCTCAATATTAATGGACTTAGCTTTCCAATTAAACAACATAGATTGATGAGTTAGATCAAAAAACAAGGGATCTTACTGCCAAAAACAAACATTCTCAAAGTGAAAGTCTGGAATAAAGTCAAGCAAATGATCCCTATAAACAGGTCAGAGTATCAATACTAATATCAGATAAAATAGACTTCAAACTAAAACTAGTTAGAATAGACAAAGAAGGACATTACATATTAATAAAGGGAACTCTCTTACAGGAGGGTATAACAATTATAGGTATCTATGTACCAAATGCTGGAGCACCCAACTTCATCAAGATAATACTACTTAACCTAAAAACACATAGCTCCAAACACATTGATTGTGGTGACTTCATCCAGTTGAAAACTCAGCAAAGAAAACTCAGACCTAAATAATTCCATTGACCCCCCAACTACAAATAACAGATGTCTACAGAATATTTCACCCAGCAGCATCAGAATATACATTCTTCTCAGTAGTACACAGAACCTTCTCCAAAGTAGATCTTATTTTAGGTCAGAGAGCAAAATTGTGAAAATTTTTAAAAACTGAAATTATTCCCCGCATCCTGTCAGACCACAATGGAATAAAATTAGAGCTCAACACCAAAAGTCATCATAGAAAATTCTCTAACTCGGGCTGGGAAGGTGGCTCAGTGGTAGAGCACTTCCCTTGCAAGCATGAGGCCCTGGGTTTGATTCCTCAGCACCACATAAGCAAAAAGAAAAAAGCCGAAGTGGCACTGTGGCTCAAGTGGTAGAGCACTAGCCTTGAGCTGAAGAGCTGAGGGACAGTGCCCAGGCCCAGAGATCAGGCCCCACGACTGGACCCAAAAAAAAAGAAAGAAAATTCTCTAACTCATGGAGACTGAACAACACATTGCAGAATGACCAGTGAGTCACTAAAGAGATTAGAACAGAAATTCAAACATTTATGGAACTTAACAAAATTAACAAACAAAATATCAGCTCTTCTAGGACACAGAAAAGGAAGTACTCAGAAGAAAATTTATACTTCTGACTGCCTACATAAAAAAATTAGAGAAATCTCAAATTAACACTTTAATGATGCATCTCAATCTCCTTTAGAAAACAGAAACAGCCAGGCACTGATGGCTCACACCTGTAAGCCTAGCTACTTGGAAGGCTGAGGTGTGAGGATTGCAGTTCAAAACCAGTCTGGGCAGGAACGAAGTCCATGAGGCTCTTATCTCCAATTAACCACCAAAAAACCAGAAGTGGTGCTTTGGCTCAAGTAGTAGAGCACTCACCTTGAACTGAAGAGCTCAGGGACAGCACCCAGATCCAGAGTTCAAGCCCCACAACCGACAACAACAACAAAAAAAAAAAAAACAGGAAAAGCCAAACCCCAAACTAGTACAGAAACAAATTTTAAAAAACTATATCAGAAATAAATGAATTAGAAACTTAAAAATGATAGAAAGAATCAACAAAACAAAAAGTTGGTTCTTTGAAGAAATGAAAAAAATTTAGAGACCCTTAGCAAATCTGGCCAAAAAAGAACACACCCAAATAAACAGAATTAGAAATGAAAATGGGAGCATCACAACATAAACAAGGAAGATTCAAAACATTATAAGGGAATACTTTCCAAACTTTTATGCCAACAAATTGGAGAATGGGGAAGAAATGAAAGAATTCCTAGAGAATACTGATACACCCAAACTGAACCAAGGAGATTCAACCCAACTAAATAGACTCATAAAAAGTAATGAAATTGATACAGCAATAAAAAGGACCTCCCATTCAAGCAAAGCCCAGGACCAGATAGATTCACAGCCAAATTCAAAGGAGAACTCACTCCAATCTTTAAACTCTTCAATGAAATTTAAAGGGAAAGATCACTACCAATCTCATTCTACGAAGCCAGCATTAACACTCATCCCAAAACCAGATAGGGACTCATCAAAGAAAGAACTATAGATCCATCTCTCTCTCTCTCTCTCTTTTTTTTTTTTTGGTCATGGAGTTGGAACTCTGGGCCTGGGCAATGTCCCTCAGCTCTTCAGCTCAAAGCGAGCACTCTACCACGTGAGCCACAGGGCCACTTCTAGTTTTCTGGTGGTTTATTGGAGATAAGAGTCTCACAGCCCAGGCTGGCTTTGAACCATGATCCTCAGATCTCAGCCTCCTGAGTAACTAGGATTACAGGCATGAGCCACCAATGCCCAACTAGACCCATCTTTTTGATGAACATTGATGCAAAACTTCTTAATAAAATCCTAGCCAACTGAATTTAACAAATTAAAAAAAATCCATACACTACGACTAAACGGGATTCATTTCAGGAATGCAAAGCTGGTTCAACATACGTGAGTCAATTAATATAATTCAACACATCAACAGAAGCAAGGACAAGAACCAAATGATCATCTCAATATATACAAAAAAAGAAATTAACAAGATTCAACACCTCTTTATGGTAAAACTTCTGAAGATGCTAGGAATCCATGGAACGTTCCACAATATAATAAAGGTTGTAAATGATAAACCAGCCTAATACTTAATAGTAAAAGTTAAAGTCATTTCCTCTAAAATCAGGAACGAGACAAGGATGTCCATGTTCCCCACTCCTCTTCAATATAGTACTGGAATTCCTAGCAAGAGCAACAAGGCATGAGAAAGACATAAAGGGGATCCAAATGCAGAAAGAAGTACAACTATCTCTCTTTGCAGGTGACATGATATTGTATTTAAAGAACTCTATAGGTTCTTCCCTCCAGTCACTTGAGCTTATCTAAAACATTGGCAAAGTAGCAAGGTATAAAAATCAGTAGCTTTTCTGTATGCCAGCCTTGAGAACTACAAGACTGAAATTAGAAAAGCAACTCCATTTGTAGTAGCGTCTCTCTCTATACACACACACACACACACACACACACACACACACACACACACACACACACACACACACATTAATTTAACCAAAGTTGTGAAAATTCTCTACTATGGAAACATTAAAAATTTGAAAATGAAGTTGAAGCAGATTTAAGAAAATGGAAAACCCTTCCATGCTTCTGGATTGGAAGGATTAACATTGTGAAAATGGCAATATTGCCCAAAGCACTTTTAAAATTCAATGCAATACCCACCAAATTCCCACATTTTTCAATGATATAGAGAAAGCAATCTAAAAAATCATATGGGATAATAAAAGACTCCAAATAGCAAAAATAATCCTTAGCAAGAAGAACAGTGTTAAGAGGAATATCAATACCAAACTTCAATCTCTATTACAAATCTATAGAAAAAAAAAATTTAAAAGCAGCCTGCTACTGGCACAGAATAGGCCTGAGGACCATTGTAACAGAATAGAAGACCCAGAAATAAACCAACAGACCTATATCCACCTAATAATTGATAAGGAAGCCAAAAGCATAGGATGGAAGAAAGACAACCTCTTCAACAAATGGTGCAGGCAGAATTGGCTATATACATGTGGACAACTGAAACTATATCCTTACGTATCACCCTGTACTAGGATCAAATTCTAAATGGATTATAAGGCCAGATACCATGAAAATATTACAGGGAGGGATAGAGGAAACACTAGGACTCCTAGGAACAGGTTGAAACTTCCTAAATAAAGATCCAGAATCACAGCAAATCAAAGAAAGACAGAATAAATGGGATTGCATCAAACTGAACAGTTTATGCATAGGACATAGCTAGCAAGACAAATAAAAAGCATGCAGAATGGGAGATTTTTACTAGCTACCTCACCTTACATCACCTTTACAATAACAATTTTAAAAAAGGAAAAAAATGAAGTAAATCTTACCATTTTCATTGGGCACTGGTGATTCAGCCCTTGTAGTCCTAGCTACACAGAAGGGCTACGATCTGAGAAATAGGGTTCAAAGCCAGCCTAGACAGAAAAGTCTAGGACACTATCTGCAATTGTACAGACCTACTGGTACTTTCTCCTATGACTATAGATGAAGTGCCTGGCCAAGATTAAACACTTGCCTGAGCACTAGTTCTTATCTCCTTTCACCCGTATCTCTACTCACAATTGAAAGGTAAGCAGTTAACCATGCTAGTCTCTTTCTTCTTTAATCAATGGCCCCTTCTTTGCTTGATCAGTCCCCTAGGAATATACACATTGCTTCTTCTACAAAAAAAAATACTCTCTTGGTCCCATTTTTCCCTCCATTTAATATTCACTTTCCCTTTCACAGTATAACTTGTCTTAAGAATTATCAATCAGAAGAATCTGAGGAACTGAGAGGTTCCGGGAAGATGGCGGAGGAGAAGCTGGAATCTGAACAAGCTCTCGCATAGAAAGCAGTTTTAGAGTTCCAGTGAACAGTCCTAAGCCAGAGAATCACACCAAGTGTGCCATCACAGGACAGAGAGTTAGACAAGAGAGGGAAGCCAAGGCAAAAAGACACATCTGAGCGCTTGCCAACAGCCGCCGCTGCGGCGGCAGGGTCGCAAGCAGCAGAGAACGAACGCAGCCAGGGCCATACCTGAGCGCTCACACAGAGAGTCCGGGACAAAGGAGCCAGACGCAGCGGGCGAGCGGATTCTACTCAACACCAGCAAGAACCAACAAAGACCGGACATCTTCATCCTGTAGCTTGCAGACCAGAGACGACCCAGGATCCAAGACTCGGTGTGAGTAGAAGCCCGACATCCTCACTCTTTCTCAGGGAGCAGAGGAGGGAAGGCCACCCCTCCCCCCC
>NW_012267362.1:2544770-2585922 GCF_000151885.1 Dipodomys ordii | reverse complement strand
AATGACATTGCCCCATTTGTTAGGAAATGGAAAAACTTGGAAAAAATTATATTAAGTGAAGTAAGCCAGGCCCAAAGAAACATAGGTCCCATGGTTTCACTTATTTGCAATAGCTAGTGTATCTAGGAGTCAAGCGGAAAAGGTCAGATAATGTGATGTCAGGAAATTGAACCCTTAGATATGTATCTTAATGTTTTTTTCTTTCATGCATGTGTTTCTATTGCACTTATAAGATTATCTCTTTGTTGCTTTGTATGTCCCTCCCCCACAGTATAACCCCTGCTTTCACTATATTTGATGTCAGTATAACTTGAGGAGGAGATGGGGAAAAACCAGTTGTTTAAAGATACAGGTGGACCTGTTGTAACAATGAGAAGTACAAGTTGTCATGTCCAAAACGAGCTTTACAACGTTGGTGTGGGGGGGGACCAGGGGGGGAAGGAGAAAGATTGGGATTGGGGGGGAGGGGGGAGGCTGGGAAGGGATGTGAAGGGTAAACAAAAGGAGGAGGCGGCAATGCTGGGTAAGAAACATACGCATCATCCTGCCCATGTAATTGTAACTCCTCTGTACAGTATCTTCACAAATAAAAGAAAAAAAAAAGAATTATCAATCACTGTTGTCTGTGTTCCCCGCAGTCACTGTTACCATCTCACATACCATATATTTTATTTATTATTTCTTCTAATATACATTGTTATATAACTTCCATAAAGGCAGAAAAAAAATTTGATCGTTTCTTATTTGCTGCAACATGTACATTACTTTTCTAGCTGAATACATCAGGTGTTCAGGAAATATTTCTAGTCTAGAGGAGCAGCTGGGAGGTTAAACAAGCTCTCCCAAAGAAACCAGTTTCAGTGTTCCAAAAACATCCAAGGCTAGAGAGTCACACCAAGTGTGCCATCATAGTGCAGAAAGTTTAGCCAGAGAGAAAAAAACCAGGGAACTTGGTTAAGGAGACTGATTGGAGTACTTGGCAGTGTCTGCAGCAGCAGACAGCAGACAGACAGAGCTCAGAAAAAGGCGCCAGAGATGGTATGTAAGCGGATTCTACTCACTGCCAGCAAGAACTGACAAGGACTAGCACTCTTCATCCTGCTGACCACAGACAGTTGCTGACTGTGGATGACCCAGAATCCAAGGGAAAGGCATGAGTACCCACCCCACAAGACAGTCCCACTCCTCACAGAGCAGTGTTAGGAAAATAGCCAACTCCCCCACCACCAGAGAAGAACGCCATCTTTTAATACAAAAACTGGGCCAGAGCAGCTAGCACATAACTCAGGCCTTAGAAGAAGACAATGGGAGCCATTCAACAGGTCAAAGGAACTTGACCAGCATGGCTCAGCTCCATCCCTGGGAAAGTTGCCCTTCCAGGCAGAAGGAGCTCTGCCCAGAGCAGGGAGACCTTCTTCACTGGGTAAATAAGCCAGAGGCAGCCCCACCCCTTTGCCACATGGGTAGCCCTTCCAGCTGCAGAGGGTAATAGAAAAACCATTGGAAACTGGATTCCCATAAATCCTGAGAATGGCTCCATGCTAGGCTGTGGGAGTATCTCAGGAGCTAGTTCCTCAGGGATAGCTACTGATTGCTGACAGGCCACCCTACCCATACCTAGCTCCCTCACAGCAACTCCAAGCAAGTGACACTCAAAGCAGATTACCCTCCCACTGAACTAGCCTGGGAGGAGAGTCATAAAGTCCACGTGCCAGTAAGGCAGAGCTTTGTTCTGCCTGCCCAAACAGATTTAAGAAACCAACTAACCACAGGAAAACCAAGCACCACAAGCAAACAAGAGACTCCACCAAAAGACTGGTTACAGACACAGAGGAGATACAAGATCCCCCCCCAAAAAAAAAATCAAAGAATTATTCTTTCTCCCTAATTATTTAAATTTTTTTAAATTGTTTTCTATATTTTTCATCATTTTTATTTTTTTAATTCTCTTTTTATTCTTTCCCCTGTTGGTCCTTTTTCTTTTTTTGCTTTATTTAATTGCTGTTCTGTTCATCCCCAGATACATACCCATCTTCAATTATTAGACCTTATCCTTCATTGTGTGCATGTGTAATTCAGATATCAATTACTTAATTCACAAACTATCAGCCTTAACTCCTTTAATTGTGGCATTATTTCTTTATGCTTATATAATTTTAAGTGTTTCATTTTTAATTTTGTTCTTTTTATTTTTTTTTCTTTATCTCTCTTTTCCTTTCCTTATCTCTTTTTCCTCTCTCTGAATTTAGGTCTTCCCTCTCTCCCTTTCCCTTATTTTCTCCTCACAATTCTCCATAGACCTATTAATTTCTGGTCTCCTGACTCCTTTTTTGAGTTTCTTAGTCCATTGATTCCTAGTTGTTTGTTGGTAAACTAGACTGCAGCTGTACTCATTTGACTGCGTCAAACAATCTATGCAACTACAGGATTCTGTGTTGATACTTGCCTTAAAATAGTATTCTAGTGTGGAAGTAGTTTTGCTTTCATACCCAAATGGGCAGAACAAGCCATAAAATCAAAAGATGAATGGCAAGTCCAGGTATCTCAACTCCCACTCATGATAATCAGGCAACAGAGCAGTTGATGAATAATCCAAATGAGAGCTCCCAAAATGCTCTATAAACACTACTGGTAAACATACTGAATGACAAGATTAAAAGCCTGCAAAAGGTTCTGTGTGAGCATGATAGGGAAATGCATGAACATGATGAGGCTAACCAAAGATTAATAGAGAAATTGCATGAATGTGATGAGAATAACCAAAGACTAATAGAGGCATTCATGGAATCCACAAACAGAAAGCTGGAGGAATCCATGGAGTCCACAAAGGGAATGCTGAATGAAGTCCAACAGAAGGAAAGGAAGTCCAATGAAACTGAACCACTCAACTAATGGATTTAGGAGTTCTTTGCCACCTTGATTTGGTTTTCAGTGAGAGTGAACACTGAAAACCAAATCAAGGTGGCAAAGAACTCCTAAAACAAAGCTCCAACAAAGAATTTAAAGCTATCATCTGACCAATTAGAAGGAAAGGAAATAAAAAACAAAATAGAAAGTCTTGACAGTAGGTTAGACCATGCAGAAGATCAAATCTCTGGAATTGAAGACAGCCTAGACATTATAGAGAAAGAACAGACAAGTATTCAAGATGAATCCAAGAAATATGATAGATCAATTCAACAGATAGAAGATACCATCAGTGTTGAACCATAGTGGATAATGGGAGAGATCAGAAAGGAAATTCTAATGTTTATGATATTTAAATGAACACACAAATTACCAGCTTCTCTGGGACACAGCAAAGGCAATACTCAGAGGCAAGTTTATAGCTCTGGGTTCCTACATCAAAAAATTGAAGAGATGTGAAACCAACAATTTAATAAGGCATCTGAAGCTCCTTGAAAAAGAGCAACAAGCCAAACCCCAATCCAGTAGATGGAAATAAATAATTATAATTATAATTAAATCAGCAGTAACTGAAATAGAGTCCAAAAGAATAACAAGAATCAACAGAGTTGGTTCTTCAAAAAAAAATTAACAAAATTGACAGACCTTTAGGAAATTTTATCAGAAAAAGAACACACCCAAATAAACAAACTCAGAGATGAGAATGGAAACATCACCACCGAATCAACCAAGATCAGAACATTATAAGGGAATACTTCTCAAACCTTTATGCTAATATATTTGAGAATCTGGAAGAAATGGAACAATTTCTAGCAAATATTGACATGCCCAAACTAAACCAAGATTATTTGAACCAATTTAACAGACTCATATCAAGAATCAAAATAGAAACAGCAAGAAGAGTCCTCCCACCCAAGAAAATCCCAGGACCAGATGGATTTACAGCTGAATTCTACAAGGCCTTCAAACAGAACTCACACCAATACTCCTCTAACTCTTCAATGAAATCAAAAGTGAAACTTCACTACCAAATTCTTTCTATGAAGCCATCATAACCCTCATCCCAAAACCACAGGGACTCACCAAAGAAAGAGAACAACCGATCTATTTCTTTGATGAATATAGATGCAAAACTTCTCAACAAAATTTTGGCCAAGTGACTTCAACAACACATCAAAAAAATCATACACTATAATGAAAAAGGACTCATTTCAGTGATGCAAAGCTGGTTCAATATATACAAATCAATTGATATAATTCACCATATCAAAAAAGAGCAAGGATAAGAACCACATGATTATCTCAATAGATGCAGAAAAAGCATTTGACAAGATCCAACACCCCTTTATGATGAAAGCTCTAGAGAAACTAGGGATCATGGAACAGTACTCAATATAATAAAGGGTATGTATGACAAATCTACAGCCAGCATTATATATATATATATTCTCTAAATTCAGGAATGAGACAAGGATGTCCGCTGTCTCCACTCCTCTTCAATTTAATATTATAATGCCTAGCTAGAACAATAAGACAAGATGCAAACATAAAGGGGATCCAAATAAGGAAAGATGAAGTAAAACTCTCCTTCTTTGCAGATAATATGATCTTGTATTTAAAGAACCCCATGGACTGGGACTCCACACTCAAGTTACTTAAGCTGATCCAAAACTTTAGTAAAATAGCAGGCTATAAAATTAAACCTCAAAAATCAATGGCTTCTCCATATGCCAATGATGAGAAGAGTGTGGCTAAAATCAGAAAAAAAAAACTCCTTTTATAATAGCCCCTCCAAAAAATAAAATACCAGGGCAGAAAGGTGACTCAGTGATAGAGTGCTTGCCTTACATGCATGAGGGCCTGGGTTTGACTCCTCAGCACCACATAAGGAGAAAAAGCTGGAAGTGGTGCTGTGGCTCTAGCCTTGAGCTGAAAAACTGAGCGATAGTGCCACGCTCAGACTTCAGGCCCCATGAACAGCAAATAAATAAATACATACATATATACATACATACATTAATACATACATAACATACATACATACAAAATAAAATACCTAGGAGTTAACTAAAGAAGTGAAAGACCTCTATGACGAAAATTAAAATTTAAAAACCTGAAAAAGGAAATTAAAGCAGAACTAAGAAAGTGGTAAAAAAAAAAATCTCTCATATTCCTGAATTGGAAGGATTAGCATCGTGAAAATGGCAATACTGCCAAAGGCTATCTACAAGTTCAATGTGATACCTATCAATATCCCAACATGATTCTTCAATGAAATAGAAGAAGCAATCCAAAAATTCATATGGAACAATAAACGACCCCGAATAGCAAAAACAATCCTTAGCAGAAAGAACAGTGCTTAAGGAATATCAATACCAAATTTCAAACTCTACTACAAAGCCATAGTAATCAAAACAGCTTGGTACTTGCACAAGAACAGATCTGAAGACCAACGGAATAGAACTGAAGACCCAGAAATTAACCCACAGATCTACAGCCACCTAATCTTCGACAAGGGAGCTAAAAAAAATAGAATGGAAGAAAGACAGCCTCTTCAGTAAATTATGCTAGCAAAATTGGTTAAACACCGGTAGAAAACTAAAATTTGAGCATTATATATCACCCTGTACCAGAATCAACTCCAAATGAATCAAAGACCTTGAAGTAAAAGGAGACACCCTGCAAACATTAAAGGAAGGAATAGGAGAAACTCTAGGGCTCCTTGAAACAGGTCAAAATTTTCTTAATGAAGACCCAGAAACACAACAAGTCAAAGAACAGTTGGGCAAATGGGATTGCATGAAACTACAAAGTTTCTGCATGGCAAAGGACATACAAGCAAGATTAATAGAAAACCCACGGATTGGGAGAAGATCTTCACTAGGCATAAGACAGACAAGGGCCTTATATCTAAACCATACTTAGAACTCAAAAAATTAAATCCCCCAAAAGCAAATCCTCAAAGAAACAACTTTCCCATTAATAAATGGGCTAAAAACTTCATGAGATCTAGCCATAAAGGAAATCCAAATCAAAACAACATTGAGATTCCACCTCACCCCAGTTAGAATAGCTAGAATCAAGAAATCTAATAACAACAGATGCTGGAGGGGATGTGGCCAAAAGAGAACTCTGCTGCACTGCTTGTGGAAGTGTAAGCTTGTTCAACCACTTTGGAAAGTAGTATGGAGGTTCCTCAAAAGACTCCACATACAGTTCCCCTATGACCCAGCAATCCCACTTTTGGGCATTCACAAACAAGGTGATACTAAAGCTACCAGCACAACTATGTTTATTGCAGCATTATTTACCATAGCTAAGACATGGAACCAACCCAGATGCCCCTCAGTAGATAAATGGATCAAGAAAATGTGGTATATATACACAATGGAATTCTATGCCTCCATCAGAAAGAATGACATTGCCCCATTTGTTAGGAAATGGAAAGACTTGGAAAAAAAAACTCTGTTAAGTGAAGTAAGCCAGACCCAAAGAAACGTAGGTCACATGGTTTCTCTTATTTGCAATAAGTAGTGTAAGTCTAGGACAAGTAGAAAAGGTCAAAAGTGATGTACATATGACCATATAGTGATGTTAAGCGAAATGAGCCACAAGATATGGACACAAGTGGTTTTTTCTTTCTTGCTATTGTTTCTAATGTATTTATAACCACTTGATTTTTTTGTTGCTTTGTATGTCCCTCCCCCACGGTATAAACCCTGTTTTCACTGTATTTGATGTTGCTATAATTTGGGGATTGGAAGGGAAAAAACAAATTGTTTAAATAGAGATACAGTTTAACCCATTGCAACAATGAGATGTACAAGATGCTATGTCGAAAAAACAAACTTTACAATTTAGGCGGGGCGGCGAAGGGGGAGGAATGTAGTTGTGGAGATGAGAGGGAAAGGATGGAAAAACAAAGGAGGAGGCAATAATGCTTGATAAGAAATGTACTCATTATCTTTCCCATGTAATTGTAACCCCTCTGTACAGTATTTTCACAATAAAAAAAAGAAATGTACTCATTATCTTACTCATGTAATTGTAACCCTCTGTACAGTATTTTCACAATAAAACACTTATTAAAATTTTTTAATGACCATATAAGATGATGTTAAGTGAAATGAACCCCAAGATAGGGGCACAACTTGTTTTTTCTTTCTTGCTATTGTTTTTAATGAAGTTTAAATGTACTACGTGACTTTTTTTGTTTCTTTTGTATGTTCTTTCCCCGTGGTATAACCCATTTTCACTGTATTTGATGTTGGTACCCTTCATCTTATATATACATTTTTCTAATTTGGGGAGAGGAAAGGAAATAACAAAATGCTGAAATAAGAATATAGGTTATCCCATTGTAACAATGAGATGTACAAGACACTGTTGAAAACGAACTTTACAGCTTGGAGGGATGGAGGAGTTGGGCAGGTAGGGAGGGAAGGGATGGTAGAGGGAAAAAGAGGAGGTAACAATGCTCGATAGGATATGTACTCATTACCTTACTCATGTAACTATAACCCCTCTGTACACTATTTTAAAAGAGAGACTTCTCTGAAGAGGAAATAAGAATGGCCAATAGACACAGGAAGAAATGCTCAACTTCTCTAGCCATAAAAGAAATGCAAATCAAAACATTGAGATTCCACCTCACCCCAGTTAGAATGGCTAGAATCAAGAAATCTAATCGCAACAGGTGCTAGAGGGGATGTGGCCAAAAGAGAACCCTACTGCACTGCTTGTGGGAGTGTAAACTTGTTCAACCACTTTGGAAAGTAGTATGGAGGTTCCTCAAAGACTCCACATAGAGTTCCCCTATGACCCAGCAATCCCACTTCTGGACATTTATCCAAATGATCACAAACAAGGCCATACTAAAGCTACCAACATAACTATGTTTTTCACAGCATTATTCACCATAGCTAAGATAGCTCCAAATCCTTTTTTTTTTGAGGGGGGGGGTCAGTTGTAGGGCCTGAACTCCAAAACTGGGCAATATCCCTCAGCTCTTCAGCTCAAGGCTAGCTCTCTACCACTTGAGCCACAGTGCCACTTCCAACTTTTTCTACTTATGTGGTGCTGAGGAATCTATGGCCTCATGCATGCAAGGCAAGCACTCTACCACTGAACCATCTGCCCAGCCCTCACCATAGCTAAAATATGGAACTAACCCAGATCCAGATGTCCCTCAGTAGATGAATGGGTCAAGAAAATGAGATGTATAAGATATATATATATATATATGAATTCTATGCCTCCACCAGAAAGAATGACACCACCCCATTTGTTAGGAAATGGAAAGACGTGGAAAAAAGTTATATTAAGTGAAGTAAGTCAGACCCAAAGAAACATAGGCCCCATGGTTTCCTTTATTTGCAATAACTAGTATATGTCTAGGATAATCTTACCAGGCAAGCAGAAAAGCTCAAAAGCTATGTACATATAACCATATAAGATGATGGTAAGCGAAATAACCCCCAAAATATGGAGGTTTTTTCTTTGTTGCTGTACTACTGACTTGTTGGGTTCTTTTGTATGTTCTTCCTCCTATGGTTTAACCCCTGTTGTCACTGTATTTGATTCTGGTGCCCTGCATCTTGTATATACATTTTTCTGATATGGGGAGGGGAAGGGAAATAACAAAATGCTGCAACAAGGATACAGGATGACCCATTTTAGCAATGAGATGTCCAAACAGTTGGGGAGAGGGCGAGGAGGTAGGGACAGAAGATCCAAGAAAACAAAGGAAGGGGTAACAATGCTCAATAGGAAATGTCATTACCTTACTCATGTAACTATAACCCCTCTGTACAGTATCTTTACAATAAAAAAGGAATATTTGCTGATGAAAGCAATACTTGTTGAATAAAAAAGTAAGAAATATTTGTTTTAAAGATGTAAGCCCAGTTTTCTATTCATCTATCTACTTGTTTTTCAACTGTTTGAATTCAAAAAGGATATCATAAATATTTTATATTTCCTTAAAATTTTGAGGCTCTGTGACCATGTGAACAAGGTTCTACAAAAGAAGCATTTGAAAACCATTTGCTAAAAATTGTTTTAAAAGAATTATCACGATTCACAGTAATAAAGAAATATTGAGAAGCATATAGACCACTCTTAGACTCTTACATGACACAAATAACATATTTTAAAATAGACCCATATCATGTTAAGATAAATTACTTAAATAAAAGAAAATATTAAACCAATTAATATATTTTAAAATTCGATGAACATGTTTCATATGTTCAGTACTCCACTGAATTACATCATTAATCCTGGATTCATTAACAAATGAACTAGAACTAATACAAAGTATTCTAAGTATTGAAATGTTTTATGACATATGACAATGAAATTAACAGAATTAAAGAATTATTATTACACATCAGTCATGGACCCTCTTCCTTTTAAACAATAGCAATATGAAAGCACAAGTAATCAAATGACAATGAAGTCAATTATATTTATGAGCAACTACTCCTTTTTTATATTCATTTGGTCTTTCATGAAAGTCTAAAATGTTGAAATTAAAACTAAAATTTGATCCTCATTTCAAATTTCACAGCCAGTAGATTTTACCTGCTCATAGGACCCTATCTTGATTGCTGTCTCTGGTGCTATTTTAAAAATATTCATACCATTTCCTCGCCAAAGAGAAAGAAATCCTCCTTCTTTTACCAACTGCCGAAACACACTAATCAGTCTCATTCTCCTTGTCTGTAAACTGTAAACCTAGAAATGAATAGAAAGTATATTTTCTTAATTTACTTTGCTGATATCATTTTTATTACTAATAAAATTATTATACAGTATATAAATTCATTATTTTCAACACCAATTTATATTTCTTTGGTCACACATAAAATTGATATATTAATATTTTCATGTCCCCAAATACATACATTAATAACAGTAGTCACCCCCATGCATGGATTTGCATTCCATGGTTTCCAAGATCCAACTATACTAAAGTAAAATTACACAAATAAACCATTGGCTCATTTAAATTGCATGCTGGCTGTCCTGAGCAGAATAAAAACATCAACTAATGTCAATCTCTACCTTGCCCTCCAGGGTCATGAACCAAACCTTTGTCCAATATATCTATGTTGTGCATAATACTCACCCATTCATCACATAGTAATCAGATCTATTGTCACACTATCATCACAGTGCTTATGCTCAAGCAATTCTTATTTTATGTAAGAATAATCCCAGATTGCAAAAACAATGATGTTGATAATGTCATATGTACCAAAAAGGCATGAAAAGAGCTTCTTTTACGTGAAACAGTAAAAGTCATATAGTGTTTGTTACAATATTGTTATAATTGCTCAACTGTATTACTAGTGTTGTTAAGCTTTCACTGTGTCTAAGTTATAAATAAGACTTTATCACAGACATGATGTACAGGGTAAAATGTAGTACATACAAAATTTGGTACTATTTGAAGTTGTAGGTATACACTGGCAGCTTGGGAATATTTCAAATAAGATTATTACTGTTAATCTAAGACTTCAATGGAAAAAATAACTTAAATAAGGAAGACATAAATAACTTAACTACCAGAGAATATCACAACACATTGTTGCTACTACTGAGGTATGCACTGAAAAAAGAATGAATGAAAATACATAAACTTTCAATACAGAATACTTTTAGTTATCAAAATATTATAGATTAAATTGTATCTTTCAAAATTCAAATGTTGGAGTCTTAACTTTTATTCTCTCAGACAGAACTTTATTTGCAGATAAGGTCTTTAGAGATGAAATCAAGTTGTGATGAAGTCATTAGAGTGGACCCTAATCTAATATATAACCTGCATCCTTAAAAAAAGAAATTAGAAGCCAGGCATTAATGGCTCACCCTTGTAATTCTAGCTACTCAGGAGGCTGTGATCTGAGGATTGCAGTTGGAAGCCAGCCCAGGCAAGAAAGCCCATAAGACTCTTTTCTCCAATTAACCACTAGAAAACAGGAAATAGAGTGGCTCAAAGTGATAGAGCACTAAGCCTTGAGCACAAATGCTCAGGGACCAGGCCCAGGCCCTGAGTTCAAGCCTCATGATAAACCAAAAATACCTGAAATTGGACATAAACATAACACACAGAGATCTAGAAAGATCATGACCATCCCTAAGTCTAGAAGAGAAGTCTAGGAGATTCCCTTACAGCCTTCAGAAGGAGTCCCGCTGATACCTTGATTTTAGACACCTAGCCTCCAGAGCTTTAAGTAAATTTCTGTTATTTAAGCCAGTTTGAGATACTTGGTTATACAATTCCCAGCAAAGGAATAAATGAAGAATTCTGGTCATTTTAATATCTGCCTTTATGTCTTTTATGTCTTTCTGGGCTTTCCTGTTTTCCTAATGTATTATTTTATGATCAGAAAAATATTTTTAAGAATGCAAAAGTTAAAACATGGGGCTTGAACTCTGGGCCTGGGCATTGTCCCTCAGCTCTTCAGCTCAAGGCAAGTGCTCTTCCACTTCCACTTCCAGTTTTCTGGCCATTTAATTGGAGATAAGAGTCTCAACGGACTTTCCTTCCCCTGGCTGGCTTTGAACTGAGATGCTCAAATCTCAGCCTCCAGAATAGCTAGGATTACAGGGTGAGCCACCAAGACTCACACAGATCTTTCATTAATCCTCTCTGAAAATACAGGCACACCTCTGACATTCTTCAATCCAAGCAAGTTAAGAAACATTAATCATCACAGAAACCAAAGGAGTTGAAGAAACTTAAAAATCTTCTCATATTAAAGTTTTTTCAAAAAAACTTAATGAGAAATAGGATAAAATCTGACAAGACATTTCTTTCGAAAATTATCAAGGACTCAAGCCATTTTAACTCTTGAGGGTGCATAAAATCATTCAAAGTACCTGCATCATGATTTTCAAGCGGTCAAAAGGTGCTGTGAAGGTACGTGCTACCGCACTAGCTATTCCTGCTGCTACCAAACGCTTCCACCAAATCCCAGTCCGCTTTTCGTGTGCAGTAAATTCATCTGGAATAGCTAGACTCTCTCCTATATCAACCATCTGAACAAGGGAAAAAATAATGAGGCAACAAACTATAACATGTAATACAGTAAAAGGATAACTTTCTACAAAGACCAAGTATAACTTTTACATTAGAACCAAAAGTTTCAGTAGTTCCATAAAACTCTAAAGCCAAAGGAACCAAATGCAAATGAGGTAAGGAAATAGTTCTTAAGCAAAATGCAAAGTTACAGACTACTATATTTTTATGGATTAATTACCAAAAACCAACTATTTCTGTTCAATTGAGAATATTCATGGACAAGAAAAGCAAATAAACAGTAGACAAATGACATTAAAAAATTGCAAGTCAAGCGTAACAGGGTATTAATACTTAGGGTATTAATACATAACTTCTATGAAACAACCAATGCAAAATAAAAAATGTTCCTCAAAAATAGACAAAGGATGCAAAATATATAAAATATCAACCAACAATTCTCTGAAAAGATCTTTAAAATGTACTAAGAACTGAAGAATAAGATATGACTTCAGACCTAAAACAATCATATTCACCTCCAATATTAGAAAATTGAATTATGCCAAGCAACCAATAGTTAACAGGAACCTTACCTCAGTATCACCTATAAAAAGAAGAAGAAAAGAAAAATAAACAAGAACCTTCACATACTATTTCTGGAAGTAGTCAGTCTAAGCTATTCTGATAATCAATACAACAATGGTTCATAAAAGCACAAGGGCATGACTTGTTGATTGTTTAAGAGCAAACACAAAGTCCTAAGTTGAAATCCTAATACCACCAAAAGCAAAATATTAAAAAGATTGAATGTTTTAGCAAAAAAAATTGTACAAATGCATAACCCACTGACTCAGAAAACAACATTAAATTACTTAAGGTCCACAGGAGATAAGCATTTTTCATGGTTAGAGAGTTGAAAAAAAAACATGTTTATTACTATGGGAATTAAGATGTGATAAATGCATAATATGTAGTACTTAGAAATCTGGTGTGACCTCTAACACAATACTACCTATATAAACAAAAAATTTAACATATGAAATAATACTATAACTTTCCTAAAATTATACAATTATATGAAAGTACATATGATACTTATCATTAGTGCTTATTCTAATATCTTACATGTTCTGCTTATTTTAAAATGTATTAAGTAATGGAATGATCTGGTCCTAAAAACTTGTATCACTGCCTCCACTATATTCTTTAGGAAACTAAATCACAAAAGGGTTTCTATAATTAGTGGGTGGCACATATGGACTTCAGCCTTAGGCATTCTGACTCTGCTGTTTTTCTTCCCCTCTGCTGTCAGTGGAGAGAAGGCAAAGTAAATGAACATGTTATTAACTTCACTCCACACCTCAGAGCTAAAAAAAATTTTTAATGTTTTGCCTTGTAAAATCTTGTTTATTCCTTTTAACCTCAAGTCAAATTAAAAAAAATGATCATATGGACCATATATTTGATCTTTTCTTACTCTAAAATTCAGAACTCTTAATATTTGACTTCACATTTCCTATGACATAAGACCATTCTGACATATCATATCTGTGAAAAAATTAATTTTCATTTTTGTAGGTCAATCTGGTTATATCACAGAACAATTAGCATAATTTTTAACACAAATTACAGCCTTTAAGGAAGTATTTATTTTAACATGTTGGCTTTGGCAAACAAAAAATTGTTGTTCATACATTTGTACATAAAACACTAGTAATGCTTACTAAATTAGTACAATATTATTAGGAGGGCATATTGTCACTGCATTGCAAGTATAATTGGAATTAAATGGCAGTAATTGCTATGACACTAAAAAAATAAGAATAAGAACTACAAAGTACTTTTACCATAGAACGCTTCCAGAAACGAATAATTTGATTGATATTTGTTGCAGGATGAAGTAAAAAGTAGTATTTCCATTCATCCCAGTCTAATGTCATTGTGTCATCACTGTCCATGCTGAAATAAAATTTAAAACCACATAATTTACAACACACATAACAAGCTAATCAATACATCCTAAATATTTATTTTGAGGCCTCTGTTGGACCTCATGAGCATCTGTTTTTTCATACTTTCTTTAATGGACTTTATCTTTTAGTTCGAAAACTTTAGAAAATATGAGATGATGTTACAAAGAATTACAATATATTCCCTTTCAACATTCTATTTATTGAAAGATGTATCTTTAATAGCAACATATAATTAGATCTTGTCTACAGAAGCAGTCAAAAACAGGTTTATGCTTTCAGTGCGTTAAAACATCATATTGAATGATAGAATTAGATAAACCACAATGTTAAAAAATAAAACAGAATCAGAAAAACAAGCAAGGAATAAGAAACAACAATCAATTCTTGAAAATTTGAGGTAATAGTGTTAGATACATTCAAAAGTACAAGTGTTTATCTTTTCATGAATTATCAAATGTATTCGGAAATGAACCAAAAGAAACTTCTATATAAGTAACAAAAATAATTTTAAAAGCAAACTCAACAGGGTGGGCATTAGTGGCTCACACCTGCAATCCTAGCAACTCAGGAGGCTAAGATCTGAGGATCATGATTCAAAGCCATCCCAGGCACCAAAGTCTGTGAGACTCTTATCTCCAATAAACTACTCAGAAAAAGACAGAAACAGCACCATGGCTCAAGTGGTAGAGTGCTAGCCTTGAGCAATAGAAGCTCAGGAATGGCAAAGTTCAAGCCCCACAACCATCAATAATAATTATTATTATTATTGTATTATTATTATTTAAAAACTCAATAGAAGGGTTAAATGAAGGAAAGACAAAGATGAAGAACTGGTAAATTTAAAAATATCTGAAAGACTGCCAGAGTGATACACCAAAAGACAAGAGCAGAAAATGTCCACTAAAGGAAGTTCTGAGGAATATAATTCAGAAACAATGGGAAATATCTATAAAAAGCCTGACAGGCTAGATCAAATGGTGATTAAATAAAATGCTAAATATAAATACATCTAAACAAATATGCTATATAAAGAAACAATTACAGTACCTATTTGTTAAGAGAAAAAGAACAAAAGAGTTTATAAATTAAGAGGGAAATGTCTGGAGTTAAAGGTATTTGTAAGTTTTTCTATTATTTAAAGTAAAGGTAAAGATTTTGCTTAGTTTGGGTCTTTAAATTTGTATGGTAAAATCTTAAGACTAACTACATACAGGAAATAACATATATGTTTCCAACCAGTAAAAATGAATTAGGAATAAAGAAAAAAATTTTGACAAAGCAAGAAAGAAACAAAAACAATAGAAATAGTAGGATGAATAGAAAGCAAAAATATATTAATAAAAACAAGCCCAAATACTGTAAATAATACTAATTGTATGTATATGTACATACTAGATTATATATTAATTATGCAAGTACATTGTACACATACATATGTATATGTATACATATATATGACCAAGAGAGTCACTAGACTCATCAGGCATAAAATGAATTGTCAAAGTGAAATTAAAAATTTAAAATCCAGATGTAAACTGTTCATTCAAACAGAAACCCTTATAGTTTGGATCTTGAATGTTCTCTGAAGGCCCATGTGTTGAAGCTCTGATTCCCAACTCATGTAACTATTGGGAGGAGGTTGACGCTAGTGGAATAACATTATGTCACTGGAGTTATGTCACTGGAGTTATGACCTTGAAGAGGATATTGGAACCTTGGCCCTGTCCTTATCTGGCCACCATGAACAACCTCCCCTGCCATGTATTCCCACTATGATGTATCATGCCACTCTAAGACTAAAGCAAAAGGACCAAATGAACATGAACCAAAACCTCAGAAACTATGAGCCAAAATAAACCTTTTCTTTTTTAAAAAATTAGCTAACCTCAGGTATTTTGCCAGTGTTAGGAAGCTGACAAACATAAAGGTATATAAAAACATTTAGTGAATGATGGCAAATACTGGTGTCATATAAATTTGATAATAATAAATTTTGAAATTAATTAAACATTTCAATTATTATTTACTTTATAATTCATATGTTTTATGGTTAATTTTATAATTTCCATAATTAAATTTATGGTTAATATTTATTCATATTAAT
The DNA here is from genome assembly GCF_000151885.1 of Dipodomys ordii. Taxonomy (NCBI): domain Eukaryota; kingdom Metazoa; phylum Chordata; class Mammalia; order Rodentia; family Heteromyidae; genus Dipodomys; species Dipodomys ordii. Next base: position 2,569,910 of record NW_012267362.1, on the reverse strand, counting down.
CAATAATTTGAAAAATAATAATTAAATTTGAAATTGGGTGAACCTAAAAGATTCGTCAAATACACAAAACTAAAAATAACATTACTAAAAGAAAATGAAAACTCCTCATCATAGTAATAGATATCAACCTATCCCTCATCTATAAGTCAGGAACACAGTTTAACAACTGCTTTCTGCAACAATTAGAAAATACATATTCTTTAAGGACATAGGGAACATATATAAAAACTCCCACTGTAGCAAAAAATCAAAAATCAAAGAAATACTATCATGTAGGCCATATTCTTTAAATACTAGGCAATCATGGTAGAAATTAATAATCTAAAAAATCTCTTAAAATAGAAATGTTTTGAAATTTAAAATGTATTTAAATTTAACTTGAAAAATTAAAATATCTGATATGAAAAAGAAAATACTGATTTAAATATATAAGGTAAGATATATATATCTTAAATATATAAGGTAAGATACAGCCATTTCAACCATTTCAGTCATTTTTTTCCTTCCAAAGAAATCTTTCTGAAAGCTTAAGAAACGGAACAAATGAATGTGCAACCGTTTAACTTAAACAAAACTGTAAAGCTAGGAGCTCATTCTGCTCTGTCTCCCCATCCCTCCTCTCACATATAGGCAGAGAGCACCTTTAAGTACAGTCTGAGAAATCACTATACTGTGAGTATGTGCAATTTCATTTGGAATGTTTTTGCAAGTTGTTTTCAAAAGAGTAGATGCAAAGTATAACAAAACTATACAAATGTGAGTATGTTTGTTCACAAAGCTGTAGAATAAGGAGGAAATGCCACAAATATGCCAATTTCTTTATGATATACAGCATAAGACAAACAAATAGTATTAAAATGAAGACAAAAGCTGACCTTTTTATAACGTTTTTTGCCTCAGCTTCAGAAATATCTATACCCAATGCCTTCATAGCATCAACTACTTCGGAAGCGTCTATTACTCCTTTAAAAAGTGAAAAAATATCAAATTAGAATATCCAAGAAGATGATGCAGTGAACATATACTCAGAATTTTTAGGTCTATAATCCCAAATTCACAACTCTCAGCCTAAAAAAACCTAGAGTAAAAGACTCTTTGCAAATATAGTATCAAAATTAAGTTGGTGGCAAAAGTTGTCATAATCTAATGAGGTTAATTCTTACTCATTTATTTCTACTATAGAGTGAATATTCTTATTTCCCTTTAGAAATATTAATGCATGCAATTCACAGTAGTGACCAAGATACCTTTTCAAGTCCCACATAATGTATCATATTTATGCTATATTCTTTTCTCAAATATAAATACTAAATTTAACATACTTCAAGTCCCAAGGGTTATGGATTCTTGATTATTATAACTATTGGAAACGATTGAAAAAGTTAATGCCAAAGTCTTATATGAGATGCATGAAAATAAAACTTTTCAATGCTTTATAAAAGTAAGCTTTTAAAAGATACCATAACTAAGACAGCAAACTCTTTTAACCCAACTATATCACATTAATATGAATCAACAAATATATTTAATATAAAACTATTACAAAGTTCACTTTTGTGAAAGAAAAATAAGATATTCCATATTTTTCTCAAACCTTGAAATAAAAATCTAATCATATCATTCCCCAATTCAAAAAGAAATCCTTAATTCTGCTTTATGTAAGGGTAATAGTTGAGGATACCCAATCTTTATAAATATGAGAACAAAAAAATAAAATAAATAAATATGAGAACAATGTTATTTGTAAAAATGTTTAGTGTCCCCTAGCTGAAAACTAGGATATAACTACCATATTATATTCATCAAGCTACTATATGTTTAACCACACCTTAACTTTGTATTTTATATGAACCATATCTACAAATGAAAACATTTACAACTGGTGTGTAAAAGGATTATTTAACTGGGTGCCGGTGGCTCACTCCTATAATCCTAGCTACTCAGAAGGCTGAGATCTGAGGATCACAGTTCAAAGCCAGCCCCGGCAGGAAAGTCCGTGAGACTCTTATTTCTAATAAACCACTAGAAAATCTGAAGTGGTGCTGTAGCTCAAGTGGTAGAGCACTCACTTAGAGCTGAAGAATGCAGGGACAGCGCCCAAACCCAGAGTTCAAGCCCCACGACTGACCTAAAAAAAAAGAATTATTTAGCTCATAGGAAAAAAAATACCTTCATTCATACACAGAATTTCAGACTCTGCAATTTAAAGTCCCCATCTGTTCCAATCTCTAGTCCTCAGCCTAGAAATCAAAGTTTCAACTGGGGAAGTTAAATTCTTTGCACATATCTCATTAAAGTGAAATATCACCAAACGTGCATCAATTCAATAATTTTTAAACATTTGATAATCAATAATACAAATATCTACCATATTAAATGTGATGGAACTGAAAGATTAACAAACACTAAGGAATTCAAAGTTTGTACAGCTGTACTAATTACTTTTAAAATATGTAACATTGTACTAAATGTATGTTAACAGAAGAGTTAGAAATAAAATGCTTTATATAGGTAAATAAAGGAATGAGAAACAAGAGTCACAAATAAAATGCAATAAAAGATAAACAGAGACCATTAAAGAAATAGAAATATTTCTATAAAAGGTACAGTATGAGCCAGGTGCTGGTAAATCACTCCTGTAATCCCACCTCTTAGAAGGCTGAGACCTGAGGATCATGGTTCAAAGTCAGTCATGGCAGGAAAGTCCATGAGACTCTACTCTTCAATTAACCACCAGAAAACTGAAGTGGCACTACAGTTTTAAGTGGTAGAGCACTAGCCTTGAGCAAAAGAGGTCAGGGGCAGTACCTATGCCCTGAACTCAAGCCCCATCACCACCACCAACAAAAAAAGGCGGGGGGACAGTATGATCAAGGCATACTTAATTGATAAAACTTATTGCAAGCTTCCATGGAGTAAAAGAAACTAAAGTAATATCTTGGAGAAGTAGAAGGGTGTTCATTTAGAGGGGACACAAAAAGGATGTTTCTGAGAAATTAGCAAAATCTGAAGGTGGCTTTCATACTGTATATTTACCTTAGGAAGATTCATGGAGCTTATAATTATAATTTAATATGTTTACAATGTATGCACTTTGCCACACATGCTAAATCTTGCCAAAAATATTAAATTTTTTGAGGGGGGCAAAACTTAAAATGCCATTCCACCAGCTCTGACCTTGTATAGCAATTTCTCCTGTTCAGTGATCAAGCTATTTTTGCTCAAGAAACGCTTTCTTTTTATGTGTTTAAATATTGACTCAACACAAATCTAAATTACCTCTAGGCACAATTAAACTCCTCCTGTACTAATTTTACAGTAACTATCATTGTCAATCTTGTATGGAGCTATGTATGTGTTTTCTTTTTCTTACTCCACCTCAAACTGAGGTCTTAAGAAGTCTGACTCACTGATACAGCTGATGTAAAGCAAAATTATTTAACCTTCCTAAGCGTTAGTCTTCTCATTTACAAAACATAGCTGCCATGGATAGTGTGAAATAAAAATAAGGTAGAGCATGTAGCTAGAAGGAACATCATAGACAGACAGGTACAGTAAACATTAGTTCCTTTCCTTCCATTTCCTAAATCCCCCAAAACTCTAAGAAAAATATTTGAGGATGGAATTATGGGGTTTTTGTATTTCAAACGATTAAGCCAGGTGCAGAGGCTTAAGCCTGCAATCACAGCTTCTTAGGAGGCAAAAACTGGGGAATAATGGCTCAAAGCCAACAAAAGTTCACAAGGCTCCACACCAATGGATGAGAACAGTGGCATGTACCTGTCACCCAGAAGTACTGGGGAAGCACAATGGCAAAGTGCAATGTTGCACTCCTGTCATCCCAGCAATACAGGAAAGCACAAACAGGACAATTGGAGTCTAGGGTACTCTGAGTATAAAGTGAGACCCTGAGCACAAAGGAGCTTAGCTCAAATGTAGCCGACTGACTTCAAACCCTAGAACCACCAAAATAATGTTTCTATTTTTTAAATTTTTTACATATATTAGTTGTACAAAAGGGTTTCATTATATTTCCAAGCATGCATACAATGTATCCTGATCCAACTTACCCACTAACTTCCCCTCATCCCGCTCCTCACTTCTTAAAATAATTTCAGCCAGGCGCTGGTGTAATCCTAGCTACTGTAATCCACTCCTGTAATCCTAGCTACTCAGGAGGCTGAGATCTGAGGATCATGGTTCAAAGCCATCCTGGGCCGGAAAGTCTATGAGACTCTCATCTCTAATAAATCCAGAAAATCGGAACTGGTCTGTGGCTTAAGTGATAGAGTGTTTGCCTTGAGCTGAAGAGCTCAAGGACAGTGCCCAGGCCCAGAGTTCAAGTCTCACAACAGACAATAATAATAATAATAATTTCAGATTTCATACTTCTGATTTCATAAATATATAAAGTACTCCTTCATTTCACAATCTCCCCCACCAGGTAGTACACACCTCCAAGTTGAATCTGTTTCATATGTCATTGATCTTGGGGAGTAGATAGCAAGTAAAGAGAGAATACATGCAATATTTGTCCTTTTCAATCTGGCTTAGACTTAGACTTGATCTTCTAGTTCTATTTATATTTATGCAAATAACATAATTATGTTCTTCTTAATGGCTGAATAATACTCCATTATGTACATATACCACATATTATCAGTTCATCAGTTGATAAACGCTTAGGCCATTTCCACAGTTTGACTACTGTGACTAGTGCTGCTATAAACATGGATATGGAGGTATCTCAACTGTATTCTTCCTTCAAATATATGCCCAGACATTGAATAGTAGGCTCATATGGTACTTCTGTTTTTAGTTTTCTAAGGAACTTCCATAATGATTACAGTAAATTTCATTTGCCCATTTAGTAATTGGATTATTTCTTCATTTGGTGTACAAGTTTTAGAGCTCTGTACATGTTCTGGATAGCAATTTTTGTCTGGTTAATAACTTGGAAAGGGGGCTGGGAAGTTGGCTCAGTGGTAGAGGGCTTGTCTTGCATGCATGAGGCCCTGGGTTCAATTCCTCAGCACCATATAAGCAGAAAAAAGCCAGAAGTGACACTGTGGCTCAAGTGGTAGAGCGCTAGCCTTGAGCTGAAGAGCTGAGGGACAGCACCTAGGCCAAGAGTTCAGGCCCCACGACTGACCAAATAAATAAATTAATTAATTAAATAACTTGGAAAGAGTTTCTCCTATTCCATAGGTATCTTTTTGATTTTGATGATTTCTTTTTGTGCAGAAGGCTTTTGAGTCAATTCAGTTTTTTAATTGCTGTTCTTAATTTCTGAGCAATTGGAGTTCTTCAAGGATTTTTCCTGTTTTTCTTTAGCAGTTTCAAAGTTCTTTAAGAGTTCTGTTCTTTAAGATCTTTGATTTAATTTTTGCACAGTCTGAGAGATAGGATAATAGTTATAATCTTCTTCATGTGATATTGAGTTTTCTCAACTATTTGCTGAAAACTGTCTTGTCCAAAGTGGATTTTTTGACACTTTTGTCAGAAATCAGATAGTTGCATTTGTGTGGACTTATTTCTAGATCTTCTATCTTATTGGCCTGTCTTTGTGCAAGTACCATGCTAGTTTTGTTACTACAGCTCTGTAATATAATCTGAAGTCAGGTTTTGTGATATCTCCAGCAATTCTTTTCACATTCAGGATTGCTTTTGCTATTTGGGGTCTTTGTGCTAATAAATAAAACTGTATGACTATTTGTTATATTTCTGTGAAGAATTACATTGGAATTTGGGGGTGGGGAATTACACTGAATCTATACACTATTTTCAATAGTACATCCATTTTTACAACATTAATTCTGTCAATCCATAAACATGGAAGGTCTGTCCATCTTCTAGTGTCTTCTTCAATTTCTCCTGGACTTTGGCAGCTGCTAGAATGAGGCACAGCAAACCCTATGGATATCAGTAACCCTCTATGGCTTAAATGTTTTACTCGGATTTTGAATGAAATTATGTGTAGAGATGACATTATTTATATATTTGCAATAGCTTTCCTTTGACACTGGAACTGAAAAGAGCAGTGGCTCAGATGCTTGTTGGTCCAAAAAGCTGAAAGATTAGTTAGTTAACACTGGTTCTTGAATGCTTACAGTTAGAAGTACTCTGGCATAGTGCCTCCACTGACTGGCATGAGGCCTGAAAGCTCCTAGACCAGTGGACATAGGGTGATTTTTTAAAAAAGAATTTCATTTACTCTTCATGTTTAATACATAAAATGTTTTGACCTGGGAAAGTCCCAAGAACAACATTGATGCCGGAAAGTTACAGATGGGGAAAGGGTCTAATACAGGGAGCCAAATCCAGTAATTGTACTGTGGAGAAATGTTAGCTCCAGAGCCAATGAGCCACCTGATAACAAAGTAAGAAGGCCAGGTCTGGCTGCTGCTATATTGGCCACATTGTGGATGGTACCTTGTCTTCATGCTGGGGGAAGGAATACGCCCCCCTCCCATCACCTGCCTCCCAGGTAATGGGCATGCCCAGATCCCTGGAGGCAGGGGCAGGCACTTGGCTGACAGGTTATTGAATCTGTCAGTCTAGTGCCTGGGACTGGAAATTTCCCGAGGATCTCCACCCTGTGCCAACCTATTTAGGCCCTGACCAGCCTATCCCCCGGGACTCCATGCCACATGTGTCTCCGTGATTGTGTCCTGTGTCCTGTCTCCTGGCCTGTCTCCAGTCATCATGGCATCCCAATTCAGCTCTCCATTGGAGCTGAATTGGCTTGTTGGTATTGCTTTTGTTATTTCTTTCCTCTTTAGCATGTTTTCTAGCTGTGTTATGTGTATTTGCATGCTGCAAGCCTTTGTAACAACTGGCAGCCTACAGCCTGTTAACGGTATAATAAGGACTCCAATATTCTGTATTTTAAAATGTCTGGGATGATTTACCTTATTTATGTGTCTAAGAATCCTCTGAAATAAAGGTTGTATTGAACAGCTGGTCAGTTAACTAGCCAAACTAGCTTTTGTAACCAGCCAGGTGAAAGAACTAGCCCTGACACAAATTCCCTAAGCTGGCAGTGGAAAAATATCCATTGAACCTAAAGGGACAAGGTGACTTATAATGAAATTTGGGAGAAAAGAAATATAAATCTTTTATATATAACCTGTATTGGCTACAGGTAAGAGGGCAGAAAAACTGAAGTAGGCAAAGTCATGGGATAGTCCATAAAAAGAAGGATTTGCTTCTTTTTGTGGGTCGGTTGGCAAGTTTGTTAGTTCTAAAAGCAGATGCAATGTGGCTTTAATAAGTATCTTCAGTGTACAGGAAAGGAATATGGAGTCCTTTTCTTTTTCTTTGTTGATTTCACTTGAAGCTGAGAATTAAAATGATCCTTCTTTATCTCTCCTCCACCTGTTCTCTGGTCTAAATTTAGGGCATCTCATAATTTTTCTCTTATCACCAGAAATTACCCTTTGCGAGCCACTCTGAGAGCAACGATACCATGGGGGAAAGTGACTGTTACATACATATAAATTTAAAAGGCTGAAGTTTGGGGCCCTAAATTTCCTGACATCAAACCCTGCCAAATAGGAGAATGGTGTATTAGCTTCCTAAGACTTCTATAAAAAGAAATACCACAGATTAACTGGCTTAGAGGGGCCATGCCTCTTCTAACGATGCTAGGGAAGAATTTGTTCTGTTTGTCTCTTACCTGCTGGTAGCCTCAGAAGTTCCTTGGCATGTGGTAAAGATGCATCACTCCAGTTATGACTACATCATCATATGATGGCCTTCACATCATCATCATCATCATCATCATCATCATTTGTATCTGTCTTTTGTGTCAAAATTTTCCCATTATATGGGCACCAATAAAAACAGACAAGGGCCTACCTGATGACCTCATGTTAGCTTCATTATCTCTACAAAGACCCTATTTTTAAATGAAGTCCCATTCTGAGGTATTAGGGGTTAAGACTTCCATATATCTCTCTGAGAAAGGGGACATAATTCAATCCAGAAAAAAAAAGAAGCATCTTGCATCTTAATATACACTTCTCTAATTTGGAAAGGGGAAGGGAAAAAACAAAATGCTTAAATGGGGATACAGGTTGACCCATTGTAACAATGAGATATACAAGACACTATGTTGAAAATGAACATTACAACTTTACAACTTTGTGGTGGGGAGGAAAGGGATGGTAAGGGAAAAACAAAGGAGGAAGCAACAATGCTCGATAGGAAATGTACTTATTATCTTGCTCATGTAACTGTAACCCCTCTGTACAATATTTTTACAATAAAAAACATACAAAAAAGAAGCATCTTAGCCAATGTAAATTAGTTGGAGTCTACAAAAGTTGGAGACTAAGGCATCAGCCATAATAGCAACCTAGACAGCAATAAAGAGAAGGCAATTCAAAGCAGTACCTCTGTATGGCTGCTAGAGAATAAGCTCTCTAGTCTTGGTAGCAATACTGGAGATTCAATTCTATATACTGCTACAGCTCAAATGCTCAAAACAGTAAAATCACTAGGATAGAAAAGTTAACACTTTCAGAATTATATCTCCACGTGTCTTTTGGAGCTAAAATATATTGCACTATTACCATATCATTCTGGGATTTCTCCTTGCTGTAGAATTTATATGCCTCAAAAAGAGTATTCTCTATCAAGGTCTACAAGAATTGATACATAGTTTTACCAGAGACAATACTACTACTGCATTTTTCCAATGAAATTCTAATTTCCCTGATTATCTGACTGAATTATCAGCTTCACAAATGATGATCATGGTGGTACCAGTAACAGAGTAAAGTTCCAGAAAAGAATCAGAATAAAGCTATCAGTCTTAGACTAGTAGATGACCATGTCTAATTAACCTACAAATAACCAGTATGAATATTGGTTGTTCTATTATTTTTAAGTGCAAAAAACTAGAAACACTCTAAAATGTCTAAAATAAGTGTGAATGATTAAATAACTCATATTAGAGTTGGAATATTTCACTGCCATTAAAAATTCATATTTTCAAAGGATATTAAATGAAGTGAAATTGCCTATGACATAATATTTTTTAATTTATTTTTTATTGTAAAAATACTGTACAGAGGGGTTACAATTACATGGGCAAGATAACGAGTACATTTCTTATCAAGCACTGTAGCCCCCTCCTTTGTTTCCCCTTCCCATCCCTTCCCAGCCTCCCCCCACCCCCATCCCCCTATCCAATCCTCCCACACACACACCAAACTTGTAAAGTTCGTTTTCGACATGACAACGTGTACTTCTCATTGTTGCAATGGGTCCACCTGTATCCTTGTTTAAACAACTTGTTTTTCCCCTTCCCCTCCACAAATTATACTGACATCAAATGCAGTGAAAGCAGGGGTTATACTGTGGGGGAGGGACATACAAAGCAACTAAGAAATAATCTTATAAATGCGTTAGAAACAAATGCATGAAAGAAAAAAACATTTAAATACATATCTTAGGGTTCATTTTCCTAACATCACCTTATCTGACCTTTTCTGCTTGACTCATACATATACTAGATATTGCAAATAAGGGAAATCATGAGACCTATGTTTCTTTGGGCTTGGCTTACTTCACTTAATGTAATTTTTTCCAAGTCTTTCCATTTCCTAACAAATGGGGCAATGTCATTCTTTCTGATGGAGGCATAGAATTCCATTGTGTATATATACCACATTTTCTTGATCCATTCATCTACTGAGGGGCAACTGGGTTGGTTCCATATCTTAGCTATAGTAAATAATGCTGCAATAAACATAGTTGTGCTGGTAGCTTTAGTGTGGCCTCGTTTGTAAACATTTGGGTAAATGCCCAAAAGAGGGATTGCTGGGTCATAGGGGAGCTCTATGTGGAGTCTTTTGAGGAACCTCCATACTATTTCCAAAGTGGTTGAACAAGTTTACACTCCCACCAACAATGAAGTAAGGTTCCCTTCTGTCCACATCCCCTCTAGCATCTGTTGTTATTAGATTTCTTGATTCTAGCCATTCTAACTGGGGTGAGGTGGAATCTCAATGTTGTTTTGATTTGCATTTCTTTTATGGCTAGGAAGGTTGAGCATTTCTTCATGTGTCTATTGGTCATCCTTCTTTCCTCTTCAGAGAAGTTTCTCTTTAAGTCTTTAGCCCACTTATTTATTGGGCAGTTGTTTCTTAGAGGATTTGTTGTTGGTAATATAACATTTTAAAGAGTAAAGAGAACTAGTGGATCATGTCTGCTCTCCTAGCTACTCAGGAGATAGTGGAAATCAGGAGGATCATGGTTCAAGGTCAGCTCAGGAAAAATGTTAAGTGAGAACCCATCTCAAAATAAGGCAGGCACTGTAAAGCATTCCTGTGATCCTAGCTATGCAGGAAGCATATGTAAGAGGATCACAACCTCTGGCCAGCCCCAAACAAAAACTCTATATGAGAAACACCTAAACCAAAAAGGACTGAAGGTGGAGTTCAACTGGCAGAAACCTGTTTAGCCAATGTGAAGCCCTAAGTTGAGACACCAGTACTGCCCTCCCTCAAAAAAGAACACTAAACTATACACACTGCAACTCTAATTTCATTGAAAGAGAAGGAATCAGAAAAAGAAATTAAGAAACAGAAAGTAATATAAAAATTCAAAATGTTAAAATTGATCTGTATCTAGTATGGATACAGTCATTTTTACTTCCTTTTACAAGTTTATCTGTGCTATCTAACTTTTTTTAAATCATCATATACTTTTGGTTCATATAAAAAAAGCCAAGAAGTTTTAAATTCAGAATGGCAATGCCTTCCACAAAAAAAATACTTTATTAAAAAGATAGAAACTGGGCTGGGAATGTAGCCTAGTGGTAGAGTGCTTGCCTAGCATGCATGAAGCTCAGGGTTCGATTCCTTAGCATCACATACACAGAAAAAGCAGGAAGTAGCGCTGTGGCTCAAGTGGTAGAGTGCTAGCCTTGAGCTGAAGAGCTGAGAGACAGTACCCAGGCCCAGAGTTGAAGCCCATGATCAACAAAAAAAGACAAAAAAAAGAAAAAAAGAAAGAAAGCTATATATACTATATATACATATAGCGTGTGTGTGTGTGTGTGTGTGTGTGTGTGTGTGTATACATAGCTTTATTCTTAGGAATTTAAAAATTACTGCTAGATAGCTAGTAGAAGTAATTGAATTTTGACAGCAGGAGTAAATTAAAGGCTAATAAAAGTACCCTTTAGTACTGATACTTAGTCACATCAAGCCAGATCCTGATAAAACAAATACATACCATCGCCATTTTTGTCTAGACTATGAAATGCCAATTTCATTTTTAGCTCATGGTCTTCAAGGTACTGTGCAAATTCTTCAAAGCTTATTTTTGAGTCAGCATTGGAATCTGCAGCTTTAAGAATTTCCTACAAAAGAATTTCCTACATGTTAAAAGCAAAACTACTATACCAACTAATAATTATGACTGCCTTATCTATTACCCAGGTTTTTCAGTAATTGTTATAAGTCAGTATATTAAGTGACTTTAAAATTTCTTACAATAATTATGAAACTTCACAGTAGGTATTTACTTGAAGTAAATGATTGTCTAGGACCTTAAGAAAATAAAGACACTAAGAGATACACAGCTTTGACATCAGAGATAAAACCAACAGGTTTTTGTTTGGTTTGGTTTGTTTTTTGGCTAATCCTAGGGCTTGAATTCAGACACTGTCCCTGAGGTTATTTTGCTTAAGCCCAATGCTCTACCACTTGAGCCACAGTACTAATCCCACCTTTTTCTGAGTAGTTCATTGGAGATAAGACTCTCACAGACTTCCCTGCCTGGGCTTGCTTTGAATTGTGATCTTCAGATCTCAGACTCATTGAGTACCTAGGATTACAGGTATGAGCTACTGGCTCTGGCTTTAAAGGGTTTTTTTAATTAAAATATTTTTATAATAATGTTAAAATGCATATCATATAAATTTTCAGCAGATTTTTTGTCTCATTGGACATGTTTTATTCATCTTTATACCATTAATGGCTAACAAAGTATGACATACACATGCCCTTAATAAATAAATTAGATAACTCATACTTAATATTTATTGAGTTGAAAATAAATACTATGAGCTGGGAACTGGACTAGATGTTAGTAGTTAAAAAACAAAGATTTCACCTCTTCTCTAAATCAAGATACCAACTAACATAGATAACTCATATAACCAAAAACAATATGTTAGGTGCTTTAATAAGAATACATTCAGGGGCTGGGAAGGTGGCTCAGTGGTAGAGTGCTTGCCTTGCATGCATGAGGCCCTGGATTCGATTCCTCAGCACCACATAAGCAAAAAGAAAAAAAAAGTGGCGCTGTGGCTCAAGTAGTAGAGCGCTAGCCTTGAGCTGAAGAGCTGAGGGACAGCGCCCAGGCCCAGAGTTTAGGCCCCCACGACCGGACCCCAAAAAAAAAAAAAAAAAAAAAAAAAAGAATACATTCCGCCAGGCACCAGTTGCTCACGCCTGTAATCCTAGCTACTCAGGAGGCTGAGATCTAAGGATTATGGTTCAAAGCCAGCCCGGGCAGAAAAATCCATGAGACTCTTAGCTCCAATTAACCACTAGAAAACCGGAAGTGGTGCTGTGGCTCAAGCAGTAGAGCTCTCGCCTTGAGCTGAAGAGCTCAGGGATAGCACTCAAGCCCAGAGTTCAAGCCCCACAACTGACACCAAAAAAAAGAAAAGGAAAGGAAAAAAATACATTCAAAGGGGGCTGGGAAGGTGGCTGAGTGGTAGAGCGCTTGCCTTGCATGCATGAGGCCCTGGGTTCAATTCCTCAGTACCACATAAGCAAAAAGAAAAAAGCCAAAGTGGCGCTATGGCTCAAGTGGTAGAGTGCTAGCCTTGAGCTGAAGAGCTGAGGGACAATGCCCAGGCCCAGAGTTCAGGCCCCACGACCAGACCCAAAAAACAAACAAACAAAACAAAACAAAAAAAAAACATTCAAAGTTCAACAAGGTTTGGGGAGATTCTGGAAAGCTTTCATAGAACATTGCTTCTGATAACATTCACAAAGAAAAACAGGTATTAGGTAAACAAATAAGTGTGGATATTCTAAGACTGTGCTCATATTTGCATGGAGGCAAATATGAATTAGAAGAACATCATAATTGTCATAATAGAGATAATAAGAGCTAACATTAGTTGAGCACTTACTTCTAAGCACTTTATATGGATAAATTCATTTAATCCTCATAACAAAACCAAATAGTGCCAATTTGGTAGGGAGAGAATACACGGGAGAAAAATGTCAGAGATAAGCAGGGAGAAATAGTGAGATGATTTATATTTCAAAAAAAAGGATGTCAAATTAATTATTCAGTTCCATATTTCTCAAGGAAGAGATGCATATGGTGCTGTATTTCAAGTAGGATATTACAGGAGAATGATACTAAATATATTAAATGTGAGAAAATTATTCCTCTTCCAATTATTTTTCAACCCTGATTCTATCAGGTTTTTCTTGTTTCAAAATCTGCAAAAATCTCATAGGAAAAAAAAACCGTAGAAGCTCAACTTTATCAAATATGCAGAGACAATTATCAAATGTTAATTTGTTATAATTTACTTTATGCTTACTTTTAATCTACTAGTTTTCCACATAGGGCAGTGATGTAACAATTTGTTTTACAATTAATTACTTCAGAGTGATGTCAGCAAGATGACGAAATAAAAATGTTGGCCTCCCTTTCCTCACCCTACATTGGAAAGCTCAGCTGCCAGTTATCCACACTTAGAATGTATGCCTTTTAGAAATCTCTACTATTTAAAAGCAAGCCTGAGACATCTACATGGCAACCAGAACTGAATGAATTCTTAATTAAATAAGTTAAGTTTTACTTCCATTGCACTGCTCTTCTATTCCTACAACCCAGCATTTTCCCACAGTTTTATCTAGCTCCCCCAGCATTCCAACATGCTTCCAAGAAAGGCAGCTCAAGTCTCGCTTCAAGACTATTGGTGGTGACAACACAGCCAGACCTCCTCTGGTTAGGTAGAAGCACAAAGTGAGGCAAAGATCTTAGAGACCAGTACGTGAATCCCCATGTTATCTCTGTCCTTTCCAGCTCTGGTTCCCAAGCAAAAGACACTATTCAACTTCAGTGGCCCACCTGTAAAACTGAGCTTGTTGCTTCCAGAAACAGTGTGAAGTTCAACCTAAATTAGTCCTCATCACTAAGCCTGCAAGTCTATTCCAATAATCCCACCCATTTCAAAGAAATACAACTCACCGAACTGAGAATGTCAAGCACTAGCTCCATGAAATCAAAATGTCTGTTCAATGGCACTGCTCAGACAGGGAAATTCCCATCTCCATGTATTTTGGAGAAGCACAGAAGCTAGAATTACCTGACCTGAAAGGTCAAACAGACACTAATTCAGCCAAAATCCCAACCATGGTACCACCCTGATAGGAAGGCAATAGCAAATGGTACAATTTCTAAGAATCCTAGTCCCTGGGTCTACATCATCCCTGGCCTACAAATGCAAATCCCAAATATTGAAATTTCCCTGCCAGAGAAAACATGAAATCATTGGCCTTATTTGAAGCCACTATAATACCTAGTCATAGTATCACCCAACGTTAGAGCAAAGGCATCAGCTCAGCCATTCAAACTTGCAACACACTCTGCCTGCCTGGGGTAATCTTCACCTTCTGACCCTTCTAGAATCACAGGCTGACCTAAACAGTGAACATCTATTCCTGACATAGAACATATAAGGAAGTGCTAGCTTCTCAAATATACAGACAGCAATGCAAGGAAGGGCATGAGAATTACAAAGAATCAGACAATTACAGTATCTCCAAAGATACTAACACGGCTCTAATGATAAACTCTAAGATAAAAAAGATCAAAGAAATGACCACATTAGTGCATGTTCCTTTACTATAACAAAGTATCTAACACAGCTAACATAAAGATTTATTTAGCTCAAAGTTTAGAAGGTTCAAAGACCAAGATTGGGTAATCCCATTGGCTTGGCAGCTGTGAGGCTGTCAAATATACTGGCATATCACTGCAAGATGTGTGTAGGAGCAAGTAGTCATGTCTTGAACTAGATCACAGAGAAACAAAGGACAGAGGTCCCACCCTTCTTTCTGAGGGCATTTTTACAATGGCTTAAGGACCTCCTTCAAAAATCTTTATCTTAAAAGTCCATAGCAATTGCTTAGGATGGTAGCTCAAGTCTGTAATCATAGCTAACAGGGAGGCAGCGATACACTGATTATAGTTAAGAGGCCAGTATAGGCAAATAGAAGTTGGAAAGACCCTATCTCAACTAATAGTTGAGCACAGTGACACAGGCCTGTTATCCCAGTTAGGCATGGTATTATGTGCTTGTTAACACCAATGACACGAAGAAAGCACAAGTAGGAAAACAGCAGCCAAGGCTGACCTGAGCATAAAGTAAGATCCTGCCACGAAAATAATCAATGCAAGGAGATATGACTCAAGTGCTAGAGAACCTTGTCTAACAAGTGTGAGGATCTAATTGAATCCTGTGTTGTCAAAAAAAAATAATCAGTTAAGCCAGGCACTGGTGGTTCACACCTATAATCCTAGCTACTCAGGAGGCTGGGAGCTGAGGCCCACAGTTCAAAACCAGCCCAGGCAAGAAAGTCCACAAGACTCTTAGCTCCAATAAACCAACAGAAAATCAGAAGTGGTGCTGTGGCTCAAAGTAGTAGAGCACTAGCTTTAAGCCAAAAGAGCTAAGGGACATACCTAGGCTACCCCCAAACAATAAAATAAAAAGTTCACAATACCTCCTAATCCATAGGACCAACCTCACTCTAACATAGCTAAAACGTTTCAGGTATAATCTTAAGACTGTTTAGCAATGATAGAGACCAAAGGAGATAATTTTTCTCTTGGTATCCCGAAAGTTCCATCTAAGTAGTTTTTAAAATACTCAAGGGCTGGGGGCATGACTTAGGTGTTACAGTGCAATCTTAAAACCCTAACTTCAAACCAGTATCCCCATCTTAAAAAAAAAAAAAACTCAAGTCCAATATAAAAGTGTAACTTTTGTGTACATATATCAAAGAGAGAGCATCTTTGGGCAACCAAAGTCCTTTTGTGTGTCCTTTTGGAGAAAACCTTTAAGTACCTTACCTTAGGATGAAAGCCTTCTAAAAAAAAAATTACCTGTAATCCCAAAGGCTTCCCACAGCCTCTGACCTTCTCAGCAGGTTTGCCAAATTTTCAAAGCCCCAAACCCACTCACCATCTCCCCAAACCCTATTACTGGAAAGTGACTTCTGGGAAGAGAGTGAACCAGTTAATGCTGAAGATAACAACTCATTGAGCTGAATTATCCTGTGAAAAGAAGCCACCGGAGAAAGATCTCACATTACTTCCTGGGCCTTTGGAAAGGGCAGCAAGGTTGGGTTTTACACTGAACATCTCTCCTAGGATCCCAGTGTCACATTCATCTGGTCGCTCACCTGCTCTGAGCTCATGCCAAAAGAGGAGCTCCAGTAGTTCAGCCCTTCCTTGAGCTCAACAATGTCCACCACACCATCCCCATTGCGGTCCAAGTCTTCAAATAGGATCTGATAGCGGAAGCGGTCTTCTTCACTCAGACAGGCCGCCTCGGGCAGCACGAAGCCCCGTAGCCAGCGCAGCATGGCCCGTCCACTGGGGCCCGTGGTCCGGCGCGGCCCAGGGGACACTCTCCTGGGGCGACCAGGTCCAAGCGTCCTGCTTCCGGTGCTGCTGCCTCCCAGGCCGCAGCCACCCGGGCAACGCGCTCATGCAGATGGCGCACCTATGCCAACTGCCTAGCGGAGCACCGTGGCTCGGAGAGCCGCCCGCGCCGGCGGACTCTCTCGGGCCGCAGAGATAGCCTCAGCGGAACCTTCAAGCATCACCCCTGTGGGAACCCAAGCCGACCCCTCAAGCCAGATTCTCCGGAAGTTGGAAGTTTCTTCCCAGAGTTGGGAGTCGAAGCGCTGCTAGAGGCCCCACCGGAAGTTAAACGTTTCTCCCCGGAAGTGGAGAGCTGGGTCACCCCGTAAGGCCTCACAGGAAGTTGGAAGTCACCTGAGGCAGTAGAAACCGATATTCAACAGGTCAGGCGGGGTTGCGGACTCCTCATGAGCCCAGGGAAGTTTGGGGAAGCGAAGGCATTTTTCCAGAAGGAGTTGAGAGAGTTCTCTGGTGGTCTCAAGTCTCATGGCAAAGAGCAGTGGGCAGTGAGGCCTGCAGCGGTGACTAGCAGCTCAGGCCTTCTCCCCTGACATCAATGATCAGCCTTCCCCCTCCCCCCCCCCCCCCCTGCCCCAGGAAAGACCAGACCATGGGGGTCTGAACCCATCTGACCTCCTCCTACCACCCCCACTATCCCACGCCTGAGAGCAAGACCCCTTCATCCTTGTACCTACCCCCTGCAGGTGTCACCAAACCTCCATTAACTTGTTTTTCCCCCCTCTCCCACTTTAAGAGACTGACGTCTTATTTCAGCTAAAACCAACTGCCACATTTAAAAAAAAAAAAAAGCTTTCATATTGCAAAATTAACAATACAAGGCTTCACGAATTTAATCCTGGTCATATATGGACATTGCTGGCCATCCCCTCCACCCCGAAATACCGTTCTTTGCCTCTTTACACCATACACATCTGCCACTTCTCCACCTCTCTTAGGCCCCTTTTCCAGCTCCAAGGTGAGCTTCATCTTTTCTAAGGTGGGGCTCTGGAGAACTGTAGTAGTGGTTTATATAGAAAGCTAATTCTGTAATTCATTGCTTTGAAGTTTTGTGTCCTCTCTTGTATCCTTTAAAAACCAGACTTAAATCAGGTGCCAGTGGCTCACACCTGTAATCCTAACTGCTCAGGACACTGAGACCTGAGAATGGAAGTTGGAAGCCAGCCCCAGTAGGAAAGTTTGTGAGATTCTTATCTCTAATTAACCACCAGAAAACCAGAAGTGGCTCAAGAGCATTAACCTTGAGCAAAGAAGCTCAGAGACAGCACAGAGGCCCTGAGTTCAAGCCCCAGGACCAACACAAAAAAAAACAAAAAGAAAAGAAAGAAAAAAGTGACCAGGTGCCATAAAATGTGTACTGTTTTGTTGAATAAGTTCAGAAATTAGCAATAAAACAAATCTATTAAACTATTTGTAAAGTGTATTTGGCACTTATAGTTATAAAATATCTCTTTAACTGGTAATTTCAACTCTGAATAAGTTTAATATAGAGTTTATAACATGTAGAAGTAAAATATGCAACCATAATAATAAGGGTGGAAGGGTAGCATGGAAGCATGGTTAAAAGCCCTTCATGTTATATGTAAGTGACATATTTTTTAAATATAGAGAAGCTAGGTATGGTGGCATAAACTTGTAATCTCAGCACTCTGAAGGCAACAGGAGGAGGAATGAGAGTTCCAGGACCAGTCTGGGCCAATAATGAGCTCCTATTTCTAAAAAGGAAAGGAAGAAACAGAAACAAGAGTATATGAGACTTTAATAACAAGATCAGCCAAAGGACAAATATAGAATACTACATACAGTAGTAACAGAAGGCACAAAAATTTTCATTTGCCTACATAAAAATCATGAAGACCATACACTGGCATATAGAATGTCAGTAAATTTTAAATGAACTCATACAGAATACATTCTTTGGCCACAAGAAATTAGATTAGAAATCAATCACAAAAACAATGAGAAATATTCAAACATGGGTAAATTAATGTGCACAACTTTCAGTGACATGGAGATCATAGAGATCTCAAAGGAAGAGAACATAGGGAAAACTAGAAGATACTGTCAACAGAATGAAGATCCAGTTTTGAGTGTGTGCAAGCACACTGCACAAGGCTGTAAGTTACAAATGGAAGGTTCCCTCCTCAGTTGACAGTTCTACATTTTTTTAGTGTATAACTTGCATTTTGTTTTTTATTGTGAAAATACCATACAGAGAGGTTACAATTACATGAGCAAGGTAATGAGTACATTTCTTATCAAGCATTGTTGCCTCCTCCTTTGTTTCCTCTTCCCATCCCTTCCCATCTCCCCCCCCCTTTCTTCCCCCAGGCTCCACCCCCTCCCCACGCCAAAGTTGTAAAGTTCGTTTTTCGACATAACGTCTTATACATCTCAGTTCTACATTATTGTTGGGAGAAAACTTCCCAAGCCTCCCTAAGATCTTCAGGATATAGGACTACTTGAAGAACACAATATATTATGGTGCAGAACAAGAAATCTATTTGCATGAAATAATGGATAATTTTGGAGGACTTCAGACAGGAACTCTTTCATGAACCTTACAGCATTTATTTCTTGCCAAGAATTTACTGGACTTCATTGAATCTGACCGTGATGTTGACAACTGCAAACTATAGGAGAAGCATAACTATCAATGATAAGGAGATATCACTACAAATTGTACCCAAGTATACCACAAACCAATAAGGTATGCTCATAAATTTCATATAAGAAAGACTTTTTTTAAATAATTAAATAGTGCCAGGTGCAGGAGCCCGCACCTGTAATCTTAGCTGCTCAAGAGGCTGAGATCTGAGGATCACAGTTCAAAGCCAGCCCAGGCAGGAATGTCTGTGAGACTCTGATCTGCAATTAACCATCAGAAAACCAGAAGTGGTGCTGTGGCTCAAGAGGTAGAGTACTTGCTTTGAAGTGAAGAGCTCAGGGACAACACCAAGGCCCAGAGTTCAAGCCCAACAACCAACAACAACACAACAACAAAAAATAGCCATCTCTATAAAATCCAAGTCTTAACAATCACAATAATGAAAGAGTAAATGTTCCCCACAAAGATTGGAAACAAAGTAAAAACGTTGGTTCTCACCACTTGTCTTCACTATTATTCTTACATCCCAGATGGTACAATAAGGGAAACAGAAACGTGTGTGTGTGTGTGTGTGTGTGTGTGTGTGTGTGTGTGTGGCGATAAACAGAGACAGAGACAGACAGGGAGGAAGCAAATCTTTTTTTCAAACAAATGACATGATCATGCACATTGAAATCCTAAGGGACCTATCAATGTTTGGCAAGGTTGCCAGTTAAGAAGATAGCATTTAAAGGATTCATCATTTGGGGCTTGATATACTGTGGAAGTAGCAGCTTGATATACTGTGGAAGTAGCACCTAGACTAACTTGTACCCTATGAAATTTCTCCCCAAGAGACTTCAGATTTTAACAAGAGACACTTTCTCCTGAATAATGGCATTGATGGAGAAGTGAGCATACACAAACATCATCTTGTCTTGCAAGCCCAATATAATACTTTGATCATGTTCTGAACATGACTACAGAGAATGCCAATAGTAGCCAGTTCCTACTACCCCGATATGTGTTAACACAGAGCCTCTTCTTTTTACAAGAAGACTATTCTACATATATCGATATGATTGAAGTCACTCTTCAGGGTAACATCTGGGATCCTTCATAGTAACTATGTGATGTCATTGTTTTTTGGAGTGTCAATAGTCTGATTGCTGAGAACAGCCTTCATTTTTGCAGTCAGTGTGGCAAAATGTGCAGGTTCAGTATTTTACACATCAGCTTGATATAGTAACATTATCATCACTACACTATAGCTATTCAAATTTATAATGAAAGGATTGAATGACCATGCACCCATGGATTAATCCTGTAATTATAGCTGCTCAGGAGACAGAAATCTGAGGATCTCAGTTCAAAGCTACCCCAGGCAGGAAGTACATGAGACTCTTATCTCCAATTAGCCACCAAAAAAAGCTGGAAGTAGACCTGTGGCTCAAGTGGTAGAGCACTAGCCAAAGAGGCTCAGAGACAGTGGTGCAGGCCTTGAGTTCAACAAGGTCTGGAGAATACACATACACACACAAAGGATTGAAATTTCCAATGTCAAAAGTCTAATTTAAGTAGGGCACTGTGAAGCATAGTCAATATGATTCTAGAGTTCACAACCTTACAAGTAAGAAAGCCAATTACTGCTTAACCTCTCTGTAATTGTTCCTCAATTGTAGGAATAATAATCTCTCCCTCAAAATGTTCTTCAGAGACAGACAGACAGATAGCTAGATGATGGGTGATATGCTGGGCTATAAAAGAATGCTATGAACTATATTTATAAGAAAGAATTTTAAGATATTTAATAAAAGGAACTTTGAGAAATTTCAGAAATTATGAAACATTGACTTCTAAATGTATTGGAGATGAGAACTATGTAAACTGACATGTACATGAATTTGAGCCTTGATATCCTTTTCCAGAGAATCTCAGTCATTTATTCATTCAGCCTCCAAATATTTATTGGGAAAGCACCATATGATACAGCAATCAGGCAAGTAAACAACTATGTAAATAAGTAAATAGACAACCATATAGCACACAATGCATTACATTTTGTATGTTTGTGGGGTTTTGGCGGATGTCATTACAAGGGCTTGAACTCAGAACCTCGCAGTCTTGCTTGGCTTTTTTGCTCTCCATGTCTTCAGCCCAGCATTTTTCTGATTAACTGGAGATAAGAGTTTCATGGACTTTCTGCCTGAGTGGACTTAAAAGCATGATCCTCAGATCTCAACCTTCTGAATAACTAGTCATACAGGTGTACACAACCAGCACCTGGCCACATTTTGTATTTTTAATTTATAATAGATACACTATCATTGTACATGCTGCATTATACTTTTAAACCCAAGACTTGGCATAAAATACACATAGTAAAAAGAGACCAATTACAGGAAAATGGTGCCAGTAACAGGCCACTTCCTCAATGTTTCTTTCAGTTTAAAAAATAATACTTTCTCAGGGCTGAGAAGTTGGCTCAGTGGTAGAGAGCTTACCTTGCATGCATGAGGCCCTGGGTTCGATTCCTCAGTACCACATAAGCAAAAAGAAAAAAGCCAGAAGTGGTGCTGTGGCTCAAGTGGTAGAGCGCTAGCCTTGAGCTGAAGAGCTGAGGGACAGTGCCCAGGCCCAGAGTTCAGGCCCCACGACAGGACCCAAAATAATAATAATAATAATACTTTATCCATTCATCCCAGTTCAATGTCATTGACCCATCAATATCTATGCTGTGTATTAAAAAATAATATGCTCATAATCCCACTTTTGGGCATTTACCATAATATGCTCATAATCCCACTTTGGGGCATTTACCCAAATGTTTACAAACAAGACCTCACTAAAGCTACCAGAGCGACTATGTTTATTGCAGCCTTATTTACCATAGCTAAGATATGGAACCAACCCAGATGCCCCTCAGTAGATGAATGGATCAAGAAAATGTGGTATATATACACAATGGAATTCTATGCTTCCATCAGAAAGCATGACATTGCCCCATTTGTTAGGAAATGGAAAGACTTGGAAAAAATTATATTAAGTGAAGTAAGCCAGGCCCAAAGAAACATAGGTCCCATGGTTTCCCTTAGTATATGTCTGAGTCAAGCAGAAAACGTCAGATAAGTTGATGTTAGGGAAATGAACCCTAAGATATGTATTCAAATTTTTTTTCTTTCATGTGATTGTTTCTAACACATATAAGATTATTTCTTTGTTGCTTTGCATGTCCCTTCCCCAAGGTATAACCCCTGCTTTCACTGTATTTGATGTTGTTATAATTTGTGGAGGGGAAGGGAAAAAACAAATCGTTTAAATAGGGATACAGGTGGACCCATTGCAACAATGAGATGTATAAGCCTTTATGTCGAAAATGAACTTTACAACTTTGGGGGGGGTAGAAAATTTGGGTGGGGGGATGAGGGGGAGGAAAGATGGGAAGGGGAAACAAAGGAGGAGGCTACAATACTTGATTAGAAATGTACTCATTATCTTGCCCATGTAATTGTAACCCCTCTGTACACTATTTTCACAATAAAAAATAAATAAAATTTAAAATATAATATGCTCAAATATAATATATTATTTATAAGCTTCAAAACTCAAAGGACATCTTATATTCTTTTTTATGTTTTTTTTATTTTTCCTAAGTAGTTTTACAAAAGAGGTACCATATAACAGAGCAATTTATGAATATAATGCATCTTGATCAGTGTTACCTCCTTCAACCTTCTCACTCCCCTTTGACTTACCCCTTCCCTTCCTTTTCTTAGAAAATGGAAAAACTCAGAAAAAAAATTATATTAAGTGAAGTAAGTCAGAGAAACAAAGGTTGCATGGCTTCTTTCATTTGTAGTAGAATGTACCTATAAATCTATAAGTAAACACATTCAGACAGTATGCAAATGGTCATAAACAAATGAACAGAAGTATGATAGACTGTATAGAGAGCTCAAATAGTGTAACCTTTTAGAAAGACTAGGTCAAAGCCCAACAAAAGTAACACCAGAAAATATGGCAGGGGAGCCAAGCCAAAGGGATAAATAAATGAAGGGGAAGGAAGGGAGAATGCGGTCAAGAATTCATTGCATATACATCTTATATTATTAAAGTTGTAGTTGAGCTTTTCCTGTTGTTACTTTTGTGATATAGAATTGACCTCCTATCTGTGAATTTCAGTTTTCTGGGAATAATTCCTACCACACAGAGCTACCATAATATTAACAAGACTATATGCACAGTGACCTGTAAATTCAAAGAACTATAGAAATATAAGTCTGTATTCCTATATCTTATTCTTCTAGTATTTATTCTTCAATTTTTCTCCTTGCCATCTTACAAAATCATCCTGTGACTTCTTTCTAACTTTTTAACTTATATGGTCAGTAATAGGATAATGCTGACAATTACACTTTTCATGTATATGTCTTAAAGACAACTTCTGGGGATTTTTGTGGATATAAAAATATCCAAAGAAGCCTAAAATAGCCATAGAAATACAATTTTCATTAAGAAATGGCAGTGTGTAAGCACATTTTAAGAATCTTTTATGTTCCCATTAGACACTTTCTTGGAGACCTGTATGAAATTAAGAATTTAGCGAAAGATGGTAAGATATGTTATTTCACTAATTTTGTTTTCAAAATTCTTAATACTTGTCTCCATTTCTTCTGTAACTATTACTTCTCTTTCTGCATTTTGTTAAGCCACCACATCTATTCCTCTCAGCCCATGTCATCTCCAGTTCTCTCTGAATCATGAGTGTTCAATACAAAATTACTCCATCTCACTTCCACAGTTAGCACCTTTACTCTGCCTTTGTCTTTTCAGCAACCCTTCTTAAAGGGATATCTGTCTTCTCTTTCCAATCTCTCCTTGCCATCATTGTGGCAGAGTACCTGAGATAACTTAAAGGAGCTGGTTGTTCTTTTGGGATTTTGTTTTGGTTTTGCTTTTGCTTTTTGGTCATGGGGCTTGAACTCTAGACCTGGACGCTGTCCCTGAGGTCTTCAGCTCAAGGCGAGCACTCTACCACTTGAGCCACAGAGCCACTTCTGGTTTTCTGGTGGTTAATTGTAGATAAGTGTCTCATGGACTTTCTGGCTCAGGCTGGCTTTGAACCAAAATCCTCAGATCTCAGCCTCCTGAGTAGCTAGGATTACAGGCGTGAGCCATCGGCACCCTGCCAGGAGTTTTATCTTTGGTTTACTGTTTTAAAGGTTTCAATCTATGATTGTTTAGTGCATTACTTGTGGCAGATAGGTAATTGTGGCAGGGAGCAAAGGTAAAACAAAGCTGCTCACTGTGTTGTAACCATGAAGGAGAGAAAGGTAGAAAGGTAAGGATGGGGAAAGGAGAAGAAAGGGGGCTGGAGCCCCAATGCAATATCCCCTTCAAGGGCATGTCCCCAACCACCTAACTTCCTTCTATAGACCACACCTAAAAATTCCATCACCTCCCTGGGACCACACACACACACACACACACACACACACACAGGAGCATCAAAAAATGTGGGGGAGGTGGGCCATGGTATAACCCCTGTTTTCACTGTATTTAATGTTGGTATAATTTGGGGAGGGGAAGGGAAAAAAACAAATTTTTTAAATAGGAATACAGGTTGACCCATTGTAACAATGAGACGTGCAAGATGCTATGTCGAAAAATGAACTTTACAATTTGAGGGGGGGAGGGAGGAGGGAATGTAGTTGTAGAGATAGGATGGAAGGGGTATTGGGGGAAAACAAAGGAGGAGGCAACAATGCTTGATAAGAAATGTACTCATTACCTTGCTCATGTAACTGTAACCCCTCTGTACAGTATTTTCACAA
>NW_012267362.1:2526724-2542370 GCF_000151885.1 Dipodomys ordii | reverse complement strand
CTGCTTATGTGGTTCTAAGGAATCAAACCCAGGGCCTCACTCATGCAAGGCAAGCACTCTTCCACTGAGCCACCTTCTCAGCCACCCCCTCGTCCCCCTACCCCCGCAAGGCCAGTTCTATCTGCCTTCCTCTTCCTGAACCAAGACTTCATCACCTATTCGCAGGAGATTGCTGGAAGCCAACCCCTCTAATAATTAAGAGAGAAAATGTTGAGATTTTTATTGTTTAAAAAATAGAGAGAGCAAGGCTCTGGCAGTTCAGCCCTGTAATCCTAGCTACTCAGGGAGGCTGAGATATGAGATCACGGATCAAAGCCAGCCTGGACAGGAAAGTCCTTTGAGATTCTTATAATTAACCACCAAAAAGCTGGAAGTGGAGCTGTGGCTCAAGTGGTAGAGCACCAGCCTTGGAAAAGCTCAAGGACAGCGACCAGCCTGTAAGTTCAAGTCCCAGAACCGGTAGAAAACAAAACAGGAAAAGAAGAGGAGAGAAGGTATGGAGAGGGAGAGAAGTGAGGTTGATGTGGATACATTGTATGCATGTATGGAAATGTTATAACCCTGCTTATACAACTAACAGGTGCAAATGAAACCTTAGAAAAAGGTGGTTGAATGGGAAAAAAGATTTTAAAAGAAAATTAAAATAAAGGTTAGATGAGGGAAAGAGAGGATGAGTTTGATCAGGGTACATTTTGTGTATATGTATGGAAATTCGTGATGAATTCCCTTTGGAATTAACATATGCTAATGTAAATCTTTAAAAAAAAAGGAGGGGTCTAACTCCCATTGAGGAGCTTACAGAAATAAACATATGATTTTATATTTAATTATTTTCACATTATTTTGCATAACATTTTATAGATTAAGCAAATGAACAAAAACAGCTACTAGCCTTTAGAAATCAACTTTGGAAAAGAAAACGGTTAGCTGTAATTCTACTTTCTCAGCAGTAGGGGGCGATAGAACATCAGAACCACTTCAGAATGCCTTTATAGAACAGGTGGCAAGCATTTTTCTATGAAGATAATTCAAGGGCTATTTTCCTTCAGACTCAATGGCGTACTTAGCTATGAATACAAAGAATAATTCGCCCGAGTAAAACACATTCATGATTTGACAAAAATGTAGTTAAAAATAATTGTAATTACCTTTAAGTAATTGTACAAAGTGGTTTCAGCATATCCGTTTATGAATAATGTATCTTGATCAATGTCATCCCTTTCAAAATTTTCCCATAGCTCCCAACTCCGCTCATCCACTCAATTTTTCTAGTTCCATTTTCATATGTATGCGTTTAATATTATGACTTGATTTCACATCCTTTTTCTCTTCATTCATCTATTTCCCTTCCCTTTACCTCACCTCCTTCTAACAATTTTAATTTCTGTCTGTTTGTCTCCTTTTGCAATTTTTCTTCCATGCTATGACATGAAAATTCAGCCTGCGTTATAGTCCATCCTGATGATACAATATCATGAAAATTCAGTTTATTTTCAAAATGCAATTCTAGCAAAACATAATATTAAATCAGTATGTGTCTATGAGAGAGAAAGAAAAAGTTTTCTTTCAAATGGAAATTCTACAAGAGACAAGAATGTGATACAAATACAAAGTCAGTTCAAAATGTGGCATCATTTTAAGCAATTTCTGAAATGGTAAAAAGATTATTCACTGTAGATACTAAAATATTATCCTCCAAGGAGTCTAGAGATCACGATCTTGGACCTATAGAAAAGGAATATGCAATTTTTATTTGGCTTTGCAACAAACAATATATTAAATGATATAAAATATAGACTGAGGGAAAGACAGATGTTTAACTATGAGGATCAACCTATAACCAATATATAAAAGGTTACAATAAAGAATGAACTTAGAAACCAAGTGCTAGTGGCTCACATTTCTTTATTCCTAGCTATTCAGCTACTCCTAGCTGATATTTGGAGGATCACAGTTCAAGGACAGAATGTAAGAAAAGTCCTCAAGATGATATCAAAATATCATCAGTAAAAAGCTGGGATGGAGGCTAGGCTCCAGTGGTAGAGGATTCTAGCAAGCAACTCAAGCAATCTCAGGTCACTAAATTCAAATCCCACTACCACAAAAAAAAGAATGAATGAATGAATGAATATGACTAAATGGGCTTAGGAATGTGGCTTAGTGGTAGAGTGCTTGCCTAACATGCATGAATCCCTCGATTCAATTCCTCACATTAACAGGAAAAGCCAGAAGTGGTGCTGTGGCTCAAGTGGTAGACTGCTAGCCTTGAGCAAAAGAAGCTTAGGGACAGTGCCTAAGCCCTGAGTTCAAGCCCCAGGACTGGCAAAATTAATTAACTAATTAATTAATTAGTGGCAAAGCACTTGCCATCTCATGCAAAGGCCCTGGGTTTGATTAATTCCCATATTTGGCTGAGGGTCGGGGGAGGCAGTGAAGGAATGAATTTGACACTAGCCTTGACAATCTAAAAAGGACAGTTGACGTAATACAGTGATGAGGCTGGACACTAGTGGTTCATGCCTGCAGTTCTCTGGATTCTGAGATCTGAGGATCATAATTCAAAGCTAACCCTGGTAGGAAAGTCTATGAGCCGCTTATCAATAATTTAATCACCAAAAAGCTAGAATTGGAGCTGTGGCTCAAGTGGTAGAGCACTAGCCTTGAGCAAAAAAGCTAAGGACAGTGTACAGGCTCTGAATTCAAACCCTAGCACCAACACACACACACACACACACACACACACACACACATATACAAAGAATATAATTTTAATATCATAGTTTTGTATAACTACACTCTATGACACAAATGATAAAACTATCTACAATTAAGCGCTATATTTCTGTATACATTTGTTAAAAACACAGAAACAGTCTTTTGAGAGGGATTGAATACAGGCCCATGCACATGCTAAGTAAGCACTCTACCACTTGAGCAATGTCCCCAGTCATTTTGGTGTGTTTTCTTCACCAGTCCTGGGGCTTGAACTCAGGGACTAGACATTGTCCCTAAGCCTCTTTATGCTCAAGACTAGCACTCTAACACTTGAGCCACAGCACCACATCTAGCCTTTTCTAAGTAGTTTATTGGAGATTATTGTAATAGTTTATTGGAGTTTATTGGAGTGTTATGGACTTTCCTGCTGCGGCTGGCTTCAAACCTCGATTGTCTCCTGAGTAGCTAGGATTACAGGCGTGAGTCACCAACCCAGCTTGGTTTGTATCTTTATTTTTGTTGGTCATGGGGCCTAAACTCTGGGCCTGGGTGCTCAGCTCAGGCTAGTGCTCTACCACTTCCAGCCTTTTCTGCTTATGTGGTGCTGAGGACTCAAACCCAGAGCCTCATGCATGCAAGGCAAGCACTCTACCCCTGAGCCACCTTCCCAGCCCTGTATCTATTTTTAAGATCAAGTTTTACTGCTACTTTTGCTTGGGCTTCTCCCTGCCTTTACCTCCAGAGTATCTGGTATTAGGATCATGCACCACCATACCCAACAAAAGTAAACATACCTGATTACTTGTGCAGTTTACAATTTTTCAGGGGGCATTTTAAAGGGATGCCTAGACAAAAATCAAGAATTAAAATTTACAGTCCTTTTTATTCTTAAATTTGCCTCTGGAAAGTGGGACTAGGAAGTGGAAAAGAGAGTTGTCAGTGTGCATTTTCAGTACAATTTTATTTTTACCTTCTACTTGTAAAAGAAAAGAAAGTAAGGGTATAGTGGCTCATGCCACCACCTGGTAGACTGAGGCAAGAGAATGGCAAGTTTCAGCCCAGCTGGGCTACGTAGTGAGAACCACCCAAAGAAGGAGAAAGATCCAGGCCCTAGTGGCTTACCCCTGTAATCCTAGCTACTCTGGAGGTTGCAATCTGAGAATCAAGCTTTGAAGTGAGCCCTGGTAGAAAAGTGTGAGATTCTTATCTCCAGTTAACCAGTCAAAAGTCAAAAGTGGAGGTGTAGCTCAAGGGCAGAACACAGCCTTAAGCAAAACAAGCCAAGTGAAAGCTTCAGGGTCTGAGAGGAAACAATTCTAGGTCCTTTCTAGCACACACACACACAAAAATATCCAATGTGTATATCCCCAAACTACTAAAATGATATTGGTCTTGGACACTTTCAAAGCAAATGCAAGTTGATCATCATGGGCTCAAAATAAAATAAGCTGGAATAACAGTAAGCATTTGGTTTTAAGCAGTTTGACTTTCAGAATATTCCTTGATTACCCAAAATAGTCACTGGTTACGTGTGAGGGCCTCCTCTTCTATGCACCTGTCAGCTGCTAGGGAAATCATCCAGTGAGTTAGCATTTGATCTTACTTTCTCCCTCCTGGTTCTTGTGGGTTGGCTCTGCTTCTCTAGAAGATTGTAAAAAGGAATTGCAACATGCCAAAACAAACATGTGTCACTAAGGAGATAGATTATTCTCACCTAAAAGACAGCTTGGGACATGAGGAAGGCCCTCCACCAGCATCCTGTCCCCCACTCAGCCCTGCAGGACCCGAGCTCTCTCCTTGTGGAGTATTTTCAAGAAAGAGAACTGGAAGGAAATTTCTGATGAGCAGACATGCAGACCTACAAAGCCTTCTTTGAGACACGGTTGTAGTTTCTATAAATCTCGAGGGCTGAGATGAAAAATGGCCCCCGGCCATGTATCCATCTGGGAGCATTGGCATCTGCTATAAAAGCTCTTCCAACATCTCGTAAGCCAGGCAGGGGAATAAAGACGGCTTTTGTCAAGACATCAGAGAAAGAGAAATTCTGGTTTTCAACACTGATTTTATCCCCGAGGACAGGGAAGGAAAGGAGGATTTAATACCCAAGGACAAAAGATTCCTGCAACTCCTCAGCCATATCTTCAGAATGGGAATGAGGCCGTTGTCCTGGTAACAAAGATCAACTTACTACAACAAAGGTAAATGGCAAGCCATTCAAAGTACTTAGACCAAATATTTGTATCTGTGTGTGTGTGTGCATTAAAGGGTCTGAAGACTATATAGCAGATCCTACTCTGTTAATTTATCACATGCAGTAGTTTAAGTTTGCTAGTATTTAGCCATTAAATTTTGGGTGTGGTGGTAGAGTGCTAGTATGTGTGAGACCTTGGGCTTAACCCCCAGAAAAGGTAGAAGGAAGGATAGAAGGAAGGAAGGAAAGAAGGAAGGAAGGAAGGAAGGAAGGAAGGAAGGAAGGAAGGGAGGGAGGGAGGGAAGGAAAGAGAAAGAAAGAAAGAAAGAAAGAAAGAAAGAAAGAAAGAAAGAAAGAAAGAAAGAAAGAAAGAAAGAAAGAGGGAAGGAGGGAAGGGAGGGAGAGAGGAAGGAAGGAAGGAAGGAAGGAAGGAAGGAAGGAAAGAGAAAGAAAGGGCAAAATTTCAACATCTAGTAAAGATGGCATTTGTTTCAAATTGCTAATATTATGCCATTTTGTCTAATAATGCTAATTATTGGTTTAATTGTACCTTGAGATCATTCTTAGTTCTTGAACAAAAAACCCTATTGATCCATATATGGTGGTTCTAGCCCTAGGTGGGTGGAAAGGGGTAAGTATGAGGCAGGCAGATGGCAAGGAGTTTAAGGCTAGCTGTGGCTGCATAGGGAAGCCTTGTATCAAATAGAGAGATAGATAGATTAGATAAATAGATGGATGGATGGATAGATAGATAGATATAGATAGACAGACAGATAGATAGATAGATGCATACATACATTACATACATATATATTAAGGAATGGAAAAACTCATAATGCCACTTGTGCCTCTATATGGAGCAAAGGATCAAAAAACTAATTTTGTTTTTGAGCAATTTAAATGTTAAGAGAAGAAGTGTTCCTGTACTGCCCAATTCTTCCAACATTATTAAAATATAGACATCTTAAAGAATCAGTAACCAGGAATCTCAATAAGTGTACATCCAGTCCCTGCCCTTCTCAGTCATGATTCTCTGTCGATGTACAAGCCAAAAATCTGGGAGCAATTCTGTACTGTCCTCTCCCCACATCTGCTCATCCCTGGTGAAGTCCCATGGTTATAATTCTAAAATACATCAGGAAGCTCTCCACATTCTCTGGTTCATGGTGGTCCAACCCTATTCTACCTCACATTGGGCTGCTACTATACTAATTTTTAAAATAAAAATAACCCAAATTTCATCATGCTGAGTATGGGTCAGGTACCCCTCTAAATACTGTATGTGAATTGACATCTTATTTCTCTAACAAACCTAGAAGAAGACAGATGCCTATTGCTCACATCTGTCATCCTAGTTACTCGGGTGGCTGAGATCTGAGAATAGAAGTTCAAAGACAGCCTGGGATGATAAATTGAGAGACTCTTATCTCCAACTAACCAGCAAAAAGCCAGAAGAAGAGATGTGGTTCAAGTGACAGAGGGCTAACCTTGAGCAGAAGAAGCCACGATAGTGCAAGGCCCAGGGTTCAAGCCCCAGTACTGGCACCAAAACCAAAACAACAACAACAACAAAACTTATAAGTCAATCTAGTACATTACCACTTTAAGGTGAAGAAACTAACGCAGAGAGAATAAGTAGTTTAAGCTTTGTTGCCAATTTGCCTGAAGTGAAAATTGCCCAGCAGGTAAGTACCCTCCTAGGTATGCCTGTAGGCATTTCCAGGGGGATTAACTAAGAGTGTAAGACTCTGCACATGTGTCCTGCCATCCCGTAACCTGGGAGACCCCTTTGGAATAAAAGGGAAGAAGCTGAACACCAGTTTATAGGCTCATGCCTATAAACATAGCTACTGAGGAGGCTAAGATCTGAGGACTGAAATTCAAGGCCAGCCTAGCCCAAGGAATAGAGAACTAACCATAAGTGACAAAGTTAAGTGAGAGTACAAGGCCCTGAGTTCGAGCCCCAGTACCAGCACAAAGTGAGAAAAGGTACAGAGGAGAAGAAAGGGAGTAGCCAGTAGCCACTAGTGGAGGAATTGTTCTCCCTCCCTCCCTGTCTCTCTCTCTCTCTCTCTCTCTCTCTCCCTCCCTCTCTCTCTCTCTTTCTCTCCCTCCCTCCCTGTCTCTCTCTCCTTCTCTCTCTCCCTCCCTCTCTCTCTCTTTCTCTCTCTCCCTCCCTCTCTCTCTCTCTCTCTCTCTCTTTCTCTCTCTCTCCCCCTCCCCCCTCCCTCTCTTTCTTTCCGCACCCTTCCGCTATAACATTCTTCCTCACCATGGTCCAAAAACAACAGCTCTGTGCAACCATGGACTGGAACCTCTGAAATCTTGAGCCAAAATCAATATTTTGTTTGTTAAGCTGTTCTGTCAGGTGATTTGCCTAACACAGCTGGAAAGTGGAGGAGCTAGCACTCTGTTCCAGTCTCTGTATTCACTGCCAGTATCTTCCACACAACCTTCCTCTGCCCCATGGCCAATGGCATTGCCTAAGTAAGGTCTATACACAACCAGAAACTCACTTAAGGTGAAAAAGAAGACAAATTATTCTGTCCCTACCCCCATTTTATTCAAACAGCTCTGCTGGATAGGCTCCTCACTCATGGCCCTCCTTAGTTCCATTCCCACTAGCTCAATGGTAGACTTTGAGCCAGGTTTGGGTAGAGGCAAAAAGGAAGGGAGGAGGACAGAGATGTTCTTGTGTGAAAGGGTCAGATGTAATATTGATATACTCTGACCACATAAAGTCCACTCTTATTTTGACTGTCAGTTGTTGTTATTCTTTTATGAGACAGGGTCTCACTATGTAGCTCAAGCTAGCCTCAAGCTTTCAATCCTCCTGCCTCAGCCTCCTGAATGCTGGGATTACAGAAGTTTGCCACTATTTTATTCCCCTGCGTATTCCTGTGAGCATGACTCCATTGGAGTGGGCAAAGTCTTAATGGTAACTTGGCATTTAAATACCCATT
This sequence comes from Dipodomys ordii, assembly GCF_000151885.1. Taxonomy (NCBI): domain Eukaryota; kingdom Metazoa; phylum Chordata; class Mammalia; order Rodentia; family Heteromyidae; genus Dipodomys; species Dipodomys ordii. Next base: position 2,534,501 of record NW_012267362.1, on the reverse strand, counting down.
ATATCCCCAGACTATTTCTGTAAGGTTGTCCTTTCTGGACAGAAGCTTCCTTTATTTTGTGCCAGTCCTAGGACTTGAACTCAGAGCCTAGGCACTATCTTTGAGCTTCATTGGCTCAGGCTAGCACTCTACCACTTGAGCCACAGCTCCACTTCTGGCTTTTTTTTTATTTTTGGTAGTTTATTTCCTTCAAACCTTGATCCTGAGATGTCATCCTTTTTGAGTAGCTAAGATTAAAGATGTGAGCACTGGAGCTAGGATTATAAATATGAGAGCTAGGATTATAGACTGTCACCCAGCTTGAGCAGAAAGCTTCTTAAGCATGATCCCTTTATGTATTCTTAACATCAATTTCACACCTTTTTAGCAACCAATGAATTCTTAAGAGTTCCTTCCCAAACAAAGATCCTTACTCCTATTCCAGCAACTATTCTAAATGTTTCTGTGACCTGTGGAATCCAGAGGACACACATCAAACTCTCCCTATGGTCTTACTAAAGCCTCCTTCACAAGGCCCGAGGTGCCTTGAAACACCTGTGCCCCTCCCTAGGGCTCCTAAGGTCATAGGGAAACTCACAACAACCATGGAAGATGCTTTCCATAGGAATCTTCCCAGTCTCAACTAGCTCCTCCCTCTTCAATTTGAACACACACACTATATAACCTTAGGATGGCCAGAGAAGAAAGGAGCCGCAGAACTGGATTTTTTTGGCTTTCTTTGATTGCTTGTTTGTGGTGTGCACCTAGTACATGCTAAGCAAGTACTCTAGCATGGAGCTACAGTCTAGTCCTTCAGGACTCCTGAGTAGCTAGGATTATAGGCATGTGCAACAGGCTTTTACCTGGTACTTATCTCCCTGTCCTGCCTTGTCTCCAAGCATGCTTTTTCCTGGGCTCCTCCACACTAGTCTCCCAGTAGGAGTTTGGATTCCCTAACTTCCTTCCTACCCTCCAGGCCTTCATACCTGTCTCAATGGTCCTTTCACTCACCACTCTTTGACTTGTGATTATTCTTCCCTAGATCTCCACTTCAATGTTACCTCTTAACAAAGGATTTGTTGAAATAGACTCCTACTCCTCATTATTCTCACTCATATTCTATAATTCTATATGTAGCACAAGTTAGAATTGTATAATTGTGTGTTTATTGGTTTGTGGCCATATAGCCAAAGAGTGGTCAACCATTTGCTACAGTATTTGCATGCAATTGAACTACATTTCCCAGGCTAGTCTTGAACTGTGACCCTCCCCATCTCTGTATCTGAGTAGCTAGAATTACAGGCATGAATTATCACACTCAGCCCCTTCTAATGCACCTGTACATTGATAGCATCTAAATTTGTATCTCCGGCTCTAACAATCCCAGTAAAATTATATATTTCTATTATAATTGCTTTCTTAAAGTCTCTAGTTGGCTGTTTTAAAACAGTCTCAAGCTTAACATGTAAACAGCACAAACTCTATTTTTTTTCTTCTTTTGTAGTCTGGGTGCTATTCCTAAACATTTTGCTCAAGGCCATTGCTCTGCCACTTGAGCAATGCTGATTAACTGGAGATAAAAGTCTCACAGACTTTCCTGCCCTGGCTCAAGCTATGATCCTCAGATCTCAGCCTCCTGAGTAGCTAGGATTACAAGCATGACCACCAGTGCCTACCTCTATTTCTTTATTTTTTAATTTTAAAAAATAACTCTTCCCTTTGTCTTCTAATCTGAGAAGGTGAGTTTTATGTCACTATCACCTTTCATCCAGGGATGGCCTTCTAATCATCTCCAGATAATGAGCTTTTTGTGTAACAGATACTTAGAAACTGCTTTTGCCAAAAATCCCTGACTCCTTACTGTGCTCACAAATTAACTAAACGCAGATGAGAGGTTTGCCCTCCCCACACCCTCCATCTTGCCTCTGTCTCCTATTAAGTCCCTCTCCTGAGTTCCAAGGACAAAGCTGACCAATAAGATCTGACTGAAGTGTGATCTACACGTGTGTGAGATACTATGGTGAGACACCTTCCAACAGTTCACAAAACAAGCAAACAAAAAACAAACAGTAGCACTTGAGCAAACATGAATATGAATAAGCTGAAGCATGACGGAAGTCCACTCCCTGCTCTCAGGTAGCTGAGCCCAGCCACAGGCCTGTGCTGGTGGAGGCGTGGTCAGTGCCACCTGGGGGGTCACCATGCACCAGGTGTACAGTACCCCTAGGAGCAGATGGTGGCCAGCTTCCTCCCCGCAAGTACCTGAACCCCATGGATAAAAATGTTGTATCTGGCCAGGCACCAGTGACTCACACCTGTAATCCTAGTTACTGAGGGGGCTGAGATTTGAGCATCAGTTCAGAGCCAGCCCAGGCATGAGAGATGAGACTTTCATCTCCAATAAACCACCAGAAAACAGGACATGGCGATGTGGCTCAAGTGGTAGAGTGTTCACCTTGAGCTGACGAGCTGAGGGACAGGGCCCAGGCCCAGAGTTCAAGTCCCACGACCAACAAAAAAAAATTAAAAAGGTAAATATCGTGGGGAAAAAAAAAGATGAACAGGAATCATCTATAGAAAGAGAACTGCAAGCTGTTGGAAAGTGAGCATTTTAAAGGTATCTAGTATCCACTTAGAAGAAGAATCATGGCTCAACCTTCAGGAGAGAAATATGGCTATACAAAGTCCCTGTCTTACGTGAACCCAGTATGCATCCATGAAGGAAGAGTCTGTCTTTGGAAAAAGCATGGAAAATCCAAATTGGACAGAGTTTATTCGAAGAGGCAGAATTTCCATCACAGGGGCTCAATTTCTCAGCTCTATTGTGGAAACTTTCACCTGTACATTCTTAAGACAGGGAGCCCAGAAGGGAACTAAAATAATGGAGAGGCTGCTAAAAGAATAGTGTGAATAAATAACTGAATAAAGAGTCATCAGGGAGGGGCTGGGAAGGTGGCTCAGTGGTAGAGCGCTTGCCTTGCATGCATGAGGCCCTGGGTTCGATTCCTCAACACCACATAAGCAGAAAAAGCTGGAAAGGGGGCTGTGGCTCAAATGGTACAGCTCTAGCCTTGAGCTGAAGAGCTGAGGGACAGCACCCAGGCCTAGAGTTCAAGCCCCACAACCTCCCCTTCCCCCAAAAAAGAGAATCACATCTGAGCCATGACACATCACTAGAGCAGCACTACAGCTTTGAGAACATAATGTTAATGGCTTAAAGAGGAGCTTCACCTTCCAGGACTTGAAGTGATTTGCTCCCCAGGGCCTGCTTCGAATCTTGGCACTCATGACATGAGCCTCTATGCCTGATTCTAATGGCCCAGTCTCTGTATGACTTTGCAAATAAAGGAAAAACCTTTAAACACAAAAAAAGCTGAAACGTCTTTTTTTTTAAATTTACTTATGATAAAGGTGATGCACAGAGGGATTTCAATGAATCCGGTAATGAGTACTTTCGTACAGCGTCTTCCCTCAGGTATAGGCATTAGTGAGAGGGGGTGCGCAAGCAGAGAGAGGAAAGGAAGAAAAATAGAAAGCTTTATGTATATTCATGAAAATAGAACAAGGAAATGTGATGACACCAGTTGGGAGGGGGAGAAGGGAGTAAGATACAGGAAGTGGCTCTGAGCAAGATGCATTGTAAGCCTGCCAAGCAAACAAGAATCTCTTATACAGCTTCCTAGCACATTATACACACACACACACACACACACACACACACACACTTGGTACTTTTTCCGTGGTCCCCGACTTGCTGGTGACTCCTCTGAGTTCAGTTTTACCATTTTTCCCCATTGTTGGCACGTCTCTTCTTGTTCCTTGAAAGCAATGAACTCATTCCTGCCTCAAGTGCAAGCGTACATTGAATGCAAGTGTGCCCACTGCAGGACACCTGTTCTTCCTCTTCCTGAAACTCTCCTCCACCATATCTGTTGTGGCTTTTTCTCTCTGAGATACCCTGGAGGAGTCTTTCTGGATCAACCTTTTCTTGTCCTTGCCCACTGTGTGGCCTTCACCTTCTCCCACTGTGCTTTTCTTCATTGTACGTGTTAGTTCTTTATATTCGACATTTGCTTGTATGTAAAGCCTGTCTGACTACCTGAATAGAAGCTTCCTGAGGGCAGGGATTTTATTTCTCTTGCCTGCTGCTGTTTCTTTGGTGTACAGAAGAGGGGCTGTCAATGAATAAGAACTCATTGTATACTGGTGCCTGTACTGGGATTCTTGAGCTCCCACTTGGCTTTTTCTGCTGAAGTCTGGTACTCTACCACTTCAGCCATCAGCTCCACTTCTGGCTTTTTGTTTGTTTTTCTGGCTAATTGGAAATGAGTCTTGCAAACGTTTCTACCTAGTCTGTCTTCAAACTATAATCCTTAGATCTCAGCCTCCTGAGTACCTAGGATTGTAGGCATGAGCAGACAGACCTGGGCCCAAGCTATGCTTTTGAATGAATAAATGAATAAATGCATTCTAAACAAGTGAGCACAAAGCCTCCAAATCTGATTCAGTTACAATTAGAAAGCTCATATAGGAAACCTCAGGGTTCCAGGTCTCTGTTGCGTAACCTTGGCAGCTGTTTAAGCTCCCTGTGCCTTAGTCTATTCATTTGTTAAGTAGCAAAAAATAATATTGATAAGGAAAAAAACCTGCCACTATTAGAACTAACCCAACTCTGCCATTATTAGAACTAGCCCAACCTGATACTGCCAGAACTAGCTTCCAAGTACTGTTCAAGAAACTGTAACCACTGGAGTAAAACAAAACTCAAAACACCCCTGCTCTACCTGAGAAAAGGATTTGTATTTCCATCAGTCAGGGCTCAGAATTTAGATTGTGAGCCCATCTGGGTCTGCTGACATACAATAAACTGGAGTTTTCCTACTTCTCCAAGTTACATGTGTTTTCTTGTCAGTCTGTTTTCCCATAACAATACCATCTATTTCATTGAAGCCCAGAGTTAAGTAAATGAGTACTGGAAGTATTAAGGCTGTAACAATGCTTAGTAAAGAGTAAATACTCAAGAAATGCTTGCTAATCTATGTTATTAAAGAGATCTACATGGTAAGAGTTTCAAATGAGTTAGAGGAAAGGGATGCCTTTCAAAGATAAAGGAAAATTTTAAATCCTAACAAATAAACATGGACTAGGATTTACAAACCAAGCATTAACTGAATGAGAGGTGAAAAGTACCAGAGAAACCCAGAATAAAAGTCCTAAAGCCAAGTACCAGGAACCCATGCCTGTAATCCTAGCTATTTAGAATAATGAGATCTGAGAATTGTGGTTCAAAGCCAGCCTGAGCAAGAATGTCTATGAGACTCTTACCTCCAAGCAAACACCAAAAAAAGCTGGAAGTGGAGCTGTGGATGAAGTGGTAGAGCATAGCCTTGAGCAAAAGAAGGTCAGAGATAGCACCCAAACTCAGAGTTCATGTCTGTGAGGCTCTTATCTCCAATAAATGACTCAGAAAAAGCCAAAAGTGGTGCTGTAGCTCAAGTTAGAACACTAGCCTTGAGCACAAAGATGTTCAGGGACAGTGCCCAAGCCTTGAGTTCAAACCCCAGGATGGGGGTGGGGAGTGGGATAGGGTGAATGGGGGGAGGAGTTTTGGAGGGGGGTAGATATAATTTGTGCTATTTAAAGAATCTCTGTGACTAAACATTTTGAATGCAGTTAAAAAAGTCTATATACATTTCCTGGGCACCAGTAATACTAGCTACTCAAGAGGCTGAGATCTGATGATCAACGTTCAAAGCCAGCCCTGGCAGGTAAGTCCATGAGATGCTTAACTCCAAATTAACTAGCAAAAAGCTAGAAGTGGAGCTGTGGCCCAAGTAATAAAGTGCCAGCCTTGAGCAAAAAAGATAAGAGATAGCACCCAGGTTCTAAATTCAAGCCCCAGGACACACACACACACACACACATCAATATACCTCAGACCTTGGCTAACCACAGATCAATATACTATGGGCCTTGACTAAGGGTATAAGAGATATTTGTCCAACTCATCAATCTGAGAACATAAATATACTTAAGTAATAACAGAAACATTAATACAAAGAACATGCTTCCCCCACACACACCTTTTTTTGGTTGGCTATGGGGCTTGAACTCAGGGCCTGGGCACTGTATCTAAGCTTTTCTGCTCAAGACCAGCACTCTACCACTTTGAGCCACAGCTCTACTTCCAGTTTTCTGGGTGGTTAATTGGATATAAGAGTCTCAAAAGGGGCTGGGAAGGTGGCTCAGTGATAGAGTGCTTGCCTTGCATGCTCGAGGCCCTGGGTTCGATTCCTCAACACCATATAAGCAAAAAAAGAAAAAGCCGGAAGTGGTGCTGTGGCTCAAGTGGTAGAGCGCTAGCCTTGAGCTGAAGAGCTGAAGAGCTGAGGGACAGTGCCCAGGCCCAGAGTTCAGGCCCCACGACCGGACCCCCCCCCAAAAAAAAGAGTCTCAAAAACTTTCTTGTCCTGGCTGACTTTGAATCACAATCCACAGATCTCAGCCTCCTAGTAGCTAGGATTACAGGCATTAGCCACCAGCATCTGGCTCCTATTATTATTGTTGTTATTATTATTATTATTGTGCAAAAATTCCAGATTACCCCAGTACATGTTACTTTATAAATGTGTATATATATATATATATATATATATATATATAAAATGTATGTGAGTAGATACAGATATGCCTGGCTGTGGCATAAATCTGTTTTATTTTTTAATATATTTTTATTGTAAAAATACTGTACAGAGGGATTACAGTTACATGAGTAAGGTAATGAGTACATTTCCTAGGGAGCATTGTTACCTCCTCCTTTGTCTTTTCCCTACCATCCCTTCCCTCCCCACCTCCCCAACTCCTTCCTCCCCACCCCCCAAGTTGTAAGGTTCTTTGTCAACATAGTGTCTTGTACATCTCATTGTTATAATGGGTCAACATATATCCTTGGTTCAGCATTTTGTTATTTCCCTTCCCCTCCCCAAGCTAGAGAAAAAAATGTATATACAAGAAGCATGGCACCAACATCAAACACAGTGAAAACAGGGGTTATGCCGTGGGAGAACATACAAAAAAAACAAAAAGCCTACATAATACATTTAAATATATTAAAAACAACAGCAAGAAAGAAAAATACCTATCTTGGGGTTCATTTTACTTAACGTCATCTTATATGGTCATATAGCTTTTGACCTTTTCGGCTTGTCCTAGATTTTTACAAGTTATTGCCTGTGTTTCTTTTATTCCAGAGTATATTTTTTTATTTCAGTCCAAGTCTATGTCTCCTCCTATATTCCTTGCTTGAAGTTCCATCATGTTCTCTGCCAGCTCAGGCTGGCTTTGAACCACAATCCTCAGATCTCATCCTTCTAAGTAGCTAGGATTATAGGCATGAGCTCCTGGTGCTTGGCTCTAAGGCTTTAATATTTTTTTATTGTGAAAATACTGTACAGAGGGGTTACAATTACATGGACAAGATAATAAGTACATTTCTTATCAAGCATTGTAGCCTCCTCCTTTGTTTCCTCTTCCTAACCCTTCCCATCCTCCCCCCGCCCCCCACACCAAAGTTATAAAGTTAATTTTCCACATAACGACTTCTATATCACATTGTTGCAATGGGTCCACCTGTATCCCTATTTAAACAATTTGTTTTTCCCCTTCCCCTCCACAAATTATACCGACACCAAATACAGTGAAAGCAGGGGTTATACTGCTGGGGGGAGGGACATACAAAGCAACAAAGAAATAATTTTATAAATGTGTTAGAAACAATCGCATGAAAGGGCTGGGAAGG
>NW_012267362.1:2515817-2525179 GCF_000151885.1 Dipodomys ordii | reverse complement strand
TATTCCTCCAGCAGTGTTCTTTCTGTTGAGGATCGTTTTTGCTATTCGGGGTCTTTTATTATTCCATATGAATTTTTGGATTGCCTCTTCTATTTCCTTGAAGAATGAAGTTGAAATTTTGATAGGTATCACATTGAATTTGTAGATAGTAAGGCTTTAATCTTGTTACTTGTTCTCTTTATTCTATCACCATATGTAGTGATTCTACCCCTGTAATAACTGCTCATAATTCCCCCTCCACAAGTTCCTGATGATACTCTAATTTAGACATGCTGCCTGCTCTGCTGTGACAATTGATCTTTTTTTTGGGGGGGGGTCGTAGGGCCTGAGCTCTGGGCCTGGGCACTGTCCCTCAGCTCTTCAGCTCAAGGCTAGCGCTCTACCACTTGAGCCACAGCACCACTTCCGGCTTTTTTCTTTTCTTTTTTGCTTATGTGGTGCTGAGGAATCGAACCCAGGGCCTCAGGCATGCAAGGCAAGCACTCTACCACTGAGCCATCTTCCCAGCCCCGACAATTGATCTTATAGCTAGAAGCATTTCACTTCTCCCTGTTCCAATGTAATTCAATATTTCTGCCAGATTTATTCTTTTAATAAGTAACTATGTCCATGTGTGTGCTAGTACTGGCTCTTGATTTCAGGGTTTGGGCACTGTCCCTAACTTTTTTGTTCAAGGCTAGCACTCTACCATTTGGGCCACAGCTCCACATCTATCTTTTGGCTGGTTAATTTGGAAATAATCATCTCATAGAATTATCTGCCCTGGCAAGCTTTGAACCTTAATCCTCAGATCTCAGTCTCTTGAGCAGGTAGGATTACAGGTGTGAGCCACCAATGCCCTGATTCATAAGCAATTATGTTTTGTTTTGCTTTCATTCTTTTTCATAAATGCCTTACAAATTACAAAATAAACTCTTAACTCCCTCATCTAACATTTAAAACCATGATGTGACCATAATTTTTATATTCCAAAGCTGATTATCCTCCCTTTTCTCCCATAGTGTAGGTTTCCTTTATTTTAACTGGGATTCTTCTTGCCCCTCACTCCATGCTTTCCTGCCTGGGAAATGGCCTTTCCTTCCTTCTCTGCCTTTGCAGATCTTTCATATCCTTCAGGGCTCAGGGTCTAGCTCACTGCCACATCCTCCAGAAAGTGTTCTCTACTGTCATCCAAAAGTAATTGCTTCCTCCTGTTCTGAAGTCCTCTGGGCACAGTTCTATAATGCTTCTTTCTCAACTTTCTTCTGATTTTTTTTTTGCCCTACTCTCAGGTTTTTTGAGAAGCTGGAGTCATCTCAACTCTGCTTTCATATTCTTTTGATTTGAGTATGAAATGCCTTCTATAGGCTTATACATTGGGGGTTTGGTTGCCAGCTCACAAGTTTGGGGGAAGTGATTGGGTCCCATGAGCGCTAACCTAATCAGTGCTTTAATCCCTTGGTAGATTCACAATGGCATTTTTGGATTATTGGGAGGTGGTGAAAAAAAGGAGGTGGAGCCCAGTTAGACTAAATAGGGGCTGTTCTCAGAGCCCTGTTTTGTTCTGGCTCCTTCCTATAATTCATTCCCACTCCCTGTCTCTCCTTCCCTCCTTCTCCCTCCCCTCTCCCTCCCCTGTTCTCTCTCATCCACCATAAAGTGAAGAAACTTCCTGTATCCCACATCCCTACCACCATGATGCTCTACACACACATGAGGCCAAATGACTATAGATCGATTCCTCTAGAAACCAGAAGCCAAAATAAATCCTCCCTCCTTTAATTTGTTATGCAATATTAAGAGGTGGGACTTTTCAGAAGTGATTACAACTCTACCTTCATAAATGGATCAATCCATTTATTCTGTTAATGAGTTATATTTAAGTTGGGTCTTCCATAAAAACCAAGTTTAGCTAGGTTTCTCTTAAGTGTTCTAGCTCTCAACATGTGATGCTCTGCCCCATTTTGATCCACTACCAACACATAGAATATCACCAGATGTTCTTAGACCAGAGCCAGAAATCAAAATGAGCTTCTTTATTTTTTTCTTAGCCAATCTGTGGGATTATGTTTATAGCAACAGAAAATAAATTAAAACACCTTGTCATGGATTTCTATTTTCTAGTCTCACTTGTGTGTAATGCTTGACTGACTGGTCTGAGATTTTTTTTCTTACAATAGTATCCTGCTTAAGCAACAATTTTTGCATTAAGGCAATGCTAGCTGTGGTGAGAACACCTTAAAAGTTCATAGTAAAAGCTTGTTTCTTGCTCACACAACAGTTCAGTGTAAGTGTCCCTGCAAGGAGTAGAGATGTGATGGGGCTAACCCTTTGCTACATGATTATTTAGGGACCCATGCTGATGGAGGCTCCATCATCATCAACATGTAACTTGCAAACTTTCTCTTGACATCAGATTCCAACCAGCAGATAACAGAAGTGAAGGAAGATCAAGTGTGGGAGGCTTCCGTGGGCAAGGCATAGAATTAGTACCATGGCTTCTGTTAACATTGCAATAGGATTTAAATAAAAGTGGAGTGTGCATCTTCCAGGAAGTGTTCTTAAAAGAAGAGAATATATCTTCCTTCCTTCCTATCGTCTGGATGAGTAAGAAAGTGGCTGGAGTTCAAGTATCCAAATTAGAGGAGCTGATGAAATCACACATTCAGAATGAAGGAGCAAGTCTGGAGCCAAAGGCTGGTGCCTGCAATCTTAGCTATTCAGGAGACTGAGATCTAAGGATCTTGATTTGGAGCCATCAGGGCAGGAAAGTCCATCAGACTCCTATCTGCAATTAATCACCAAAAAAGCTGAAAGTGTAACTGTGGGCTCAAGTGATAGAGCACTAGCCTTGAGAAAAAAGCTCAGGGACAGAGCCTTGGCCCTAAGTTCAAGCCCCATAACTGGCACAAAGAAATAAAAAAAATAAATGAATGGAGTAGTGATTCCATACCAGTCCAGGCTCCTGTTGCCCTCCTGATTCTGTGTGTGTGTGTGTGAAAGAGAGAGAGAGAGACAGAGACAGAGACAGACATAGAGACAGAAAGACAGAGTGAGTCCTAAGGGCTTAAACTCAGGACCTAGGAACTATCTCTGAGCTTTTTTGCTCAGGGCCACTACTTGAGCCATAACTCCACTTCTAGCTTTTCTGACCTTCTAACTTTTAAGAAAGAAAGAAGCTCTTATATATTTAAACCACTATCATTTGGAGTTTTCTTTCTATTTTGATGCCACTACTAAGGCTTGAACTCAGGGCCTTACACTCTTGCTTTCACCCAAGGCTGGACCAGCTCTACCACTTGGGCCACACCTCCACTTCCTTGAGTTTTCATCCATTTGCCATGAGCCTAATTTTAATGTACATAATTGGTTTGCATGGATAGTTTTTCTTTTTACCCACCCATTATTCGAATATGAGATGTCCCACACAGGCTCATGTGATAAAGACTGAGTCCCAGGCTTGGTGCTCTCTTGGGAGGCACTGGAAGGCTTGAGGAAGTGGGGCCTAGTGGGGAGGAAGTAGAGCACTGGTGGGGGTAGGGGAGGAGGGGCATGCCTTTCAAGGACATCTTGTCCCTGGTCTCTTCCTGTCCCTCCACCACGGTGTTCTGTCTCACTTCAGGCCCAAAGCAACAGATTCAGGGAATTGGAGATGTGGCTTAAATGGTAAAGCACCAGTCTTGAAGGGGGAAAAAAAAACAAATGAGAGCACAGGCCCCAGTACAGGCACAGAAATGAAAACAAAAACCAAAAAAAAATCAAAGCAATGACTCCAGCCAACCATGGCTTGAAACCTTTGAAATATGAGCCCAATTAAATATTTCCTTCTTTTAAATGGCTTTTCCCGGGTATTTGTCATAGTGATTAAAAGTCTAAGACACCCCTTCTACTGCTCTCCTGACCTCTACTGTTTCCTTCTTATAGTAGAGGACACCATAGGAACTGTCAGATCTTTGGCAGCAAATAGTCCTAGCACATGTCTTCGGCTCTATTGTTTCGCCTCCAGAAAAAAGCCAGAAATGAAGCTGTGGTGGCATGGCTCAAATGGTAGAGCATCAGCATTCAGCAAATAAAAAGCCAAGGGAAAGCATCAGGCCCTGAGTTCAAGCTTCACTACCAATGCATACACTGAAAAAGAAGCTTTTATTGAATACCCCCTAATTTCAGGAACCACACTAGATACAAAAGATAGAAAGATGATAAACAGACCACACTTGCCTTTGAGGAACTTATTTATAGGCATCCAGGTAGATACTTTAGATCTGCTACATCTACTCCACCATCCTAGTTGATGAAAGCTAAAAATGACATTTCTCAGACTCCCTTGCCACTTGAATTCTAGATTCATATAAGATCCTCCATAGAGAAAAAATGTACAGTAAAAGTACAAGTAAACTGTCTTGTTTTTGTGGCCATTTACAAGCAATGTGTGATGATGTATGGGGTATTCAGACTTCTTTGATCTTTGGTGGTACTGTGCTCGGAGCTGAGGACCTTGCCATGCTCAGCTAGTGTTCTACCTCTTGAGCTATGCTTTCAGTCCTGTTTTCTGCTAGTTACTTTGGAGATGGAGTCCAGTGAACTTTTCTGTCCAGGCTGGCCTCAAACTATGATCCTCTTTATCTCAGCTCCCTTAGTAGCTAGGATTATATGAGTGGGCTACCAGCACACCCATCTCATACTCTTCCTATGGTCTTCATGGTGGGAGAATCAGTAACAATACAAGTAGCAATGTCCTGTGGTTAGCTTGGCATCTGAGCTACATTCTAGTCTGGATAAGCTAGCCCTGTGCTGTAGTAACAAGTGACTCCTCAAATCTGAGTGGTCTAATACAAGTCTCTCACTGAAAAATATTTACTATAGGTGTGGGCAGTTGCTTCTCAAGTTCTTACTCAGATATTTAGGCTGTTTCCATTTTTTTGCCACTAAATCTTAAAGGCCTCATGTATGACTGTTGTAGCTAGGAAGGGAGGATCTAGATAAGTGCTCAAAGGTTCATCACTTTCTTATCCCGAAAGAAGTACATTATTTCTTTTCTTTTCCTCTTTTCCTCTCTTCTTTCCTCTTTTCCTCTCTTCTTTTCTATTTTTTTCTCCCCTCTTCCTTCCTTCCTTTCTCTTTCTTTCCTTCCTTCCTTCCTTCTTTCTTTCTTTCTTTCTTTGTGATGGCACTAGGTCTTAAACTTAGGGCCTGGGCACTATTCCTTTTTTTCCCTCAAAGCTGGTGTTCTACCCCTTGAGACAAAGCTCCACTTCAAGCTTTTTGCTGGTTATTTCCCAGGCTGACTTTGAACCACAAGTCTCAGATCTCAGTCTCCTGGGTAGTTAGGATTACAGGCATGAGTCACTGGCACCTTGCCTGGCACATTGTTTCTTCTCATCTGTTATTGGCTATCACATGGCCCTATCTACCTACAAATGGCCTGGGAAATGCAAACTTCCATATGCCAGGAAGAAAAGGAGGAAAGAAGTCCCAATGTTTTTCACAAGAGATGTAACTGTCCATCCAATACTCTGCAGATTTCCACTCCTTGAGCCCTTCCAAAAATTTGAGAAGCACTGCAAGATAAGATATATTTTGAAATAGCCAGAGTGGTTTCAGATTCTAACAGTGAACCCTGGCTGAATCAGCTGTGTGTTGACAGCTTTCTGTCCCCTTACCTCCATCTGCTCCGTGTCCCATAAGGTTTTCCTCTGTAGAATGCCTCTTCCAGGTTCAGTTGCCCTTAGGCTTTTGTTTACTTGGGACAGGGGAAGCACCAGCAGAAGATCAAAAAGTAGATGAGCAAGATTAGGCTATTTTCAGTATATTATCCCTGCCTCCTTTCAACTTCCCACCAGATTGTGGGTCCCTAACCCTGTACTCAACTCTGTACAGAGTTCTTTTGTTATACTTTCCTCATTGAAACATTTGGAGTATGACATCTGTTTCCTGCCTTGACCCTGACTCATACCAGGTGCTTAACAATAAAACCATGAGTCTGAAAAAGAACATCGGATTGTCCTCAACCTCTAGTTTTTCTGCAGCTGGAGATTTTTACAAATGCATTATTTTGTTTTATTTTGGCCACTGAAGCTTGAGCTCAAAGTCTGGGCATTATCCCTTTCCTTTGTTATCCAAGACTAGTTCTATTTCCGGCTTTTTTTTTTTTAGTGGTTAATTGGAGATAATAATCTCATGGACTTTCCTGCCTGGGCTACTGTGAACCTCAGATCTCAGGCTATAGGCATGAACCACTGGTGCCCACTATTATGAGCAAATCTGAATATTTTATCCTCTGCTTTGAAACATCAGTGACTCCCAATTATACTCCTGTCACCACACCCTACTCTTAAACATGAGCCAGACAGAACTAAATTAAATTCCCTCTGCAATGTGGCTTCCCTTCCTCTGAGCCTCAAAACTTGCAGAGTAGGGTAAAATCTGCTTCCCACCCTCTCTCTCATCCTACAGGCCCCAGCTCACATGTCATTCACTTAACCTGGTTAAACCTTCCATAAAACCTACGTAACCCGATTAGATGCTAATGCACTTTTCCACAGCAGTCTTGATTCACCATTATTTATGAATGATATTCAATGACTCATTGCCCTGCTTATTTATCTCTGTCCTCCAGTAGACAGGGACTGTATCTCCAATCTATAGGACCTATTGAAGTACTTGGCACATTACAGGAACTCAATATATACTGGACAGCTCCTGAATATTATTGGAAAAAGCTTGGGCCCTCTCCTTCAGGTACTAACATTACTTTTCATTCACTGGTAAAAATCAGAAAACTACTTTGTCCCTTATCCCATATTGCTATTTTCAAGTCTTAAACCAGCTGAATCTCCTTTGCCTTTATATTTTATGGGGTTTTATTCTTGTAATGACCTACTTGATCTTCAATTCTGTAGCTTCCTTCTGGTTCACATCCTCCTGGATTGCTTTGAAGCACTTTCCTGAAATTCCTCCATTCTTCATGCCCCTCCACACTTACTTACCTGTTACCCTTCTCCTGACACCCCAGCAGGGTGCCTCAGTACCTCTTAGATACTTGAAGCACTCTCTTGACTTCCAGGCTATCTCTCTTGATCTCTTTCTCTGATTGTTCTTTGGAGTCTTCACAATCACCTCCTCCAACTACCTATTAAATATTCTTATCCAGCTTTTGGGCTTCAGCCATCAGCAAATACCCTAATTCCCAAATGCCTGTTTTCAGTCTTAACCTTTCACAAGAAGTAAAGTTGTCCTTCTAGCGCAGTAAGCAGTTCAGATAAATATTCATCATCTCCTCCATTCCCAACTCACTGTGTTGCTACCAGTACTCAGTCCTTCCAGTGCTCCAAGTCAGCTGTCTCTCGGCCCTCTCTCTGTCTTCCCACTGTCTTTCCCTTGGTGCTGGAGGGCCACAGGCTTCATCCTACCACCAAATCCCACCCACAAAGGTTCAAGCTCTGCCTCTCGGTCTTTATCTCTCTTATTTCTTTCATCTGGGGCACATTCCCTACTTTCTTCAAAATCTATTCTTTGAAGTTAAGAAAGCTGATTCATTTTTATTGTTTTCTCCTCTGAATTCTATCTAGCTTACTATTAGGCTGTTGTGTGTGTGTGTGTGTGTGTGTGTGTGTGTGTGTACGCGCGTGTGCGTGTGCACGCGCATGTGCCAATATTGGGGCTTGAACTCAGAGCCTAGGTGCTATCCTTTAGCTTTTTTTTATCTTATTTATTTTATTTTTTTAATTTAATTTCATTTTATTTGTGAACATACTGTACAGAGGGGTTACAATTACATGGGCAGGATAATGCGTACATTTCTTACCAAGCATTGCAGCCTCCTCCTTTGTTTACCCTTCACATCCCTCCTTTAGCTTTTTTACTCAAGGCTAACACTCTACTGCCACAGTTCCACTTCTGGCTTCTTGGTAGTTAACTGGAGATAAGAACCTTAGGGACTTTCCAGCCAGGGCTGACTTTGAACTTCGATTCTCAGATCTCAGCCTCTACAGTAGCTGGAATTAAAGATGTGAGCCACTAGCACCTAGCTGAGGGTTGGGTTGTTGTTGTTGTTTTTTTTTAAATATAAAGTCTAAAGGTGCTTCCCTTGCTAGACTGTAAATTTTTTTCAATTTATTTACTCTTTATTTCGTTATTTATTTATTTATAGCCAATGACTAACATTTGCATTAACTAAAAAAAGTTTTATTTGTGGCTGTCCTGGGGCTTGAACATAGAACTTGAGAGATGTCCCTGAGCTTTTGTTTGCTCAAGGCTAGCACTCTATCACTTGACCCACATCTCCACTTCCAGCTTTCTGATCATTAATTGGAGTTGAAAGTCTCATGGACTTTCTTGCACAGGCTAGCTTTGAACCAGGATCTTCAGTTCTCAGCCTCCTGAGTAGCCAGGATTACAGGTGTGAGCCACTGGCACTCAGCAACTAAAAATACTTTTATTTGAATGAATGAATGAATGAATGAGTAAATAAGTGAACTAGGAGATTACTTCAATTTTCAGAAATTATTACAAGAGCATCTTGAAGTTAAAAGGACCCGATCTCATTTAAAAACACAAACATGTAACCAAGTCAACCACATCTGTTTGTTTTTGCCCAAGACCAAGATTTGAACTCAGTATCTGACATTTTCACTCATTGGTGCTCTACCACCTGAGCCACTGTTCAACTGTAACATCTTTTTTTTGGTCAGTCCTGAGGCTTGAACTGTGGTCCTGGGTGCTGTCACTGAGCTTTTTTGCTTAAGGCTAGTGCTCTACCACTTTGAGCCACAGCTCCACTTCCTGTTTTTTGGTAGTTAATTGGAGAAAAGTCTCATGGATTTTCCTTCCAGGCTGGCTTTGAACTGTGATCCTCAGATCTAGCCTCCTGAGTAGCTATGATTACAGGCATGAGCCACCAGCACCTAGCTTAATGACTACTTTTTTTTAATGCAAACAATACTTCATTTTATTTAAGGGACTTTGGCATCTGTACATATTGGTATCTTTTGGGATAACCAGGTTATTGATACATTAGTGTATTCAACCACCCTTTGTTATATAGATTATATATATATATATATATATATATTTTTTTTTTTTTTCCGGTCGTGGGGCCTGGGCGCTGTCCCTCAGCTCTTCAGCTCAAGGTGAGCACTTTACCACTTGAGCCACAGCACAACTTCCAGTTTTTCTGGTGGTTAATTGGAGATAAGAGACTTTCTTGCCTGGGCTGGCTTTGAACTGTGATCCTCAGATCTCAGTCCCCTGAGTAACTAGGATTACAGGTTGTTGTTGTTGTTTTTTTGTGGGGGGTCCGGTCGTGGGGCCTGAACTCTGGGCCTGGGCACTGTCCCTCAGCTCTTCAGCTCAAGGCTAGCGCTCTACCACTTGAGCCACAGCGC
>NW_012267362.1:2513598-2514955 GCF_000151885.1 Dipodomys ordii | reverse complement strand
AGCTTTTTTGCTGAAGGCTGGTGCTCTACCACTTGAGCCACAGCGCCACTTCCGGCTTTTTTCTTTTTACTTATGTGGTGCTGAGGAATCGAACTCAGGGCCTCAGGCATGCAAGGCAAGCGTTCTACCACTGAGCCACCTTCCCAGACCCAGGATGACAGGTTTGAACCACCAGCACTGGCTGCTGTTTCTTGATGATAGCCATTCTAACTGGGGTGAGGAGGCATTTCATTATTTTGATCTGTATTTCCTTTGTGGCCAGAAATATTGGGCATTTCTTCATGTGTCTATTGGCCATTTTTTACTTCTTCTGAAAGTCTCTATTTAGCTTGTTGGCCCATCTATTAATTGGATTGTTGATTCTTTGAGGGTTTAGTTTCTTGAGCTCTGTATATTCTGAATATTAGGCCATTGTCTGATGTATAGCTGGCAAAGATCTCCTCCAATTCTGTTGGCTTTTTAACGTGTTAACTGTGTCCTTGGCCATGCAGAAAGCTCTTAGTTGATGAAATCCTCTTTGTGAATTTTTTCTTTGATTTGATGAGCCCTTGGAACTTTACTCAGGAAGTTTCTTCTGCCTGCGCAGAGAAGTCCTGAAGTGTCTCCTACTCCTTCCTGTAGTAGTTTTATGTCACCCACATCTTTTAGCATACTTTCTATGCTTAGAGAAGGCCAGCAATGGCCATTCATTCAAGTTAAGGTATGATCTGAACTCCTTCACCTAGGGTGACACGAATACTAGAGCTTCAACAGGAAGAAATGGGGGCAGCAGCAGCACAGTGCCTGGGCACTTGGTAACCCAGCAAGACATTTTAATCCTTTGCCTTCCTCCCTACCTCACATTCGGCTTATATGTGAAAGCTCATGGATTTAGCGTATCTAAAGGAAGTCTGAGTTTTTACATTCCAGTTTGGCCAAAAACAATGTCTTTGATTCTGTTTGGTCCATGTACCCTGAACTCTCAAACTCAAGGGCCAGAAAACACTGGGGGGTGGGGGGAGGGAGGGAGAAGAGGCTGTGCAAAAAGAATAAAAGGAAGGAAAAGAAAGAAAAGGCACAGGGGAAGCTTCAGAAGGAAGCTTTGGGGCTGTTTTCTTTTCTTTTGTTTTTTCAAGCCCCCCCCTACTCCCCCACGCGTGACTCGCTAAATGCTTTTAGCTGGTTAGCTTCCCTGGCGAGGCGCCCGCCCGCCCCGAATTTCCCCCGCCCTCTCCCCTCTCCCCTCTCCCCTGGCCCCCTGCTTCCGCCCGCGGTGCGCTACCGGCAGCGACCACTAGGGGCGCCCCAAGTCCCTCGGCGGCGGCGGCGGCGGCGGTTCTCGGAGTTCGCCCCTGGCTGCTTGCAGACGGGCGGCGGC
>NW_012267362.1:2489647-2513108 GCF_000151885.1 Dipodomys ordii | reverse complement strand
CGCGCCCTCGCCTCGGTCCCCCAGCGGGGCTGCCCGGGTGGACCGCGCCTCCTCCTCCTTGGTCCCCCCCCCCAGCGGGGTGTGGTTGCATGGATAGCTCTCCCCTCTCGGTGCCCCCCACCACACACCCCGGGCTGGCCGGGTGGACAGCGCCCCCTCCTGGGCCCCGCCTGGGCAGGGGTGAGACCGAAATCAAGGAAGAGCATCAGTGGGTCTCAGAGTGCTTCCAGATGGGCTCCTCTGGGCCGGCTTTGATGCCTGCCTCCTCCAGATGGTTCATGCCCTCTCCCCCCCTCCCCTTCTCTAGGAATGGCTGTGATGGCCAGAAGGAGAGGATGCTTGTGGGTTCTCATAAGACGGGTCCGTATTTGTAAACATGCAAAATGGAACTTGGACTATTGGGGCGGGGGTGGGGGAGGAGGAAACCATAACGATCCAAACTACTCCAGTTCCACGAGCGCGCCCACTCGGCACCGGCCTGTGGTTGATCTGACTTCACTGCCCCTGGCGCGCTCCTTTCCCCCCACCCCACCCGCCCCGGATTGGGGCGCCCCTGGATGGGGATTGGGGGAGGCCGGGCCGGGCTTGAAATGAATCAAGTGTTCCTGGCAAGACGGACCGCAGCCCATGTCTCATCACAGAGCTGTGGCTCCGGTTATGATGCTCGTTAAATCACCCAAGTCTCCAAGGGGGTCACTCTTGGGGCTCTTTGAGGAGGACTGAGAACCTAGGCACTGCCCTCGTTTTCAGAGGAACTCTGCGAGAGTGCTGAACAGGTTACAGGAATACCAGGTGTGGCCCGCTCCTGGGCTGATTTCAGTGCTATTCGCTGATTGACGTTGACTGTGTTTTTGTTTTTAATGAAACAGAAAACTTGAAGAATTGTGGGGGGGGGGGTTTCAACTAAAGGCTTGGCCCTCTTTTTAGTTTTCAAGGCTATTGCTCTTCCACTTGATGCCATTTCTGGCATTTTGCTGGCTAATGGTTAATAAGGCTCCCTCAGATTTGTCTGCTAGGACTGGCTTCGAACCTTCATTACCCTCAGATCTCAGCCTCCTGGTTAGGTAAGATTACAGGTGTGAGCCCCCTGTGCTGTACTTGAATGTTTAACTTCCTAAAGTCAAGAAGGGTTAAGAGTTGTTTATTTTGCTGAGTGTACTGGTCATAGATTTTAGTTTTATTGTAAACTTTTTAATATATCATCCCATTAATAATATGCAAGAAGTAATGTCAGTGGATTGTGGAATTTAGAAAAATTGTTGACTGTAGCAATAATGAAACATAGGCACCAGAAAATGTCTATTTGGCTAAACCAAAGGAAATGTGAAGCACTATTGATTCTAAATATATAAAAAAAATAGCCCATTGAGAATAACTTTCACAATTAAATTAATGACATATCTATAGATACTTAGCTAATTAATTATACTACCATCATTTTAAACACATTTGTAACAGAACACTAAAGGGTATCGGAAAACATTATACCAGCCCTTGAATTTTGAAAGACCTAAGCCAATCCTGAATATCATGTAAGTGAAGTGGTTTGTTTGTTTGTTGTTTTGGTGATACTGGAGATGGATCTCAGGGTGCCAGGCAAGCCTGCCCTCCTGTAGGTTAACAGCCTTACCCTGAGGCCTACACTTTGTGCTGCTACTGCTGGGTCCTAACCCCACCTGGAGCAGTTACTGGTGGGTTTTTGGCACAGTGCTGACACCTGGTGGTCAGGATACTGGTCTAGGACTTTCCCCCAACGTCAGTGGGTCATTCATCATTCACCTAATGTGCTCACTGGACCTTTTAAGTATACTATCTCATGTAGTTCTCATAGCAAATCTATGCGGCAGGGAGTCTCCTCTTGTGGAGAAATAAATGGAATTTTTAACCCCCTCCCTGATATGTAAAATGACAAGGTTCTGACACAGGTGTAATTTCAAAGAGGGTGATGTCAGATAGAAGGGGAAAAAGAATATGTTCTGTGTTGTAGAGTATCTGAATAGGCAGCTTCCTACTATATTTAAAGTACAGTATGTATAATTTGATTTGTGCTCTGCAAGACTTGAGAATGAAAAAGTTGAGTATCCTGTGTTAAATTTACTCCTTTCTCTCCCAACTCTGGCTTTGATCATGGGAAATAAGGTTAATAATTGTGCTCTGTAGAGCCAAACAAACAAAACATCTGTGTGGTTGTTAAGTGATAGTAAAAAAGGATGGGTAGAGAGAACTGGTAGACAGCTAAGAACAAGGATTTAGAATGAAATGAGTCTAAGCCTAAATCCTCGTTCCACCATGGTGCACCTGGATGGGATTGCTTAGGCTTTCAAAGCCCAACTCTTAAATAGTAAGGACTGTTTGGAGGATTTAGTAGAATGATATATCTAAAACAGCTTTGGCAACTGTTTACATTTAAAGAGGAGACCAGGAACCCACTCAAAAGAAGGTCTGTTTGCTTTAGATGTTCTGCTTAATTCTTTTACCATAAAATGAAAACCATAAAATGTTGATTTAAGAAAAATACTTCATTTTATCAGAAAAAAAAGATCCAAAATGAAGTGAATCATCTCAAAATCCCTTAACTTTTAACTAGTGAGTGTGGGTCTAGGCCCTGCATCTAATTATAAATACTAGATTTCAATGTTTAAAAATCAGATCCCGTGGGGCTGGGTAGAGTGCTTGACTAACATGCATGATTCCTCAGCACCACATAAACAGAAAAGGCTGGAAGTGGCGCTGTGGCTCAAGTGGTAGAGCGCTAGCCTTGAGCTGAAGAGCTGAGGGACAGCGCCCAGGCCCAGAGTTCAGGTCCCACGACCGGAAAACATAAAAATAATAAAAAAAATTCTGGGTCTCACTTTGCTAGGCAGGCATGCTACCACTTGAGCCATGTCCATAGCCCAAAAGGTCTGCTTCATAGGCGGCCTTTGGCTTACATCTGGAACCCTGAATGGTAAATAGTTGTATACATGGTCTAAATACATCTATACATGATACAATGACAGTGACTTACAGTGACATTCATGGTGAACATCTTCTGGGAGTCTGTAATCTTTGTGCTAAGCAGAGAGTGACTAAGTGCTCACCCCCAAAAACCTTGGGCCCTGAGTCTCTAATGAGTTTCTCGGATAGACAGCACAAGTCACAATTTGATGCTAGAGAAATGAAGTAATGTATAAATTCTTCTTTGTATCCTTTCATTGTAGTATAGCTTTGCCATGATGCAATCATATGCAGAGATCTTAGGTCTCCTAAGGAATGGAATAGTCTTGGAGATCTTTAGGCATAAACACAAAATAATATTCATTTTGTTAGAGAATAGTCTTAAAGATATACAGAATGTCCCATACACATCTATTTGGCTTTATACAGAAACTAAACATGCAGGTGATTGTTGACTGCAAGTTTATTAAGCATTTCCTGCTTTCTAGCTGTCTTTCAGGAGCTATGAGACCCACAGCGGATAGAAGCGTTCACAAGGGGAGTGGCCCATGCTTTCAGAAATTAGATCACAGGTGTATAATTGCTTGGTAGGGGGAGTATATGACTTACTGCCTAATCAGTGAGTGAGTGTTGCTGAAATCGTAAAGAAAAGCTTGATTTGTGACATACTGGTTACTAAAATCCTCGTAGGGCTTTAGTTGAACTTGCTTGGAGGATGGTTTGTGCACAGCTGGAGGAATATTAGGAGGATAGCTTCAGCAAGATCATAATAGCACTGTTGCTACATCCACTCATGGCAGAGTTCACATGGAAAAGAAGCAGAAGGCAAGATTGGGAGGGCTTTGAATTATATTACAAAGAATTTGTATTCCACTGCTCTTAGTATAAAATGCAATCCAGGATTTTCTGTGTGTGTGTGTGTGTGTGTGTGTGTGTGTGTGTGTGTATCCTAGGGCTTGAACTCAGAGCCTAGATATTGTCCTTTAGCTTTTTTGCTGAAGGCTGGTGCTCTACCACTTGAGCTACAGCTCCACTTTGCAGCTTTTTTGAGTAGCTAGGATTACAGGTGTGAGCCGCCACCACCCACCCAACTCAAAAAACAAAAACAAAACAGAACTCTTGAACAGATGTGTGATGTGAGAAAAGTGGTATTTAAGTTGGCTGGCAGTCTGCTGCTATTTGGATTCAAATGGTAATAAATTCACCTAGCTGTGAGGGGGACAAATTAGGAGGCTGAGAAAATTACCTAGGATGGGTCTAAAAGAGAACCTAAGTCCAGGTGTCTCCTGGAAAAAAGAAGTCAGGATGGTGCCTTTTTTTTTTTTTTTCATTTTGAGGAGAGAGTTTTACCTGGCAGTTGGAGTGTGCTTGGCATGTTACCTTTGAGCTGACAGTGAGGCTGCTAAGCAGCTGGAGTATTTTGGTATGTGGATTTCTAACATTCTGGTCTGTGTTGGAGTTTTGCAAGCCTGCTGATTCCTCATTTAGAATTTCCTTACACTGTTTTGTCCTTTCATAGATGTTAGGGAGAAATGGCTTTAGAAGGATCTAGTTTCTCCTTGGGAGGTTTGTTCAGTAAAAGAGGTTAAAAAAAAAAAGACTAAAAGGTATTTATTTGTAGGAAATGTTACAAAAAATGATCAGGGTAAATGGTGAGATACAAATGTTTATAGTTTATAAAACGTTTGGAAAATACATTGTACAATTAAAGTGGCCCACTCAACTAAAACCAAATTACCACCTACTAAAATATTTCTGAAGCCTTTTAGAACAATAGAATATTGTCTTATTTATTTGAATCATTCCAGAGTCCTTCCTGTATAAAGCATTTAAATCATTTTTGAGGCCTATTAAAACTGTCAGGACATATTTAATTCTAGTCTGTTTGAAAAACAATAGAAGGAAGAAATCTGTCCTATAGTGGGTCTTTTTCTTCTCTTTTTGGCAGTACTGGGGCTTGAACTCAGGGCTTCATACTTGGTAGGAGGCAAAAAAATTTTCTACATATTTTTTGATTTTCTAGTTTGTCTAATTTTGTTCATGTTTGTTATTTTGTTTTTTGTGCTAGTCTTGGGGCTTGAACTTAGGGCTGTGTACTGCTCCTGAGCTGGTGCTCTACCATTTGAGCCACAACTCCATTTCTAGCTTCTGTTTTAAAAGCTTATTGTAGATAAGAGTCTCATGGACTTTCTTGCCCGGGCTGGCTTTGAACTGTGATCCTTAGATCTCAGCCTCCTGAGTAGTAGGATTACATGTGTGAGCCACCAGTGCCTGGCTTATTTTGCTCATTGTTTGTGTATATTGATAGCTAAATAATTTTCTAAGCTTCACATGAACTTGTGGCAAAACACACGTGAATACAGAGTATGTCCGGGAAGCTGATGAGCACATCTGTGTATTGGATCTTTTACTTTGTAAACAAAAGACTTTTTTTTGCCAGAGAACATTTTGATGTTTTCAAGATTTTAATTCACTGCACATTGTGTCATTTTTTCCTTATTGCAAAAATAATAAAGGCTTATGTGGAAACATTTAGCAAAGCAAAAATCGAAGAACAAAAAATACCCATAAATAACACCCAGAGTTAATGATTATTATTAATATTTTAGTATATATACATATATAAACTACATATATGTGTATATGGTGTATGTTTTTACTAGCATGGATTAGCTATAGAAGGGGGCGTGGTATTTCCATACATGCATACATTATATTCCTATCAATCTCATCCCCCCCATCACTTTGCCTTACCACCTCGACCCCTTCCTAAAACAGTTTCTATTGTTCTCTTTTCATAAAATGGATGTAAAATTTTAAGGCCTATGATATTATTACTGACTTTTCCTTCATTGAATCAAATTGATTTTAAAGTTCAATCATTAGCAAATATTAAAAGTCACTCAGCCTGCCAGGTGTCAGTGGCTTATGCCTATAATCTAGCTACTCAGGAGGCTTTGTGAGGATTGTGGTTCAAAGCAAGCCTAGACAGGAAAGCCCATGAGACTCTTATCTCCAATTAACTACCAAAAAAGCCAGCTATATAGCTATGGCTCAAGTGGTAAAGAGCCAGCCTTGAGCACAAAAGCTCAGGGACAGTACCCAGGCCATGAGTTCACATTCCAGGACCAGCACTGAAAGACAAGAAGGAAGGGAGGGAGAGAGGGAGGAAGGAAGGAAGGAGAGAGAGAAAGATAGGAGGGAGGGAGGGAGGAAGAGAAGGGGAGAGGGAGGAAGGAAGGAGAGAGAAATAGAAAAGAAAAAAGTAACCATATTAGAAACTATTATCTGACCAAATGGCACAAATTTTGTATACCCTGGACCCAGCAATCCCATTTCCAGGTATCTATCCCAAGGAACTTAAATTGACATGAAGAGATAGCTGCCTCTTCTGTTCATTACAACATTATTCATGGCAAATAAGACATGGACACAGCCCACATGTTGAGAAGCAGACGAATGGGGTTTTTTTTGTTGTTGTTTTGTTTTTTTAATGTGGCATATTCAGTGGTCTTTAAAAAGAAGGGAATCCTGTCAGTTGTGACAAGGTAGATCAGCCTGGAAGACTTCATGTTAAATGAAAAAGCCATGTGCAGAAAGGCAAATATTAAGTAATGTCATTTCTATGTGGACTATGAAAAAGGCGAAGTAGAACTAGAGAATGTGTGGTGGTTTCGGGGCAGGAGGTGGAGATATGGGGAACTGTTTGGTCAAGGGAAATAGTTTCTGTTAGATCAGATGAATATGTGTCAGCGCTCCATTGTGTGTCATAATGACTGCAGTTACTCTGTTGCACAAACTACTAAGACAATAGACTGGAAATGTTCTAACAACAACAGAGTATGGGAATTGACTTAGCTGGATCTAACTATTTTACCATGTCTATATGCATCAAAGAATGAGTTGCACTAAGTATATACAATTGTTGTCAACTATACATTAATGTAATAAGTAATAAATAAACATTGGAAAATGAGTTTTTTTGCCCTGGCTTGTGTGTGTGTGTGTGTGTGTGTGTGTGTGTGTGTGTGTGTGTGTGTGTGTGTGTGATGGTACTGGTGTTTGAACTCAGGGCTTTGCGAAGGCTAGGCAAGTTACTATTTTGAGTCACAGTTCCAGATCTTTTTGCACTGGTTATTTTATTGAGATAGTGTCTTGGTGTTTGCTTGATCTGGCTTGGACTTCAGTCCTTCTATTTATACTTCCCCCCATAGCTGGGGATCTGATGTCTATCACCATACCAAGCTTTTTCTGTGGAAGTGGGGCCTCATGAACTTCTTTATTTTTAACCTAGGCTGGCCTGGAACTGTGATCCTTTCAATTTCTACCTCCTAAGTAGCTGGGATTACAGATACAAACCATCCTTCCCAGATCAGTTCACATTATGAGCTCTGTCAAACTAGCAGCTGATATTTGAGCACTTTCCCAATGTACTTTCTAAGCCTTTACCTTAATCTACAGCTGCTGCTGCTCCCACATCACTAATGTTAATACCATCATTGCCATAATTTCTTTTATGAAATGATACTTTTTCTTTTGTCGGTCATGGGGGCTGAACTCTGGGCCTGGGCACTGTCCCACAACTCTTCAGCTCAAGGCTAGTGCCCTGTCACTTGAGCCATAGCACCACTTCCAGCTTTTTTCTGCTTATGTGGTGCTGAGGAATCAAACCTAGGGCCTCATGCATGTGGAGGTAAGCACTCTACCACTGAGCCAACCTCCCAGCCCATAAAATGATACTTTTTTTTCTAATATCTTTAGTTATATAAGGGAGATTCAATTCAACATATCAATTTATGAATACAAAGCATCTTGGTCTATGTGACTCATCACCATCTTTACTGCTGTTATTATTCTCATTTTACACCTGAAGAGACAAAAGACAAAAAAAAAATTTTATTGTTGAAAAAACAATTTCCAGCACTTAGAAGAGGCATCTGCTGGAAGTTGGTCAGCTGGGAAGTGCAGAGCCAGGAGGTAGGCTGGTTCCAGTTACCCACTACGCCATTGTCTGCACTTTTTATGTTGTATCCGTCCCAATTTTAGGCTTTAGGAAAGATTAGTAGACACGTCTCTGCAAGGTGACTTTTTCTGAATGCCAATCATGGGAACTGACTCCAATAAGAGGACATCACTAAACAGGTTACCATACCTGACCAGTTTCTGTTTACTTCAAGATGATTGTATATGCAAGATCCACGTAATACTCAGGAATATGCTTTTGGGAAGAGCGTACTGGGGTTTGAATAAGGTTCTCATGCTTGCTCGTCTTGCTTGTTAGGCTGACATCCTTCCAACTGAGCCTTGCTTCTAGCCCAGCTTTTTGATGATTATTTGGTGGATGAGTCTCACAGACATTTGGTCCAGGTTGACTTTGAACCATGATCCTCTGGATCTCAGCTGCTTTTTTTTTTTTTTTTAATCTCAGCCTCTTTGTAGCTAGGATTGTAAGCATGAGTCACTGGTGCTTGGCTCCTGGAATTCCTTTTATCTTGCTCTCAGGGCATAACTCACCTCCAGGTACTAAATTAGCTCAACCCACATTGAAATTTCTTCCAGCCATGAGAGTGAGGATAGGGGAAAGGGAAAGCCCTGTTTCCTCTGTTTAATCCCTACCTTGCCCATAAAACACTGAGAAGAGTACAGTAGTGAATAGGCAGTGTCACATTTGTCACCCAGTGTCATTGGGTGATTCCTGAGGCCCTTTCTAACTCCCTGTTTCTATGATTGAAACCACCCATTTTTTAGCCAGCACTACTTAGCTTCTAGTTGCCAAATGTATATGCATGCATGTTCATTTCCTCTGTGTGCTGTTCCCTTCTCTTCTCCCTTCCTTTAGTCAATACAAATTCCATCCATTCTTCAGGATCTAGGTAAGCCATAATGGCTCATCACCTGGCAACCTACACCCCACCCATTCATTTCTCTGCATTGCTCCTGAATACCCTCTGGCTGTTTGTAGGTAGATGAAAACCCACTTCACTATCCAACTGTGATTTTTCTCTTCAATTCTTACTCTTACTTGTACCAGTCATTTTATACCATATTTGTTCTTTTAACTACCTTTCTGAAAAATCGTGCGTGTAAAAATTACAGCTACATACGTAAGTACAAGAGAAGACGGAGAGAAAAAAAGTATTTGACTTTTTCCTTTTGAAGATGTGCAGGATGGTGGGGGGGGGGAGTATTATGGAAAAGAATTCTTTAGCAAAGTCTACGTTAGAGCCAAAAGGTATAGAGCAGAATGTCAAGAGCAGAATGACAGGGGCATCCATAGGCAAGAGGCAGCTGTGTTAAAGACGTGGTGGGGATAGTGATTTTGTTAACTGCTGCCACATAAAGAGGGAGAAGTAGGCATTTCAAGATGTCTAGACTTGTGCTCATTCTGTCACAAAAGACTTGTAAAGATCTGTAGGTTGAAGAGAATTCTCAAGTGACAGGTCACTTGAGCTTCAACAATTAAAAATAATAGCTGAGCGTGATGGCATGTGGCCTGTAATCCCAACACTAGAAGTAGAGGCCTCGAACTGCAATCCTCTGATATATATCTGCCTCTTGAGTAGTTAGGATTACAAGTAGGAGCCAACGGCCTGGCCCAAGCGAAATGTTAAAACAGAAGATTTCAGTGACAGCACATTCATCAGTTGTCTTCAGTGGTGCTGCTAAGGTTAGGAGAAAATAGATGGTAAGATCTGTTTTGGTTTAGAAGTGTACAGGTACTGTACATGGAAAGGCCAGAGAGGTGAGGTAATTGAGAGCAATGGTAAGAAAAGAATGTGAGGAATCTTTTTTGGGGGGTGTTCTAGATTGCATAAGGCAGCAGGCTGGAAAATGAATCACGGAAGCAGAAAGTTGGAAAGGGACACCTCAGTGAAGTCCAGAGTCAGGAGTGGAAGGAATGATTGTGTAGTGCTTTATTGGAGCTGGAGGTTGTGTTCAGAGAGTGGAATATTGAGTTTGAGATTACTTCAGGAGAGCAGTATACAGCTGTCCAGGCCAAGGGTGTAGAGGTGGCTGAAATGGCATGAACTCTACATTTTCTTTTTTGTCAGTACTGGAATTTGAACTCAAGACCTCTTGCTTGCTAGGCAAACATTCTACCATGGAGCCACCTCTCCAGCCTTTATGTGTTTGTTTTTAGAGAAGGGCTAGAATATGATTGTAGGTTAGGGGCAGAGAAATACTGAAAGAGAAAATAATATTTTAAATATTTTTAAAGGAAACTAATGCTTGAAAGTCCACCTCAGTAGCAGAAAACATACTAAGTAGTGTTTTCTTTTTTTCTGTCCTAAACCCCAATTACTGGCTTCAGAAGAAATTAGCAGATCTTTCCTAATCAAATGCTATTTCCAAGCATTGTGGCTTAGAATGTGGCCCACACCCATGGCTTATCTTGTGTGAAATGAGGAAGGGACTTAGTGTTGACTTGGACTTTGCGTGTTTGCTTTATTCATCACAACTTAGCATCAGAATAAAGTCATTTATTGACATTTTCTTCCTAGTTAAATTTTATACATTTCCTGTTCACAGACTGCAACCATATCTGAATAGCAGTGTCTAGGAATTCTTCAGTGCTAGGGTATAAAATTGTTATCATCTTCTGGTGCCCCGCATCTTGTATATACACTTTTCTAATTTGGGGAGGGGAAGGAAAAAAACAAAATGCTTAACTAGGGATACAAGTTGACCCATTGCAACAATGAGATGTACAAGACACTATGTTGAAAACGAACTTTACAACCTGTGGGAGAGAGGGAGGAGTTGAGGAGGTGGGGAGGGAAGGGATAGTAGGGGGAAAACAAAGGAGGAGGTAACAATGCTCCATAGGAAATGTACTCATTACCATACTCATGTAACTGTAACCTCTCTCTCTGTACACTATTTTTACAATAAAAAACGTGTTTAAAAATTATCATTTTATCATCATCAATCTTTTTTTTGCCAGCTCAGAGTCCTATAAAATTTTTACTTTTGAAATATCACCTCTGGCCGGGTGTTGGTGGCTCATGCCTGTAATCCTAGCTACTCAGGAGGCTGAGATCTGAGGATT
Organism: Dipodomys ordii; assembly: GCF_000151885.1. Lineage (NCBI taxonomy): Eukaryota > Metazoa > Chordata > Mammalia > Rodentia > Heteromyidae > Dipodomys > Dipodomys ordii. The sequence continues at coordinate 2,502,121 of NW_012267362.1, read as the reverse complement.
GCAGTTCAAAGCCAGCCCAAGCAAGAAAGTCTATGAGACTCTTATCTCCAATAAACCACTCAGAAAACCAGAAGTGGTGCTGGGGCTCAAGTGATAGAGCCCAAGTCTTGAGCTGAAAAGCTGAGGGATAGCACCCAGGCCCAGAGTTCAAGCCCCATAACTCGAGAAAAAAAAAAATCACCTCTGAGCCAGCAATAGTGACACACATCTTTAATCCCAGAGGTCATGAGGCCTTATTTGGACTCTAGTTTAGGCTATATAGTGAGACCTTGATTCAAAACTACAACAATAAAACTGTGTGTGTGTGTGTGTGTAGTTTAGGCTATATAGTGAGACCTTGATTCAAAACTACAACAATAAAACTCTGTGTGTGTGTGTGTGTGTGTGTGTGTGTGTGAATGACTTGAGACCTTGATTCAAAACTACAACAATAAAACTCTGTCTGTGTGTGTGTGTGTGTGTGTGTGTGTGTGTGTGTGTGTGTGAATGACTTGACTTCCAGACTAGTTTGGACTCTAGTTTAGGCTATATAGTGAGACCTTGATTCAAAACTACAACAATAAAACTGTGTGTGTGTGTGTGTGTGTGTGTGTGTGTGTGTGTGTGAATAACTTCCAGCAAAACTACAACAATAAAACTGTGTGTGTGTGTGTGTGTGTGTGTGTGTGTGTGTGTGTGTAGAATGACTTCCAGCAAGCTCACATGTGCATCACATGCACAGGTTCATCATAAGATGAACATCTTGCTTGGACATGCTTGGATTGTCCTGTGGACTTCACTCTTTGATTTTTGTGGTGGAGGGTGGGGCTTGAACTCAAGGCCCTGCCTTTTTGCTTGGTTCTTTTCTCAACCACTTGAGCTACAATTCCACTTCTGGCTTTTTAAATTCTTCTCCTGGTAGATTGGAGATAAGAGTCTCACAGACTTTTCTGCCCAGGCTAGCTTCAAACCAGGACCCTCAGATCTATCTCCAGTGTAGCTAGGATTACAGGCCTGAGTCACCAGTGTCCGGCATTATTTTCTTTATGTACAAAACAGAAACTGTTTTAGAATAACAGCCCCAGGAAAGTAGTTAGAAAAGGTCTCAGTAGTAGTCCTAGCAAAAGAAGGTAATTGTTTCTAAAATTTTGCTTTAGGCTAAATTAATAAGGGCTCTTTTATAAACAACTGTGTTACCTTCATACTTTTTATTAATGGAAGTAAATCCTTGATCATCAAAGCTAGTACTCTAGAAAACAAGCATTTGAAATTACATATAGCTGAAAACTGTCATTTCTCATATAAGTAACCAGGAACTCAGTAATAATTGTGATATCAGCACTAACCATTTCCTCATTTGAGAAAATAAATCAGGACCAACTGGTCATTAGGCAAAATGTATTTGGGAAATGTTATTTGCTAAGGTAACTTGGGCAAAATAAAGCTGCCATATAACTCTCTGCTGGTATGGTACACACACACACACACACACACACACGCACACACACACACACACACACACCAGTTCAACATTCAAAGTGACTAAGAAGCTGCCAGGTGGTTCACACCTGTAGTCCTAACTACTCAGGAGGCTGAGATCTGAGGATCGCGGTTCAAAGCCAGCTTGGGTAGGAAACTCTGTGAGACTCCTACTCCAATAAACCACTAGAAAACCAGAAGTGGCACTGTGGTTCAAGTGGTAGAGTGTTCACCTTGAGCTGAAGAGCACAGTGACAGCACCCAAGCCCAGAGTTCAAGCTCCATGACCTACAAAAAAGATAAAATAAAACAAAGTAACTAAGAAGCTGCTTTAAACATTTATTGTAGTTTCTCTAACTCACCTACCCTACTTTCCCAGGGCTTTCCTGGGGAAGATGCTGGGTTCAGCCAGGACTCTTCTAGAGATACATTCATTGTCAAAAAAAAGGTCAGTTTCCTCTGTCCTTTGCTTTGAATAGAGAAGACAGAACATTAGCTTGGGGCCTGTTCACAGATCAAAGGCGCAGTCTAAGAGACAGATCACAGGGGATCAGTAGATAGTAAAGATTAAGCACCCTTAAAGAACAGGCACTCATCACGTCTCTGGACAGGATCACTGTGTAATGTGAAGGCCAGGAAATATGTAGCCAGGAAAAGGCAAACATCCATAGAAACCATCACTTTTGCCACTGGCATCAGAGCTTCTTGTGCATGCCATCCATTCCTACTTCCTGCACTCAGCCACAGCTCCCTCCAGGGATGCAGGGTCCCCACAGTCACACAGGTCACATTATGCTCTGGAATGCACGAACACGAATGAAGCTTCCTGTGCTGTGATCGAATCAGCAGGAAATTGCAGAGTAGGGCTGTGTCTTGCCAGAAGCAGCCCAGCAAGTGTGCTCAGTAAAGTCCTTTGCTACACATCCTCCTCAGTGTTATCCTTGTAGTTACACAAAGATGCCTTCCAGCTGCTTTCCAGCCCCCTTCAAAATGCAGGGATCTATCTAGATCATGCCACTGAGCATCTGATTTACCTCATCAGCGGGAGTGCATCATTGCAACCTCATGGTGACAAGGACTACAGGACAGCCAGCATAGAGTCTTTTGCACTCAAGTTTGTCATTCAAGTGCTCCGTGCTATGTCATACTCCCAAACTGTTACTGTCTCATTGTATACTTTCATTTTCTTATAATACTTCTGTTTAAACTCAATGTTTGGCTGGACATACACTCTACCACTTTAGCTATCCCTCAAGTCCTTTTTAGGTACTTTACAGCTGTATCTGCAGTAATCAAGTACGCTGCTAATGCTTCCTGCTTAGCTGAGGTAACAGACCTGTACCACCAGATCCAGTATCTCTTAAGTCGCTGGGATGATGGAAATGAGCAACCATGTCTGCCCCTTGACCTCAAGAATGTAGGCATGCTACTGTCTTCTCCGTATCTATGTCTTCCAGGTACATCTTGGTGGCCTTGGAATTTTAAGGAATACTTATATTCCTATAACAACAACCCTAATGTATGTTTCTCCTTTGGTATTATGTTTGTCCGCCAAACCCTGATCCTCTTACTGTGTGGTTTTGCCTTTTGCAGGGTGTCATAGTCCATGATTTTGATTTCCTGTATGCTTGCAAGATTTTTACCTTATTAAAATTGAGATAGATGTTATGGATGGATGAATAGACAGACAGACTTCTTGTGTTCAGTTTTTCCTCATAGCGTTTACTTAAATACCTCTAGAGCTGACAGATTCCTTTATTTTTAGTGTTGCAATTGAAAGACAAATTATAGCCAGGCGCTGGTGGCTCCTGCCTCTAAAGCGACTCAGGAGGCTAAGATCTGAGGATTTAGGTTTGAAATCAGCCAGGGTAACAAATCTGAGGAACTCTTATTTCCAGTTAACCATACACAAACACACACACACACGCGCACACACACACACACACACACTCGCACACCAGAAGTGGAGGTGTGGGTTAAGTATTAGACCACCAGCCTTAAGTGGTAAAAGCTGAGCAAGAGGCCCTGAGTGCAAGCTTTAGTACACACACACATATCACAGTTTTATAGACCTAATTTTAACTTCAGAATTTTGAAATATTTTAGTATTTTTTCAGTTATAGTTCCCAAAGGTTTCCTTTATTCTGAACAATCTGCATGCCATTTAAATGAGAAATCTTTATTACCGTTAAAACAGACGATTCTCTTCTTGTAAGTTTAACCACTAATGCATTCTGCCAGAATACAGACATCTCTGATCATAACTTCTAACATTATTGAGATACACTGTAAGCCAGATAATGTTCTGAATGCTAGAATAATCACTAGGTCTCCTCAAATTCCTGTGTGCTCTGAGATCTGCACACATCTGTTTCTCATAGGAGGAACTGGAAATGTGGAGGGTAAGAGAGGTGTTAGCTGTGATACGGGCAGTGGGGGAGGGGGAGGGCAGGGAGTATGCACAAACCCCCTGGCTCTTAACTTCATGTAATACTGTCTGGCAAACAGCTTGCATTCCTCATAGTAGAGCTAGTTTCTGTTTTGTTTTTTTTTTAATCACTTGTTTTTACAAAGTTTAAAATATTTTGAATTACCAAGACACGGCACAGTTTCAAAGATGTACCTAGTTATTCTGAGAATGATGAATAATGTAATTTTCTAGCCCAATAAGCAATTACAAAAACTAGATCCATTTTTTATTCTAATATTACTTTTATTTTTTAACAACTTTCTAAACTTTCCCTCCACTATTTCAAAGCATGAACATGGCCATAACAACATTGTCGTGTAGGTCCTCTGCTTATTTTAAATCACATTCAGCAGCTTTGCCATTTTATCTTAGACATACTTGGCCTTTCACATGTCAACACACATCATATTCTGTTGCTTTATTTCTTGAAAGTGGTTAAGCAACCATATAAAACTCATAGGAAACAAATGACTCACCTAACGGAAAGTCCTTACTAATGTCACTTTTGTCTGGGTTGCCAAGTAATCTGCATGTGTTTCCATGGTAACCCATCACTATAACAAACTGTCACAGATTAACTTTGTCACTTTTTGAGTTTGTTTGGTTTGGCCAGCTGTCTGTACATTTGTGTGTATGCGTGTGTGCATAGCAGTGTGTATATACTCAAGACTCTAAAAAAGTATGAATAACGGCCTTAGACATGCCAATAAAACCTTTTTTAGAGAGTGTTTAATAATCTAGGGCTATTGTTTTGATACTAAAAAACTTACAAAGCATATTTTAACACATGTTTCTACTTGAGTTCCTACCAAGAAAGGATATCACGGGGTAGGGATGTAGCTGAGTGCTCTCGTGGTTGTGTAGCATGCACAAGGTCCTGGGGTTCAGTGTTCACTCAGTACTGAAGAGGGTGGGGCAGAGGAGTGATTTATTTAACCTTACATAGTTTTAAAATTGATTTGCAATGTTTGTTTGAAATAGATGTAATATAGAAGAATCTATCAGAAACAAGGCAAGGAAAAGAAAATCAGAGACTTTATCCTGTGGTTTGAAGGCTGAGTGGAATGTTGGAGGAAGCCAAGTCACAGCGTTTCCCAGCCCTACCCCCGTGATCCTGCTCTAGGATAAGGAAGGGAGGATGCTAAGGTTGTCAAGCGAGCCAAGACAGACCAGGTAATAGGGAACACCAGGCTTCCATGAGAAGGTTGAGTTGGGAAAAGATTTCTAAAGGGGCTAATAACTAAATGAAATGAGTTCAGATTAAAACTGGTGAGTGCAGAAAGTTGAAAGCAGACATGGTGAACACAGCCTACACATGAGAACCAGGATGGAGTGAATGGAATGAATGAGGATAGATGAGATCAAGAAGTAAGACTAATACCGGGTACCTGTGGCTCATGCCTGTAATCCTAACTGCTACTCAGGAGATTGAGATCTGAGGATCGCAGTTCAAAGCTAGCCAGGGCAGGAAAGTCCGTGAGACTCTTATCTCCAATAAAAACCACAAGAAAACCAGAAGTATTGCTGTGGCTCAAGCAGTAGAGTGCTTGCCTTGAGCCGAAGAGCTGAGGGACAGCACCCAAGCTCAGCGTTCAAGCCCCATGACCAACCAAAAAAAAAGACTAAAAGATTGCTGGGGGCTTAATCATGGAGATGCCATGGTAAGAAAGTTGGACTTAATTCTATAAAATATGGGGCGTTAGTGAGGAATGTCGTTAACACAGTTGTGTTTTGAAAGAAGCTCTGTGGTAGGGTTGAGGAAGGTAGATGTGAGCTGGTACCAGTAAGGAAGCTCCTTAGTTGACAGAAGAAATATAAGAGGTTAAATGAGGGTAATGATGCTGGATACAGGCAAGGTCACGTCTTCTGAAGAGTTAGGCAGTAACATTACCAGGCATTTAGACTCACAAATGACTTCAGTTATTCATTTGATCAAACAATATTTATTAAATCTTTACTGTGTATTACAGATTATGTCCACAGTATTTTATGTGTCCACAATAATATTATGCTGGGCTCTGTTTTCTGCCTTTATTTATTTTTTATTTTTTGGGGGGGTCCGGTCATGGGGCCTGAACTCTGGGCCTGGGTGCTGTCCCTCAGCTCTTCAGCTCAAGGCTAGCGCTCTACCACTGAGCCACAGCGCCACTTCCGGCTTTTTTCTTTTTGCTTATGTGGTGCTGAGGAATCGAACCCAGGACCTCAGGCATTCAAGGCAAGCGCTCTACCACTGAGCCACCTTCTCAGCCCCTGCCTTTATTATTTCTGTATTTCTTCTTCAATAAAGTTTCTTTGTGGACTAAAGGCATGGCTCAAGTAGTAGAGTGCCTCCTTAGAAAGCACAAAGCCCTGAATTCAAACTCATGAAGTAACTAATAGTCAAACAGTTATTTGAAAGTAGCCTAATGGTTCAAGATGGCTTGTTATATTCCTTTGTTTTTGACAGAACTGGCATTTGAACTCAGAGCCATATCTCCAGCCCAAGTTTTTGCTTCATTCTCATGGATTTTTCTGTCTGATCTGGCATGGATCCTCTGGATCTCAGCCTTTGATAATAGGTGTGATCCACTGGCACTTATCTACTTGATAGATCCTTAACTGTTGTCATTTAGAGTTTTCCAGTCAGGGGAAGAAAGAGTAAATACATCTCCACCACCCTCTTTTACTGTGCCTTTCCAGAGTCAGACCCAACAACCTCCACTTAAACCTCATTAGCTTATACTTCATCTGTACTTCTCCCTAGCTATCAGAGAGACTTGTAAAATATGCTCTTAAATAGCCCATCAGAATAGAATTAGTCTGTTAAAGAGAAAGAGAAGCTGAATATTGATTGGCAAGCAGCTGGGGGTCTCTGCCACATATGCTCCTGGGCAAACCATTTGATTGGTTTAACTTAGCATGGCAAGTAACTAGCCTGCTGGTAAGAACCATGGTAGACAGATGATCTCAGAGGCTTAAAGCATTAACTAGAGGCCAAGAGTACCAAGTATCACTGCCAAAGATTAAAGAAAAAGAAACTTAGATTTATAAATTCTCAATATATGTATAATAGTTAAAACCTCTGATGTAAATTATAATTCAAGAACAGAAGCTTGGTCAGAATTTTAAGGAGACAGAAATTATACTGAGAAGAAATAATCACACAAGTAGAAAGAGGTGGGCCGGACTGCTGTTAAAATGTGTAGAAAGTCCTGGGCGCCAGTAGCTCACACCTGTAATCCTAGATACTTATGAAGCTGAGATCTGAGGACCAAGGTTCAAAGCCAGCCCAAGCATGAACGCCATTGAGACAGTTATGTCCAATTAACTGCCAAAACTCCAGAAAAGGGGTGCTGTGGCTCAAGTGGTAGACCACTAGCCTTGAGGAAAAGAGCTCAGGGACAGCACCCAGACCCTGAGTGTAAGCCCTAGTACCAGCACACACACACACACACACACACACACACACACACTGTATAAAAAGGGTCAAGTATTCTTTAAAAGGAGTCCATCAGATTTTGCACTTGGCTGCTCATAGGTGGCAGTTTTCAGTGGAGGAGACAGGGTAGAAGCCTGACCCTGGGGTATTGAAAAAGTAACTGTGTAAGGAAATGAGAATTCTACCTCTAACCCTTTTTAGCTAAGTGACCTCAACCAAGTCACTTGTTTTCTCTGTATCTTAGTTCCTTTATAAAATATATAATTCTCCCAGAGTTGCTTGGGGGATTAAGTCTTTTAACACATAAAACATATTTAAGCCGTGTTTAGTGTATATAATAAGCACCCAGTGAAGATTGTCATCATTGTCCTTAATGTCACCATCAGCTTGGACCTGAAGACCACAGTAGTAGCAAACAGTGTGATTTCCCCTTAAGAATATTTCAGGTCATGTTCCATATTAAAATTCCTTCTTTATCCTGTTACCCTGTATTTTCAGTTATTTGCCCATGTTTGTAATGTTGCTGAAGTTTATCTCTTATTCTTTCCCAGACTTAAATAGTGGCTTCTTCCACTCTCTATCTAAGTTAAATACTTCTGCAAATACTTCTTTCCTGCTTATTTGCTTTTAAAGAGAGATACCCACATATAGAGGACACTTGCTGTCATTGATTTTTATTACTCAGTCAAAAGCCACCTATTTGAATAAATAGTAGCACATACTATTAACATATAACAACTGCTACATTTAAAACTAGATAAAAACATGATGTATGTCTGCAGTTACTAATATTTCACAAACAAATGAAAAGTGACAAAGCATAAAACAAGTCATGTGCCCACTTATAATCCTAGCTACTTAAGAGGCTGAGCTCTAGAGGGTCTCAAAGTCAGCTTGGGAAAAAGAGAAACTCCATCTCCAGTTAACCATTGAAAAGCTGGGCTGAAGACATGGCTCAAGTGGCAGAGTGCCAGGCAGTAGCAGGCAAACCAAATGAGTGTAAGGACCTAGTATCAGCCAAAGAATACATTTTAAAAACAAATAATAAAGGGGCTGGGAAGGTGGCTCAATGGTAGAGTATTTGCCTTGCATGCATGAGGCCCTGGGTTCAATTCCTCAGCACCACATAAACAGAAAAGGCTGGAAGTGGCACTGTGGCCCAAGTGGTAGAGTGCTAGCCTTGAGCTAAGAGCTGAGGGACAGCGCTCAGGCCCAGAGTTCAGGCCCCATGACCAACAAAATATAGTAATAATAATAATAATAACAATAATAATAAAAGGTTTGAGATATTAATGGATATTTTGTATTTATTACATAACTCCTGGACAACTTTTTAAGATAACATTAAGGTAACATTTTAAGACACTGCTAAGTTTGGCTCTTAAATTTGGATCCAAAGGTCCATGTGTTATAGGCATGTTCCCTAGCATGGTACTATTGAAGGTACTATTCAGGTCATTGGGGCATTGTCCTCAAATGTACAGTGTGAGCCTAGCCTTTTCCTCTTCTCTGGCTCCCTGACCATGAACTAAACAGTTTGCTCCGCTATATACATCTGCTGTGATGTGCTGTCTCTCACAGCCCCAAACCAACAGGCTAGTCAGTCATAGACTGAAACCTCTAAAACCGTGAGCTAAAATAAACCTTTTTCCTTGATAAATTGATTTATCTGAGATATTTGTTGTAATGACAGATTATTTACCAACGCACGTATTATCTGAATCATACGCTAGATAGCGAAGAAGGTTCTCAGTGGGTTTTTTTAAGCAATTAGAAAAGATACCTTGCAGTGGTACATACCTCTTTTTAATGTTTTAAAATTTTTGTTGTCAAGGTGATGTACAGAGGGGTTACAATTACATAAGGAAGGTAGTAAGGTAAGTTTTTTTGAGGCAGGGTGTCATTATATAGCCCATATTGGCCTTAAAACTGCGTCCTTCTACTTCATCTTCTCAGGTGCTAGAATTACAGGTGTGTCCAGCTTTTTCTATGTACTTTTGTCCCCTTTTTCAGAATATTCAGTGTGTGACAATTTTAATTAGAATAATTTTTATTTTAGCGAAGTCATAAAGGCACATCATTTACAGTGTGTCAAACTGAAGTCCCCAACACTTCTTCATTTCCCACATGCTCAAAAAGGAAAGGAGCCAAGAGAACAAGTAACAAGTGTGCTTTCCTCTTTGCGCCTGCCCTCCATCCTTCTGCTGGGGTTCCTTTACCCACTCCGAGGTGGAGACCGGGAAATCTGGCTGCTGCTGCCCTTTAGACCAGCCTCATGGGCTACAAAGAAGGGTGCATGGTTCAGAAAGGCAAATAGAATACCAAGCCAGTAGTTTTGATTTCTGTGAGCACTTCGTAGTTCCCTATCTGTTCTTTTTATATAACATCCTATTCTTGTATGGCAGGTGCAACTTCTTTTTTTATCTCTGAAAATTTGTCTTGAACGTTGTTCAATTTGCTTTTTTCCTATTCATTTTGCTCTCTGCCTTCTCTAAGACAAGGCTTTCCTGTGTGCTTGCTCCTCCTTCACTGAGGCATGTGCAGAACGTTTGTCAGCACAGGTATTTATTGTAGCGGGAGTGAGCTGAGCTGTAACCCCTCAATGTCTTATCTCATTAAAGCTTTTTTTTTTGTTTTTAAGGTGGTTGGATTGCCCAGAATATATTCCTCCCACATCTCCCTCTATCTAGTTCTAGCCTTACGGGAGCCAGAGAAGAGGAGGAGGCTCAGCATCATCTCTCATCTCTCATTGCTCCCACCAACGTGTCATTCTGATACCTGCCAGGCTGAGGCAGGCCAGGTGTTTGCTGGTTTACCATCAGTGGGATATGTCAGCTCTCTGCAGAAGTCAGGGTGTGACTTTTTCCACAACAGTTTTCAATCAATCCTGCTACTTTTCTTCCTCCTCCTTTCTATTTCAGGACCAATTTAAGTTGCCACTCTTGACTTTGAACATTACGAACAAAAGGTTCAGATTTCTTCAGTATGCTAAATTAGATATCACCTGTCTGCCTCTGACTGCTTATTTTTGTCTTTTCTCTAGACATCTCTGACTTTGTGAGATAATGCCGTCCCTTTTTTGTTTTTTAACTTAGTGGGTTTAAGGAAGTAAATAGAGGCCAATATATGTCAACCTGTCTATCATTAGCTAGAACTTTGACATCATTATATTTTATTATATTTTTTCTTGGTGCCAGTTCTGGTGCTCTTGATCAACTTTCTTATACAAGGCTAGAACTCTTGAGCCATAGCTCCACTTCTGTTTTTTTTTTTTGGGTCCGGTTGTGGGGCCTGAACTCTGGGCCTGGGCGCTGTCCCTCAGCTCTTCAGCTCAAGGCTAGCGCTCTACCACTTGAGCCACAGCACCACTTCCGGATTTTTTCTTTTTGCTTATATGGTGCTGAGGAATCGAACCCAGGGCCTCAGGCTTGCAAGGCAAGCGCTCTACCACTGAGCCACCTTCCCAGCCCCCCACTTCTGTTTTTTTGCTAGTTAATTGGAGATTAGATTATCACAGATTTGTCTGCCTGGGCTGGCTTTGAACTTCTGTTCTCAGACCTCAGCCTTTTGAGTAGCTAAGATTAGCCACTGTCATCTGACTTAATTTTATTTTCCAAAGACTTCAAATAATCAGAGTTTTAATTTTTCTTGATACCCAGTCATATACCAGTGGTTCCAATGACAGGAACAATCATGTGCCTTGAAGTTTAATATATTCCTGAGGGATTTTAACGTGTGTGTGTGTGTGTGTGTGTGTGTGTGTGTGTGTGTGACTGTTTCAACTCAGAGCCTTGCACGTACCACATGGATATTGTACCACTTGAATCACAACTCAGTCCCTTTTACTTATTTTTCCAATAGGTCTTGGACTTTTGCCAGGGCAAGCCTGGACTGGACTGTGATCCTCCTGTTTATGCTTCCTACATAGCTGAGATGAAAAATATTCACCACTATTCCCAGCTATTGATTGAGATAGGGTCTCACTAACATTTGCCTAGGCTGACACTCTACCACTTTATCCATATCTCCACTTCTGGCTTTTGGCTTTTGGCTGGTTAATTGGAGATATAAATAGCACAGCATTTTCTGCCTGAACTAGCTTCAAACGATGATCCTCAGATCTCAGCCTCCTGACTAGTTAGGATGACAGTTATGAGCCATAGGTATCCAGCTTATGCTTCCCGTCTTTGTTTTAAACACCTAGCACACACCTATCCATGTGTGCATTGCATATCAAATAAATGAATAGCAAAGTCTCCACTTATACTGACCAAACTGATAAGTAAATTTTCCCTTTTTTAGCTTCAGAGATGTACAGATCATTGTTAGGAAATTTTTTTTTCCGTTCCACTATTTACAAATGCTTTTAGTATATCATTTTTGCATATAGCCTTGAGGGAAAAGGTGAGTGTATGCTGCAAACATGTCATTGATAATATGTAATTGGTCTTTTTTTCTCTCATTCAGGGAGGTAGTGCAAGCCAACTGTGTCCACTGGAGAAAGAAGTTCTCATTTATGTGCAAAATGAGTGCAAGTGCTGCCACAGGCATCCTGGATCCCTGTATCTACAGAGTATCTGTAAGGAAGGTATAAAAATAGCCTATTATTTCTCCTCTTCCTTAAAAACAGAATTAGCTCCACAGTCACTGCCTCACTTTATTTAACTCTGCTCTATCGTTAGAACTGTTACATGTAATTTCAGTTCATACATAGAGCAATCATTTTAATTCCTGTGACAAATATGCTGAAGAACCTGAAAATATACTTTAAAATGTTCAAGGAGCTTCATCTCCCTCTTGCTGTGCATATATGTATTAATTTGTATCGATTTGGGAACTGTTTATATGTATTTTCTGCCATTTATTAAATTCATGTCCTTTGATAGGCATAGTTTGGGAAACTTTGTTTATATTATATCTAATAACAATCCTGAAATCAGACTTATTTTCACTACTTTCAAGAATACTCTGGCTCAGAGAAGTGAAGTTACTTCCCCAAATTTACATTACTACAGAAAATAATAAAGAATGGGGCTGGGAAGGTGGCTCAGTGGTAGAGTGCTTGCCTTGCATGCCTGAGGCCCTGGGTTCGATTCCTCAGCACCACATAAGCAAAAAGAAAAAAGCC
>NW_012267362.1:2480409-2489597 GCF_000151885.1 Dipodomys ordii | reverse complement strand
AAAAAGCCGGAAGTGGCACTGTGGCTCAAGTGGTAGAGCGCTAGCCTTGAGCTGAAGAGCTGAGGGACAGCACCCAGGCCCAGAGTTCAGGCCCCACCACCGGACCCAAAAATAAAAAAAGAAGAAGAAGAAGAAAAAAGGCTTCAGCACACTTCTGATTACAGGTTCCATTTTTTAAAATTATATTTCCTTTTTCACATTAGGTTAAGGTATTTTCCCACTAATCTAGCAAAAAAAATAAATGGTAAAAACAAATCTCTGTAAAGTGCAAGCTTTGGAAAGATCAAAGACCTACTTATATAATAAATTGTGAGCAAACTAGGAAATTTCATCAAAGGACTAAAAACTGTAGGGGAGAAAGAAAATTAGAGGTGAAAACTATATAAACTGCTAATAGACTTAAAAAAAATACTCAACAGTTGGACTTAATAGTAGGTTTACCACAACTAAAGAGAACACTAATTGTGGAAACTAAGAAAATACACACAATCACAGAAATAAAAAGGATAGATTTTTCCATAAAATAGTATAAGACACCCGGAAAACAGTGTTCAGATCCACCATCTATGTCCTTGGAACCCTCGAAGAAGAGAACAGAGATTGTGGCCAGATATCTTCCAAAACTGATCAAAGATGAACCACAAGTTCAAGAAGTGCTATGAAGCCTGTCTGGTGCAAACAACAAATGTCTGGTGTCTAAATGACAAGTCTAGTCTGGCTGGAGTTTGAGAGTTTTTGATAATGAGGTTGGTCACTCCAGATTAGGCAAGACTTACAAGCCATGCTAAAGAGTTTAGATTTGAATCTGGGCATGGTGGTATATACCTGTAATCTCTGCTACTGAGGTAAAAGAGTCACAATCAAGATAAGCCTGGGATATATAGTTTTAAGATTAATAAATAAGGGAGAAATAGAGTAGAAGAAAGGATGACGTAGATCAAGATGCATTGTACTCAAACTGACATGTTGAATTGAAATCCTTTGTACAACTACATAAATATAATAAATAAAAATAAAGATAAATAAATAGAAAGTAGTTAGAATTTTACTGTGGGGTTGGGGAGCTGTGGGGAGGGCAGGGAGTTGGATATGAGGCTTGAACTCAGGGCCCGGGCACTGTTCCTGAGCTCTCTTTGTTCAAGGCTAGCACTGTACTACTGTGAGCCACAGTACCACTTCTGGTTTTCTGGTGGTTAATTGGAGCTTAAAGTCTCATAGACTCCTACTTCAAACCATGATCCTCAAATCTCAGCCTACTGAGTAGCTAGGAGTACAGGCATGAGCCACCAGCATCTAGCCTCTTTATGATATTTGCAAGCATAAATATCTACTTCAGAATTATTTAACAGATATTTAATTTTAAATCCTTGCTCACACCATATCCTTAAAGTGTGTTCTATCTTTGGCAGGAATTAAAAGGTGGAAAAGCTTATGCAAAGGTAAGTAAATCTTCAACTCCTATGGATTTTGTGATATCATTCATTGGTTTATTCGTACAATTATTATTTAAGCTTGACCTTCAAAAAGCAATTTAGAGATTGAATAGTTAGATCCAGCAATAATTTATAAGCATATTTTTCTCCCCCTTCTCTCTCTTTCTCTCCCTCTCTCTCTTTCTTCTTCCTTTCCTTTCTCTCTGTGTCTCTCTGTCTCTGTCTCTGTCTCTTTCTCTGTCTCTGTCTCTCTCTGTCTCTCTCTCTCTCTCTCTCTCTCTCTCTCTCTCTCTCTTGTGCCAGTAGTGGAACTTAAACTAATATCCTTGTCTTATCTTTTTCTACTCAAGGCTGGCACTCTACCACTTGAGCCACACTACCACTTGAGCCACACCTCCACTTCTGCCTTTTTTTGCTAGCTACTTGGAGAAAAGAATCTCTCAATTTTTCTGACCAGGTTGGCTTTGAACTAGGATTCTTAGATCTCAGTCCCTTGAATAGCTAGGGTTATAGATATGAACCACCAGAGCCTGGCAAACATATTCTTTCTAAATCCTTATTATGGGATGCTATCCTTATTTTTTAGCTTGCCTACTAGAAAAAATCTGGTTTTCTCCTTCCTTGCTTCTTTTCTTCCTTCCTTCCTTAATTCCTTCCTTCCTTTCTTCCTTTCCTTCCTTCCTTTCTTCCTTCCTTCTTTCTTTCTTTCTTTCTTTCTGTCTTCCTTCCTTCCTTTCTTTTGAACTCAGGGATTGGGCACTGTCACTGAGCTTTTGTGCTTAAGGCTAGTCTCTACTACTTGAACTACAGCTCCATTTCTGGATTTGGGATGGTTAAATAGAGATGAGTCTTAAGGACTTTACTGCCTCGTCTGGCTTTGAACTGCAGTCCTCAGATCTCAGTGTCCTAAGTAGCTAGGATTACAAACATAAGCAACCAGCTCTCAGCTATCTGGTTTTCTTGATGCTATTGCTGCCTAATACTCAGACAGCCTCACTTGGGAAGTATTGCCAGTACTGCCTCTCCTCATTGGGCCTCTGTGCTGTCCTCACAGTCAATACATCTGTCCTGTGCTGTCTGCAAAGGATTGCTTCCATGGCTCTCCCTTCCCCATGATGCTCTAGTCCCTTGTATAAAATGGCATAGTATTTGTATATAACCTACACATATCCTCCCATATATTTTAAATTGTCTCTGAATTACTTCAATGCAAAATAAATACTATAGAGAATAATTACAAGAAGAAAAGTTTGCACATGTTTAGTACAAGCCCAATTTGTGTGTGTGTGTGGTTCTGGGGTTCAAACTGAGATCTTTGCACATGCTAGGTAAGCAATCTATCATTAAACTGTACCCCCAGATCCTTGATGACTTTTTTCATCCATGATTGGTTGAATCCATGAATATGTAGCCCACAGAGAAAGAGGACCACTGTATATCACCACTGCTCTTGTTGCTAGCTGTATGGAATTAAGCAAGATAGAATGAATGAGTGTTTAGTAATACTAGCAGAAACCCACACACTCATCTTTTATTTCTAATCCCTGTGAATATCTCTAGCCAGCCAGCCATCTGAGCCAAGGACATAGAAACTACATTTAACCAGCAAACCTACCTAATTGCCTAAATCTCGTGGTTTGCATTGTCAGCCAGGATGTTCTTTGCTCGAAGTAACAGAAAACAAGTCTCAACTAGAGATACTTCTTAACCTCACAAAAGAACTAGGAAATTGAGCTGCTCTAGGATTGGTTATATTTATCTTATATTCTGTATTTGATAACTTGGTTCTTTTATGTGCTTGTGTGCCAGTACTGGGGCTTAACTCAGGGCTTTGCACACTTGCTTAGCTTTTCTGCCCATGGCTGGTACTCCTGGAGGTCTGGTACTTGAACCACACTTCCACTTCCTAGCATCTCAACTTTTAGCACATTTGCATGTGATAAAGTCCATCTGCCTCTCTTTGTATTATACTTTGCTGAATAAGAAAGCTTCTCCTAGATGGTTTCTCAAAGGACTCCCATATCCTTAATTGGCCAGAACTGGAGCATATGCTCACTTAAGCAATTTGTGGACAAAGGAATGGGTGGGTTGCTCTGGTTATCTTAGACTTACCATAATTTAACAGTGAGCTAGGATGCACATGGATGGTGCACATGGATGAATAAGGAGACTAAATAACTCAATAAAAACAGATTCTGCTAGCAAAACATAGCAGATCACTGGGTGCTGGACAGAGAGGTGACATGCATGGTCTGCTACAACCAATGAATGCTATTGATTTTTCTTTCTCTTTGTAAAGCTCTTGAAAACCATACCTTCTCTCTATTCCCAAGGCTGCTACCTTAGATTATTGCTTCTTTCTTTCTTTCTTTCTTTCTTCCTTTCTTTCTTTCTTTCTTTCTTTCTTTCTTTCTTTCTTTCTTTCTTTCTTTCTTTCTTTCTTTTCAGTTGTGGGGCTTGAACTCTGTGCCTGGGCACTGGCCCTGAGCTCTTCAGCTCAAGGTGAGCGCTCTACCACTTGAGCCACAGTGCCACTTCCGGTTTTTTGAGTGGTTTATTGGAGATAAGAGTCTCATGGACTTTCGTGCCTGGGCTGGCTTTGAACCATGATCCTCAAATCTCAGCCTTCTGAGTAGCTAGGATTACAGGCGTGAGCCACCGGCGCCCAGCTTTCATTATTTCTTACTAACAGCCCATATTGGCCTCCTCTTATCCATCTCTGTTGTTGCCTTCCTCCATAGCATTGCCAGAGCAATCTTTGTAAACTTGATCATATTCTTCTTCCAGTCCCTCCACAATAGTTATTGCTTATAAAGGCATTTAAAAACTTTATAAACTAATCAATAGAACCCCTTTTTATTTCAAATTATTTCTGTTCCTTCATGTCTTCTGCTCGACACGTAGGGTCTGTCTGCCTCGCTTCCTCCTCTCATTCTTTTGCAGCTTTCTGCCATTGTTGGCTTCCTGGAGTAAGTAGCTCCTGCTATTTTTGCTGCTGTGCCTTGTGACTGGACATTTTCTCACCATGCCATGGGTATACTTCTCTCTCCTCTTATCTCGTCAACTCACAGCTCCTTAAAGATGAACTGAGTCATGCCTTGCCACTAAGAACATATCTTTTCCTCTCTTGTGCTTGTGTCTGCATCTATCATACACTTATCAGACTTTATCAATGAGTTTGTTTTCTGTTTTCTTGTATTAAACCATGACAGAATAACTCTATAGATGATCTGCTCTGCTCAAGGGCAGAGCTCTTGCTTAGTATAATGTACGAGGCCATAGCTTCAATTCCTACAAGAAACAAAGAAACAAGAGAGCAGGAATAGGGAGGGAAGAAAGAAGGAAAAATATTAGTATGTTCCTAGTGCCAAATATCAGCAGGCAAAATAATACTATTTTACATCTAATACTACATAATATAATAATATAATATTTGCATATAATAATATTTTATGTATAATATTTCCTGAGTTAATTAATACCTTCCTACAGATACAGTAGATATGAGTGACATATATATCATTTTCATTAAACAATTATCTTAGTAAAGTCAAAGAAGGAAGAGTGTTTGTCCTGGTTTTCATGTTTTCCTGTGTTTAGAACAAAGCCTTGCACATAAAAGATGCTCAGTAAAATTTAACCTCATTCATTAGTAATTTCAGTATAGACATCACATTGCAATTTACCTCCCTTTAATATGTTTTCCTAATGTAGACCAACTTGTTTGGGTTTCTGCAACTGGATGGCATAAACAACAGATACAAATGTCTATGTCTGGTGAGATTACTTCCCAGTTTGTGGATGACTAGCTTCTCATTATATCTTCACATGGCAGAAAGCATTAATCAGTCTGGAGGCATGGCTCAAGGGGTAGAGCACCTGACCACCAAGCACAAAGGCCTGAGTTCAAACCCCAGTACCATTAAAAAAAATCACTAGTCTAGGCTTGTGGATGTAGCGCAGTAGTAGCAGTGGTAGGAGCACATGCTTAACATGTATAAGGCCTTCAGATTGTACCCTAAAACCAGGGGTGTGGGCTATTAAATTATTTATCATCGTGTCCTAATTCCCTCCCAAAGGCCCCAGCACCAAATACCATCCTATTTGGCACTATTGTTTTAGTATATAACTTTTGGAAAAGCAAAGTATATGATTTATAACATAGATAAGATTTTTTTTAACTTAGGGGCAAATGTAATGTTACTATGACAGCCATGTACAGTAAGTCAGTGATCTAAGTTTTGTTCAATGAAGGCTCCTTTAGAGAAGTAACATTTACATGTATGGAGTGAATAATAAACATATAGTACTGTGCAAGAGAATATTACAGGCAGAGAACAAGAGTTTAAGGGCTTAAAGGTGATCTTGACATTTCCAAAGAACAGAGCTTTGAGGCTAGCAAGATAAATAAGGGGGGAGGGGAGGGAGTACAGTTGGCTGCATGGCCAGTGATAGAGACAACATAGATAACTCTCTCAAGGACTTTGGTGGAGGGAGGATGGGATGGGAAGGCAGAAAAATAATCCAGTAGTAAAGGAGATATGAGATGGGGTTTTGCTTTGTCCATTAAGAACCAAATAGAAAACCCAGTATCTTTGTCCACTGATGGAAATAGTCCAATGTAGAGGAAAGACTTTAGAATGACCAAGAGCAGGAAGAGCTGCTGAAGTAATGAACTTGAGTCGGCAGGAGGTGAGAAGTTTGTCCTCAGGAACACAGCCAAGATCAAAGTGGAAAGGAAAATAGAAGGTGCTAATACAGGTAGGCGAGTGGATGTGGCTTGCGGTTATGAGTTTATGGAAGCTAAGTGCTCTTGTAATTGCTTTTGCTTTTATTTTCTGAGTGCATAGGAGGCAAGGTCATTGGCAGAGAGTGAGGACAGGAAAGAGGTATTGGAGGTTCAGAGGGAAAGAGAAATATATGAGATCTGGTGTGTTGATACTGTGTAACCAGATGAGTTTCATGATTCTTTTCATACTCATTTGCATGCTTTTGTGCCCATAAAAGACAGTAAGACCAAAGCAACTATGTGAAAGTAGATGTTACCTTGCTGTGTACCTGACTTACTGCATTTAGGACTCATTCTTTCTTGTGCCAGTTTAAAGCTACTAAAATAATTTTCCCATTTGCAGTTTCAAATCTCTGTCTTGAAAAAAAAGTTTTTAATTAAAAAATAGATCATCTTAAACCTGTCATCCTAGCTGCTCAGGGGGCTGAGATCTGAGAATTGAGGTTCAAAACTAGACTAGGCTGACAAATCTGAGAGACTCTTATCTCCAGTTAACCACGTAAAAGCCAAAAGTAGAGCTATGGTTCAAGTGTTAAAGTGCTAGTCTTGAATGAAAAGGCTAAGGGACAGCACCCAAGCCCTGAGTTCAAGCCCCAGTGCCATCACACACACACACACACAAAGGAAGGAAGGATAAAAAGAAGAAAATTCATATTGAATCTCACTCAGATGTGCTACTCTGTTTAAAACCTTGAAGGAATCTCAACAGTGTCTGAAATGTACTTTATATGATATGTTCATGAACAAGTGCTTCATTATCTGCAAGCTCAGTTTGTTTTGCTATGTACGTCAGGCTGCCCTAAGACTTACTATACAGCCCAGTCTTGCCTAGAATGTGGGATCCTCCTGCCTCAACTTCCCTAATACTGGGATTACAAGCTTGTGCCACCATGCCCACCATTAGTAAAAGACTCAAGAAATTCTTAGTCACTTAGAAGTTGACTGTTCAAAAAAATAAAGATAGCTGGGCACCAGTGGCTTATGCCTATAATTCTAGCTACCCAGGAGACTGAGGTCTGAGGATCCCAATTCCAAGGCAGGAAATGTCAGTCAGACTCTTAACTCCAATTAAGCACAAAATGTCAGAAGTGGAGCAGTAGCTCAAGTGGTAGAGCACCAGCCATGAGCAAAAAGAGCTCAGGAACAGTACCCAGGCCACAAGTTCAAGCCCTAGTACCAGCACACACACAAAAAGACATGATATAGCAAGTGTGACCTGTATTGAACAACATCCAAGGGAGGGCTATAGACAAAATTTTGGTAACTGCAGAAAATAGGAGCCAGGTCTTGGGGGTAATACAGAAGAGGAACAGGTCTACACTGCATCTCTGGGTAGGACCAGAGAAGGTAAGTGTGGGTGGAGCTAGGAGAAAAGGAAGGTTCCAGAAAGAGAGCTGGCTCACAGGAATCATTAAGGTTAAAGCTTAGCAGTGGGAAAAGAAAAAGAGCTGGTACAAAAGAAGGTTGTAGGGGGGTGGGAAGGTGGCTCAGTGGTAGAGCTCTTGCCTTGCATGCTTGAGGCCCTGGGTTCAATTCCTCAGCACCACATAAGCAAAAAAGAAAAAAAAGCCGGAAGTGGTGCTGTGGCTCAAGTGGTAGAGCGCTAGCCTTGAGCTGAAGAGCTGAGGGACAGCGCTCAGGACCCAAGTTCAGGCCCCACGACCAGACCCCCCCACAAAAAAAAAAGAAGGTTGTAGGATTCCTTCTGCCCATACTAGTTCTTAAAGGAGATTGAAAACAGAAGAGCCTGCAGCCCCATTTGGTAACTAGGCATAGAGCTGGAACCAGAATAGAGAGAGTGTGCATGCAAATGACTGTGACTTGTCAGCATTTTTACCATGTGATGTGAGCACCACTGCTACTTAGAATGATTTTCATTGTGTGATACGCATTGGTTTAAATGTAAGGGTAATGCATTTACTTTAATATTTACATTTAATACATGAATCTCTGATATCAAAGGTTTTGTTGCTTAGCACAAGAGTAGAATAGGTAATACATTTTTATTTAAAACGTAAGCCAATTTAAGAACACAGGTAAAGTCTCTAAAAAAGAGTGTTCAAATGGCAAGAACTAGGAATGACTGTTGTTTGAGGAAACTTGACTAGACATAGACTGAATGTTTATTTTAAGGAGACTATGATAGAAGCCTACCAGATATTCTATTAATATAATTCTCTTTCTTTTCCTAGCTGGGCTTTGCAGATCTAAACCTGGCAGAGTTTGCTGGATCAGGAAATACCACTCGTCGCTGCTTACTGGAAGGCTATGATACCAAAAATACAAGACAGGATAATTCCATTCTTAAAGTAAGTACACAAGCTTTATATGCTGACTGATGAGATTCTATGCCCATAAAGACACATGGGTACATGCCTTCAAGTACAAGATGTGAGTCAGTGCTGAGGTGGTAGGCCTGCCACACCTCTGAAATACAAGTACACACCGGCTAGGAAAAGACCTGTCCAATTCACAGGAGCAGTGGAAAGTAGTAGACAGCCACCTTCACGATCAAAGGTATTTCGAATGAGTTTGTGAACATTCCGAGAAGTAAGTCCATACTGTAAAGTAAATTAAATATAATTGAGTAGCTGATAAAGAGAATGCCATGCAGTATTCAGGCAGGAAGAGAAGTTTATTTTATTATGGAACTGTTGCCCCCTCCGCACATGGTAGAGACCACGTGGCCCAAAGAGGCAAGCTGAGGTCGGCCTGAGTTTAAGTAGGGAAGGGACAGGGAGAAGGTGAGAGAAGGTGTGGCCGCACGAATTCAGATGTGACCTCAGGGTCTGGGACCTTCTCCAGTCGAAGGGGAGTCATGACCTGGGATAGCCCAGGTGGAGGAGGGGGAGGTGACTGCCCAGGTGTGCCAGTTATCTAGATGACACAGGTACTGGATGGAGACTTAGCCAAGAGAAGGGAGGAGTCTGTCTCGCCTTCCGGGGTGGAGCTTACACATACTACCA
>NW_012267362.1:2465409-2475409 GCF_000151885.1 Dipodomys ordii | reverse complement strand
AGACAGGGATGGAGTGGATAGAAGTGGGGTGTTGAATGAAGGGGCAAGTAAGGGTGAAAGCCTCAGAGACTGGGAGAGTAAATTGAATGGGGAAATTCAACCTTCTTAATGAAGGTCCATTAGGTCTTAATGAGGCATCTGAGGAGAATGTCTTTAGAAAAGTAAATATTAAAGCCAGGTGCCCATGGCTCATGCCTACAATCCTAGGTACTCAGGAGGCTGAGATCTGAGGATTGTGATTCAAAGCCAGCCCCAGCAGGAAAGTCTATGAGAGTCTTATCTCCAGTAAACCACTCAGAAGACAGGAAGTGGCACTGTGGCTCAAGAGGTAGAACACTAGCCCTGAGCTGAAGAGCTGAGGGACAGCACGCAGGCCCAGAGTTCAAGCCCCACAACCGACCAAAAAAAAAAAAAAAAAGGAAATTTACATCTTTCTGTCCGTGTTGTGTTCTTCATAGCTCTTGCTGTGACTTAAAAAGCAGTGTCTAGCCAGGTGGGGTAGTGCTCACTTGTAATCCCAGCACTAAAGAGACTGAGGCAGAAGGATCTCAAGTTCAGTATCAGTCTGTGCTACATTATGAGATCCTATTGTTCCCTACCCCCAAGAAAAAAGCTGGGGAAAACAAACACAGGGTGGCTTATACCTGTAATCCCAGCCACTCTAGAAGCACAGATCCAGAGGATCATAATTTGAGCCAGAGTTAACTTTTTACTTGCACAAAAGAGTTAGCAAGACCCTATCTCAATAAATAAGCCAGACATAATGGTTCACATCTCTGATTCCAGCTGCATGGAAGGTTTAACTAGGAGGATTGTGGTCCAAGTATGGGCCCATGAGCAAAAATGTGAGACCATCTGAAAAATAATTAAAGTTTACAGTGCTAGGGGTGTGGCTCAACAGAAAACAAACTTTAAAAATAAAAGAGAGAGAGAGAGGAGTTTAGTCATGTAGGCATGACTCATCCATCAGTGATTAATGACTATGACAGAAGGACACCATTCTTCTTGTGCTTCTTTTACATATTAATTTTCCCCATGAGATACTAAATACAGTTTTAAAAAAAAAAAGCTCTTGTATATTATGAAAATATAACTGGGCTGAGAAGGTGGCTCAGTGGTAGAGCGCTTGCCTTGCATGCGGCCCTGGGTTCGATTCCTCAGCACCACATAAGCAAAAAGAAAAAAGCTGGAAGTGGCACTGTGGCTCAAGTGGTAGAGCGCTAGCCTTGAGCTGAAGAGCTGAGGGACAGCGCCCAGGCCCAGAGTTCAGGCCCCACGACCAGACCCCCCCCCCCAAAAAAAAAGAAAATATAACTGTTGGTCTACTTTGTAGTTCAGGCTAGCCTTGAACTCAATCTTCTGCCTCTTCCTCCCAAGTTCTGGAGATTACAGGTGTACACCATCATACCTTCTGTGAGCCCTCTCAGGGCTCCATGGAGGCAGTGTCTTTGCTATTTTCATTATTTTGTTGTAGAAAGGAAGCCTTCCTTCCCCCATGAAGTGTGTGTGTGTATGTGTGTGTGTGTGTGTGTGTGTGTGTGTGTGTGTGTGTGTGTGTGTGTGTGTGTGTGTGTGTGCACGTGCATACGTGCACTCAACAATCTTGATCCCAGAACCTAGGCTTTTGTGCTTAAGGCTATCACTCTCTACCACTTGAGCCACAGCTCCACTTCTAGCTCTTTGGTGGTTAATTGGAGATAAGTGTCACAAATTTTCCTACCCTGTCCGGTTTAGAGCAGTGATCCTCAGGTCTCAGACTCCAGTAGCTAGGTTTACATGCATGAGCCACAAGTGCCCAGCTCCCCATGAATTTTTTAATAGTTAACGTGATTTGTTGGTTTGTTTTTATTGCTCTCACCTTCAAAAGGCTAATCTTACCAGGCAGCGCAGTAAAGCCATATACTGACCGTGCACCAATCTCTAACTGTATTTCAAACTTTCATGCTCAGCCACAATTCAACTTCTGCTCCTTAAAAATGTTTATTTACAGACCTCCTTCTACATCAATGTCTATAGCAATTGCTGGTGAATCTGAGTCTCTGGAAGAAGATAGAAAAGGCGGAGAGACTCTCAAAGTCCACCTTGGAATAGCAGGTACAAATGTGTCAATTGATGAGCTTTTTTTTTTTTTTCTGGTCAGTTATGGGGCTTGAACTCAGGGCCAGGGCACTGTCCCTGAGCTTTTTCACTTAAGGCTAGTGCTCTACCACTTTGAGCCAGAGCTCCACTTCTAGTTTTCTGGTGGTTAATTGGGGACTTTCCTGTCCACACTGGCTTTGAACTGTGATCCTCAGATCTTAGCCTCCTGAGTAGCTAGGATTACAGCGCCTGATGACTTTTTATTATCCGTTGAGCATGAAAGTTTTATACATGTATAACTTGAAAGGGATCAGTAAGCACCTTGATTAGGCCAATGCTTTCTTTGTCTAAAGTGATGTTTGTGCTCCTACAGCCCCACTGAAGCTGCAGCCTCCCACTGACAGCATCTGTTCCTCACAGATATACCAGGAGTTTCCCACCCTCCCACACCGACCCAGAAATTCCTGCCAGTCCCCTCTCAAGTGTGATTCTCTTTCAGCAATCACTTCCCCTCTGTCAGAAGTTCTTTAGCCTTGTTATATGTTAGAATCCCTGGAGGGCAGCTGAGAAATATAATCCTAGCTACTCTGGAGAATGAGATTTAAGGATCACGGTTCAAAGCTATTCTGGGCAAGGAAGTCCATGAGACTCTTATCTCCAATTAACTACCAAAAAGCTGGAAACCATGCTGTAGCTCAAGTGGCAAAATGCCAGACTTGAGCATGAAACCAAGGTAGCAAGGCTTTGGTGCCTCATGCCTGTAATCTGGGCTACTCAGGAGATCTGAAGATCACAGTTCAAGTGAGCCTGTGGCTGAGACTCTTATCTGAAGTTAACCACCAAAACCTGGAAGTGGAACCATGGCTCAAATGGTAGAGTACTAGCCTTGAACAAACAAAAGGCTCAAGGACAGTGCCCAGTCCCTGACAATGCTCCAGGCCCTGAGTTCAAGCCCCAGTACCAGCACCGAAAGGAGGGAAAATCATCTGGAGGACTTGGGCTTTTTAAACCAGACTGCTGTTGCCTGCAGCCAGTTTTTTTTGGGGGGGAGTCCAGTTGTGGGGCCTGAACTCTGGGCCTGGGCGCTGTCCCTCAGCTCTTCAGCCCAAGGCCAATGCTCTACCACTTAAGCCACAGCGCCACTTCCGGCTTTTTTCTTTTTGCTTATGTGGTGCTGAGGAATCGAACCCAGGGCCTCATGCACACAAGGCAAGCGCTCTACCACTGAGCGACCTTCCCAGCCTGAGAGTACATTTCTTATCAAGCATTGTTGCCTCCTCTTTGTTTCCCCTTCCCATACTCCCCCCACCTCCCCCAACCCGATCCCTCCCCCCAAACTTGTAAAGTTTGGTTTTCGACATAACTACTTATACATCTCATTGTTGCAATGGGTCCACCTGTATCCCTAGTTAAACCATTTGTTTTTGCCCTTCCCCTCCACAAATTATACCAACATCAAATACAGTGAAAGCAGGGGTTATACCATGGGGGAGGGACATACAAAGCAACATAGAAATCATCTTATAAATATGTTAGAAACAATTGCATGAAAGGAAAAACAAAACATTTGAATGCTTATCTTGGGGTTCATTCCCCTAACATCAATTTATCTGACCTTTTCTGCTTGACTCAGGCATATACTAGTTATTGCAAATAAGGGAAACCATGGGACCTATGGTTCTTTGGGCCTGGCTTACTTCACTTTACATAGAGCTCCCCTATGACCCAGCAATCCCACTTTTGGGCATTTACCCAAATGATCACAAACAAGACCATGCTAAAGCTACCAGCACAACTATGTTTATTGCAGCATTATTTACCATAGCTAAGATATGGAACCAACCCAGATGCCCCTCAGTAGATGAATGGATCAAGAAAATGTGGTATATATACACAATGGAATTCTATATCTCCATCAGAAAGCATGACATTGCCCTATTTGTTAGGAAATGGAAAGGCTTGGAAACAATTAAGTGCAGCCAATTTTTGACTCATTAGACCCAGCTTGGTATCTGAAATTGTGTATTACAAACAAGTTCTCCCTTCCACTTCCCCAGTCAGGCTGCTGCTGCTGGTTGCACAGCACACTTGCAGATGCCTAATCAGAGTCTGCTCTAGTTGTTCAAAATAGTGTGAACAAGATGCTGAGCTGAGTGGAGGAGAAGGACTTGGAAGCTTCCTTCCCATGTTATGTGAGCAGGATGCTCTGTTGAAAGAGTGGAAAGAGGTGACACTAGGGACCAGTGTTCAAATACACAGCAACATGCTTTCTTCTAGGTAAGGGGGACCATGACATTTCCTTATTTAAACTTATTTATCACTAGCTTCTTCCCTTCAGCATGTCTTTCTTCTATTGAGAAAAAAAGTACAAAACAAAACCCTGTTAGCCCTAGAGCCTTCTCTGTCTACTTAATGGCCTCCTGTAGACACCTGCAGGCTGCTCGTTGTCTTGACAGGGCAGATAGATAGATAGATAGATAGATAGATAGATAGATAGATAGATAGATAGATAGATAGATAGATAGATAGATAGATAGATAGATAGATAGATAGAAGATGTCTGAGTGTGCATTTGTGGACATCATCACTGGAAGTATATATGGAATATACATTGTGTATGTGTGTATAGTTTATAGAAAGGATTCATTTACAGAAATATGCTATTCAGGGGCTGGGAAGGTGGCTCAGTGGTAGAGTGCTTGCCTTGCATGCATGAGGTCCTGGGTTCGATTCCTCAGTACCACATAAGCAGAAAAAGAAAAAGCTGGAAGTGGTGCTGTGGCTCAAGTGGTAGAGTGCTAGCCTTGAGCTGAAGAGCTGAGGGACAGCATCCAGGCCCAGAGTTCAGGCCCCATGACTGGACCCCCCCCCCAAAAAAAAAGAAAGAAAGAAATATGCTATCCATTCATTGTGAAATGCAGTTGTAGTCTGCCTTTTCTATCTTCTTCAGTTACATGATCATGAAATCCTGGAAGCATTACTTTTCCCCCATCAGCTGACCTGGCTACTTATTTTTTTTGTTGTTGGGGAATAGTAATGGGAAATGAACCCAGGACTTTACACTTACTAGGCAAAATGTTCTACTGCTTCGGCCACACCCCCAGACCTGTTGTTTTTAGTTTTTTCGGGTATGATCTCCCACTAACTGCCAGGGCTGGCCTCAACTTCTGACTTTCTCCTTCAACTTCCCAAGTAGCTGAGACTATAGATGTATGCTACCACCTCTAGCTTTATTTTATCTTTCTTAGAGGTTTCTCTTCCTTGGCCTCCCACCGCTGACCATTCCTTTGCTGGCTTTTTAGAGGCTTCTTCATCTTCTTCCATCTTCCTTATAAAGGAGCACAGGGTTTAGTTTCTTGGGCAGTGTTTCCAGTGCCCTTAGATTTTAACTATCACATGATAGTTAAATAGATAAACACTATCACTGTGTTAACTCGGGATCTCCCTCTTGAGCTCCAGGGATATAACATGGTATGAATGTCTTTTGGAAAGGTCTGCTTTGTGTCACATGTGATATTGAACTCCATCTGTCTTCCTCCCCAGGCAGACTCCATGTTCTTCATGATCAGGTCTTTTATGTCCCAACATAAGGCCAGGGAGGTGGTCAAAATTAAGGAATGTCTGGGCCACAGTGGCTCATTCCTGTAATCCTAGCTACTCAGGAGGCTGAGATCTGAGGATCACGGTTCAAAGCCAGCCCGGGCAGGAAAGACCGTGAGACTCCTATCTCCAGTAAACCACCAGAAAACCGGAAGTGGCGCTGTAGCTCAAGTGGTAGAGCGCTAGCCTTGAGCTGAAGAGCTGAGGGACAGCGCCCAGGCCCAGAGTTCAAGCCCCACGACCGACAAAAAAAAATCAGGTATGTGGAGTGGGCATCCCCAGGTGGCTCAAATTCCATATATCCAGCACCAACTTCTGCTTAGTAATAGAGCTCTGACATTTGTGCTAGCTCAGCATCTGTCATGTTCAGCCTTCAACCCTTCACCCTGTTCATGCTTTTGCCAGTGATTTCAAGATGTGCATATTTTTGTCACACGCTTGCTTAAAGCCATTGAATTATTTCCTTAAACTCCCTCAGGGGTTGGAAGACATTGCTTAAGTATAGAATACCCACCTAGCAAGTATAAGACCTTGAGCTCAAACCCTAGTACTATTTTTTAAAAGCAAGCAAGCAAGAAAGAAAGAAAATATACAAAGATTGCTATCAGCAGGTTCTGCTCATGTATCCAATTCAGTTCGTTCAGTCATCTATCTACACCACTACCCAGTAGGCCAACTTTACCAAACCATTTGCTCCCCTACAAGCAAAGCATGCTCTGCTATATGCCTTTCCTTCTTCACCTAGCTTTAGCTCATTGCTAAAGTCCTGGATTAGCCATGACCATATTGTATGACATACACTGCCCTGTTTATTACCTTTTCAAACAGAGTCTCACTACAGGCTAGCCTCCAACTTCAGATTCTCTTGCCTCTGCCTCCCAAGTTCTGGGCTTGCTAGCTTGTGCCATCTTGCCTGCTCTTTCACTGCTTTTTGGAGATCTTAGTAGATTCCATTTGTTGCTTTTAGCTTTGTGCTTGCCATGTTATATCCTGTTTGCTTCCATCTCTAAAGTTTAAGAATGTCTTGTCTTATTTATTATATGCCCCTTATACCTTCATTTCCTCTATATCCTGGGGGCCTAACTTGGTAAGAGCCTAAGAAATACTTATTAAATGAACAAATTTTGGAAATAAATGGATGAGTTAGGTCTGAGCCAAATGCAGGAATAAATATTTGGCTCTGTATACATTCAGAAACCAGCTCTTTGAGTATGTTTTGCTTGTTTTTGTTTTTGTTCACACCAGTACTGGAACTTGAATTCAGGGCCTCACCGTCTCACTTCTGCTCAAGGCTAGTGTGTTACCCCTTGAGCCACAAACCTCCACTTCCTGGAGTGGATTTTGTAGGAGCTAACCTTTGGCTTGGGCCTTCTAGAGAGGGAGATATCTGGGATACTTGCAGTCTGTTCAGAAACAGGAAACATTTGCAGAGGGCCAGGCAGTGGCAGGAGCTTGCTTAACTGGCAGTTTGTGTTGCTCTGTGTTCAGTATCATTTACAGAACTGCTGCTATAATAGTTGTATTACTCAATTGCTTTTCTCTTCTTCTAAGTTGAAAACAGTTCTAGTTTCCAAATGTTTCACCCTAATGAAAAGATCACAGTTCTGTAGTCTGTGGAAGAAGCCTGGACCCAGAAACACACAATTAGCATCTGGAATATGCACATGACTGGGGAATTACTAGAAGCAAGCAGCTTTGGCACTGCTGTTCTGTACATCTACTTGGAAACAGTGTACTATAATCAATTTCCAGGGAACTTTTATCCTCAGAGCCCAAATTATAACTTAGCACAGCAACACTAACATTACAGTAATAAAATGTTCTTTTGTTTACTGCTCTTGACAGATTTTTAAGGAAGCAAGATTTCCTTTAAAAAAAAAACAACACTAAAGAAATTTGGGGGGAAGGGATGCTTCAGTGGTGAAGTGCTTAACTAGCATGTATGAGGGCCTGGATTCCATTCCAACACACACACACACACACACACACACACACACACACACTCACTCACTCACTCCACAACGCTTGAGAACAGAAACTCCTAGATGTAAGAAGCTTGAGATCCTTTGCACATTTATTATCAATCCCACTCACTAACCCTGAAAATCTTATACTTGGCAACACTATCTTCTCCATTCATTCAGAGGCAGATAGAACCCCTGTACCCTGCAAAACTGCTCTCACTCAGCTTGTGGTAGCTACGGACTCTTGAACATTACCTGCCCCTGTGTGAATCCATTTCTGCCCTAAGTTTTATCATTTGGGATTTGGAGCCAAAAAATCTTGGGTCCTTTACATCTCTGCTACTTGCTTCTTTGTTTTTTTATTTCTCTGGTGCCAGTCTTTGGGCTTTAACTCAGGGCCTAACACTTTTCCTTAAGGGGGCTTTTTTGTTGTTTTTTTTGGGGGGTGGATGGTTTTGGTGGTTAATTGGAAATAGATTCATGGACTTTGTTGCCTGCACTGGCTTCAAACCACGATCCTCAGATCTCAGCCTCCTCAGTAGCTACCATTACAAGCCTGAGTCACCAGTGCCAGGCTCTATCACTTTCTAAATGCCATGTCTTGTCACTTAGTCTGTCAGAGTGTGAGCTTCCTTATGCAGACACTGGAGAAGGGGAAGTGTGTGATGGATTCTAACCATAAGCCTGAAGCTTCCACTTCAGTTCTCACTAGGCTAATACTTCTCCAACTTCCACACCATAGTCTTCAGCAAAGAGCTCAATGTCTGTATCTACCAGACAACATAATACTCATCAGAATCTAACTACTTTTGGATATGGTGAATTGGAAAGATGTTATTAGGAGCAGAGTTATTCTTTCTAGATAACTACCTCCCCCTGACCCCAGAGAAAATCCCAGACCCTTCTGTCTTTTGATTACTAAGAAATTAAATAATTTCCATCCAGATATTTAAAAATCCAAGCAGATTCAATAAACGCTTTGACTAGAACAATAAAACTGGGAGAGAGCAAGGGAAAGGATGATAAATAAAAAACTTTAAAAAGAAAAAAAAACACCACTAAGAGGCTGAGAATGGTAGTTGTATACACCTGTAATCCCAGTACTCAGGGTGTTAAGGCAGGTTTGTGAGGTTGAAGCAAGCTTGAGTTACATAGTGAGACCCTGTCTCAAGGGGAAAAAGAAAACCACATTAAGATCTGACAGGTTTTTTTTGATAATTTTTAAGGATAAACCTAACTGTAACAATGAAATGAAGTTTAACATCTTAGCCAAAAAGGAATTGCAAATCAAAACTACACTGAAAAGTTAGGCAGTGGTAGCTCACATCTGTAATCCTAACTATTCAGCCCTCTGACTCCTAGGGGATGATGTTTCAGAGCCAGCCCTAGCTGGCAAATCCATGAGAATCTTTTCTCACAGAGGTGTGGCTCAGGTAATGGAGCTCCAGCCTTGAGCAAAAAAGGCCAAGCAAGAGTGAGGAAGCCTGAGTTGAAGCCCCAATACCAACAGCAAAAAAGCAAACAAGAAACCACTGAGATACCATTTCATCAAAAAAAAAAAAAAAAGCTTTGAATATTGACAAAGAAAGATGGGCAAGCAGGGTACTTTTCTATTTCATTGATGGATAGGAATGTAAATTAGGGTAACCACTATGGAAATCAATATGAAGGTCCTCAAGACATCAAAAATAGAATCACCATGGGGCTGGGAAGGTGGCTCACTGGTAGAGCACTTGCCTTGCATGCCTGAGGCCCTGGGTTCGATTCCTCAGCACCACATAAGCAAAAAAAAAAAAAAATAGAACCACCATATGATATTGCTATTCCACTCACATAAAATAAATATACTTGTACACCCATGTTAGACATTATTCACAATTGCCATGTGAGGGATCAGCCTAAGTGCTCATCAGCCAGTGAATGGATAAAGAAAATGTGACTGAGATGTGATAATACATATACACTCATACAAACAATGGACTATTACTCAGCCATAAAGAACAAAATTTTATTGTTTACAGGAAATGAATGGAACTGGAGATCATCATGTTAAGTGAAATAAGCCAGACTCAGGAAGTCAGATGTCACCTGTTTTCCTTCATATGTGGAATCTAGACCTTACAACAAAATGATATGAATGTAAAAGGGAGAGGAAGACAGTGGAACAGAGTGGGGGGGGAGAAGAGGATGATAGAAGGGTAGATATGATCAAAGTGTAATGATATGCAGGTATAAAAATAAATGAGGGGGGAGGGGGGAGACTGGGAAGGGATGTGAAGGGTAAACAAAGGAGGAGGCTGCAATGCTTGGTAAGAAATGTATGCATTATCCTGCCCATGTAATTGTAACCCCTCTGT
>NW_012267362.1:2454264-2461994 GCF_000151885.1 Dipodomys ordii | reverse complement strand
AAAAAAAAAAAGTTAGTGGAGGTGTGGCTCAGCCTTGAGCAGAAAAAGCCAAAAGCCAAACAAATGAGCCCGAGGCCCTGAGTTCAAGCTCTAGTACCAGACTGACTACACATCCTCAGGCACCTAAAGCTCACACCTGTAATCCTAGTTACTCAGGAGATTGAGATCAAGAAGATCAGGCTCAGAAGCCAGCCTGGCCAGAAAAGTTTATGAGACTCCATCTCATGGTTACCAAGATGGCATCTCATTAACCAAGGAAAAGCAAGACTGGAGGTGTGGCTCACATGGTAGAGCTCCCATCATGTGAGCTTGAGGCCCGGCTTTCAAGCGCCAGTACCGAAAAAATACTGCTTCTATGTTTATTTTTATTTTTCTATATGTGATTGGTCTTATATATCTAGCTACTTTTATGATTTCCCTTATACCTTCAGTGAAATTTAGAAAATCTCCAGCTATTATTTCCTCCTACTCTCTTCTCCAGTGTTCTTACCCGCAAATTCTAGCCCTGGGCAGCTTTGTCCTCTTTCGTCTGACTCCCTTTAGAGACTATCAGCCTTGCTAACTAAGAAGATTGCTTCAGACAACAAACTAGAGCTGTAGTGGAACTTTCTTCTTTGACTTCTGTTTCCTTATGCTGCCTTGTCCAATGTGTGTCTAGGTTCTAATTAGTTAAGACAAGACCAAAAGCAGAACCTACTTGGAAGTCTCTACGAATGCTGCTCACCATGGTTCCTTTAATTCCTATGAATCAAAGGTAGCTCTCCTTCTGATAACTAAGGTGGTTCCGTAAAAGGGTAGAACGGTCCTCATCCAGAAATACAAAGTCAGCTGCCATTTGTATAAATAGATGGGCTGTAGAAAGCCAGGAACCAATGGAGAGAACAGATATAACAGTAACAAAAACCATCTGTTGCTGAGGACATCAATTAAATAGCTAGCTCAGAGTTACTTTACAAACAAAGCTTAAAAGTTTTATGTCTTTTAGTATTCCCACATTCATTGGAAGGTGATTCACTGACCCATTTTTTTCCATCACCAGCCTCCTAACTTGATTGTCAAAGTAAAAGAGCTACTAACTAGTCCAGGGCAAGCAATTTCCTTTTAAGCAAATGCAGCACAAGTGGACATACCTTCAACTTATGCTCCACTGGAGAAAGCTTAGTTATCTGTCCATACTTGTCCAAAGGGAAATTTAGGATCTGTGATTTCTAACCAGGTAGCCCTCTTAACTAGCTAAATTATGGGGACAGTTAACAGTCATCCATGCCAAGCTAGTGAGGAAATAAATTCTAGCCAGCCTTTGGCAGCTCATGCCTGTAATCCTAGCTACTCCTGAGATCTGTGGATCATGGTTCAAAGCCAGCTGTGGCAGACAAATCCAGAAGATTCTATCAATAGTTAACCAGCAAAAAGCCAGAAGTAGAGGCATAGCTCAAGTGGTAGAATACCAGCCTCAAAGGAAAAAGCTGAACAATATCTTGAAGGCAAGTTAAAGGCCCAATATAGGCACTACTACTACTAATAATAATAATAGTAATAATATACAACTCTTCTTCAAAATCATTTTCCCTTTAAATGGAGATTGCAAGGTACAGCACTGACTCCTAAAAAGGCATTGCATATAATAATGGAGACTTGTGCTATGGATTCCTGCCTAACTGTGGACACTGAGGCAAGAGGATTGCTAATTTATAGTGAGACCCTAAAGCATGAGCTTTCTAGGAAGCTATATTTAGATACTACACTACTATTACAACTAAAGACTGTTATTAACTCAGTGCAACATCTGATGCATTAAGAGTCATTTACGTGCTCCTAGATGAGACAAGTTTTAGAATTTAAACACATTTGATGAGAATAATCCTGGCTGGCGCTTGATAGGTCAAGATTGGAAAATATTACTAGATTCTTGTGGGGCTAATGAAGTAGATCAAGGGCAGACTAGTCTGATGTGTTCATTATAAATATTTAATCTTTGGGCTGGGAAGGTGGCTCAGTGGTAGAGCGCTTGCCTTGCATGCATGAGGCCCTGAGTTCGATTCCTCAACACCACAAAAAAAAAAGCCAGAAGTGGCACTGTGGCTCAAGTGGTAGAGCGCTAGCCTTGAGCTGAAGAGCTGAGAGACAGCGCCCAGGCCCAGAGTTCAGGTCCCACGACTGGACCAAAATAAATAAATAAATATTTAATCTTTCAAGTCCTTCCTGTCTGTGCAAACCTTGAAGCCTTGTTTGGAAAAAATAATAATAATCCAATTCAGGAGAAAACTCCCTAAAGCACCAAGATTACTTAGAACAATTTCAAATGCTACAGCTTAACCTTCTGAAGGCTTTCTTCCTGCTGCTGTTTTAGGGTCGGGTCTGGAGCTTACGAACAGGTTGTAATCAAACGCTAGAAGTCAAGCCAGTCAGCCAACAGTTCTCTGCGGACTCAAGGAGTGAGTGATCTGTGTGCAAAGCACTTACAAGAAAAATGAACCTATTTCGAAAACGAAGTTCATGCATCAAGAGGAAAGCCAACACTGATGCTGTCTTCTGTAAGCCCTAGTGCCACACTTCCCCCAGTGAGGGGGCATGTGAATGTTGGTCCAAGGCAGTGTCCCCTGTGCCTTGGACACTGCTCCTGTGGTGATGAAACCCCCTGCTTTGCTTCCAAGGCCTGCCCCGCCCTACCTCCATGAAGAAGCCAGTATTGGACACTTAACTGAGAGCTTAGTACTCCAGTGGTAGAGGTACTCAATAGATTTGGGCTGTAGTTTCTGTTCTGTTTCATTTATTCTTAATTTTACATTTAAAAGACAGTATTAATGGAATTTAAGCCCTATAACTTCTATCAAGGTAGATGCAATTCCTGTTAAGCAAATCTTCCATGTTATATTACCCTACAGTGTTGTATTGAGTTGGCTGACTCCTTTTTGATGTGGTAATTGATATCCTGCATGGCTGTTCACATGTTGGGAAAATGATCTAGAATTTAAACATGTAAGATGCGTAATAAGAATTACCTAGGCTGGGAAGGTGGCTCAGTGGTAGAGTGCTTGCCTTGCATGCATGAGGCCCTGGGTTTGATTCCTCAGCACCACATAAGCAGAAAAAGCTGGAAGTGGCGCTATGACTCAAGTGGTAGAACGCTAGCCTTGAGCTGAAGAGCTGAGGGACAGTGCCCAGGCCCAGAGTTCAGGCCCCACGACTGACAAAAAAAAAAAGAATTCCCAACATTATCAGTCATGAATCAGTAACAAATGTGTTCACATCTGAGGTAGTACGTGTACAGAATGCCTTTTCCACACAGCATCTGTGTTACTTGTCCGTGTTAAATGTGCTGCAGAACCCAGACTAGCACTACATAAGAGACCTGAAATAAGCTTAATATTCAATATATTAGGCCTTCATCAGGCACCCTCACAGAGGAGCTGTTTAATTTGCTGGCTCAGCAATCTAAATTTAGAACAAGAGGAAAATAATGAGCTGGTTAGAGGTAGCATCCTTTTTCTATATAAATTCAGACTGGTCTGAAACTGCGTCTTCTTCTGACCCAGCAGCGGCTAGAAGACGGGAGAACAGCTGGCTGGCCTGGCTCTGCAGGGCTGCTGGGTTTCCTCTCTAGCTCCCTGTGGTCACGTGCTGTGCTTTCGTCTTTACTGTGTCACAAGTTGTTCTGAGGCAAGACTGTGCACTGTGACATATTTGGTCCAGATTCCAGTTTAACAGCACAGCAGATAAGCCTGGTCTAACATGAGTGTTCCCATGGGGAACAGTCTAAATTCTCTCAGAATCACTCAATCACTGAAGAAAAACATAGGTTCTGTAGAGTGAATGATAGCCCCATCCTTACTTTCACAATCGTGTCCAGGAGAGAAGCTAGGTTGGAAGAGAATTACTTTGGCCTATGTATTTTTATGTTCACAGAATAAGAGGGAAAATAGATTATTTTAATCTCTCAAATTGAGAGGTTTAGAAAATTTGGAATAGTTCATGTTCAGACTTCATTTTTAATAGGTCAAGAATCGTGTATCCTAGCCAGGCATCAGTGGCTCATGCCTGTAATCCTAGCTACTCAGCTGAGATCTGAGAGTCCCTGTTCAAACCAGCCTGCAGGAAAGTCTCTGAAGACTCTTAGCTCCAGTTAACCACACACAAAGCCAGAAGGGGAGCTGTGGCTCAAGTGATAGAGCTGCCTTGAACAAAAAAGCTCTAGAACAGCACCTAGGCCCTGAGTTCAAGCCCCCAGGACTGGCCAAAAAAAAAAAAAAATGAATTTGGTATCCCACATTCATCCAATGCTATTTTTACAAATAGATTCTGAAATGTTTTAAAAGATAATACACTGCCTTAGAATATTTTGAATGTTAAGAGAAAGCTTTCTGTGACATTAATTATATTGTTTTTTTGTTTTGTTTTGTTTTTTTGGGTCCGGTCGTGGGGCCTGAACTCTGGGCTTGGGCACTGTCCCTCAGCTCTTCAGCTCAAGGCTAGCACTCTACCACTTGAGCCATAGCTCCACTTCCGGCTTTTTTCTTTTTGCTTATGTGGTGCTGGGGAATCTAACCCAGGGCCTCAGGCATGCAAGGCAAGCGCTCTACCACTGAGCCACCTTCCCAGCCCCTATTGTTTGTTTTTTAAGATATTTTTTGGGGAAAAAAATTAACCTGATCACTTTCCTTCCAAATGTTATCTTAAAAGACAAAGACATGCTACCTGTCTTCGAGTGAGGCACTCATTGTTCATTATGGAAAGAGTCAAGGAAAGTCTTAGAGATATGAAGACATTGTTTAAAAAGATGTTTAATGTGGCATTTTTAAAACCTATTTTTCTATTTTCAAAATATTATTTCTAGGTTATATTTTTCTTGGCACTGGTGCAAATAACTTTAAAAATGATAAAACTAGACTGTAAACCTGGGTCATAAGAACACTCATCAGACACATAAAAAATGCTAGATCAGGGCAGGTCCTTGCCTTGGTCTGTATCTTTATGTGAGATTAGTTCTTGTTATTTAAAATGGTACAGAATCCTTTTTAAAAGCCAAAATGTGAAGGAGATTTTTGGAAGTATAAAATCCATGCCTTTATGATTTTAGCAGCCACAGCATTCATCCTGGTTTACAAAGTGGTATTATAAATCATCTCACAAGGAGAATCTTGTTAGGAAGGAAAAAGAACAAATAGCTGTGTCCTGCATAGTAGATCGTAGGTGTAAGTCTCAGTGTTCCCATACACATTGCAGGAACTACCTGTCTGAACATTTGCTAAGGATTGTCTGATTATCTGCTTTATTTCCCTTTAGTCTGTCCTTAGAGTGTGTATTGTCAAGCTCTTAACAAAATAGCTTTAAAAAAAAAGCAAGTGTTTATCAAAGACCATATCCACTTTTGATTCTGTTTGGGGTTTAGAAAAATAGACTTGGAAAAGTAGATTCTTAAGCACAAGTTAACTTTTTTTTAAAATAAGAAGTCCAGGTTCAGGTGACTCAATCTTGGCGAGTTTGCAGATATGGGACGTTTTCTCATTCGATCCTAGCAAAAAAAGACTGATGCAGTTTCCAGCTAATGTTTGTGTAAGACAGGAAAGAGTCTTAAATACCTTACTGAGAAGAATATACAGCCAAACAGGAGACCCTTCTTGTGACTTAAGCCAGTCACAGACCTGGCACTGGCAGGATGTCCCTTGTGTGAGGACACAGAGGTCCCTGGGCCATGAGCGCACACTTGAGCCAGTTGACTTCCCTTTGTGGTGTTTTGAAAGTTTCTGTAAACAAACAACTAGGGTGGATCAGTACTTAGGATCTGAAAAAGTCTGACACTTAAGAATCCTACACTTTGGGTGGGATGTAGCTCAGTGGCCAAGTACTTGCCTAGCAAGTGCAATGTCCTGGGTTCGAGCCCCAATACCAAAAAAGAGAAGAGAGAAAACAAAACAACAACAAAACCAGTTAACAAAGGATCCTACACTCCACCATCCCATTCCAACATAAAACTATTTGAATAATATCCAAAGGTCTATATGTATGGTTAGGGTTTTTGTTTGTTGTTTGTTGTTGTTTTGAACAAAACTGAGCCACGGAAGGTGACCACTTACTCCTTCATTGCTACAAGGGAAAAAACGCTCCATCTAGCTTCCATTCAAACCACTTACATACTAAAGCAGCCATGAGTTTTAATACATTAAAGCATCTAGAAGTAAGTTTAGACTTCCAGGTATCCAGGCAAACTAAACCACTTTGTAGGCTCACAATGACAGTATTATTAAATAGCTCATTGAAGTGCTTGGCTTTCAGTATTTATGACAAATCTCTGAGCAAGAGTGGGCCCATATATGGGATTGCATTTCTTATCAAGTCTTTAGGCAGTTCAGAAACTATGCTTGGTCAATTCTGTTATTACATGGTACGTCAAGTGAATATAATCAAGTTGGTAGCTAGGCTACCATCCATATGTTGCCTTGGGTACTCTACATAATGTTAATAGCTGAGATATAAGGATATATTCCTGTATTAATCCTATTTAAGACTATCCTGAAAACAAAGGCCTTATTTCCTTATATATAAAAGTTTACTAAGATACTGTATGCACAATAAGTTTTAAATGGTCATGTTGGTTTAGGTAGCTACTCATACAACAAAGCTGATGCACACAGTGTACTCTGCATTTTTCAACTATTTATGTTTGTAAAAGAAATCATGAAGACCTTGCTGATACTAATTGAACAAATTCCATGCAAAGAAAAGCATTTAGACTATATACATTTTTATTTTGTTCTCTCTTTTTTATTTTGAAATATTTAGTGAATCACCTTCCTGTATTGTATGTTTGTGTGATCCTTGGGAAGTTAATATATGTGTGAGTAATCACATGAGTGTTTATGAAGAATGTTCCTGATTGGCTGGGGTAAATATCAGTGGTTAAGCCCAGGTTTGATCCCCAGCCCCACCAAAAACAATATTATTGAAGTGATTCCATTGTAATACTTGGAAAATGACCTTCATCTTTACATATTATAGTGTTTTTTGTTTCAACTGTACAATGATAAAGCCAGAAAATGTTTCACTTTTTTTAACAAATGCCATTTTTTTATTTGTAAAAATGTTTGTAATCATGTAAAGGTGAATCTTATACATGTTCAATAAAAATCATATCTTAAAATTTTGCTGCTCTTTCTGTTTTAAAATATTAAGATCCTGTCAGAAAATGGTGCCAAGGTAAGAAAATAAAAGGGAAAATCCAAGATAACTTTTCCCTAAGGGTCTTCTTTTCCTACCTTGGATGCCACTTGGATGCCTCCAGTGGCAGACAGCTCTTGAATCCTCTGGCACCTGTGCAGGCTGCAGTTTGAGCCCAGGCTTTGGAGTGACACACATCTGAGTCAATTCAAGCTCTGCTCCAAACCTAATCCCCTAACCTAAGAGAAAGGGTACAAACTCTGTATGGTTGATACAGAAACCATAGAAATTAATGTTAAGAGTTTGCCAAAAAACCAGGCATGATAGCACATACCTGTAATCCCAGCATTCAGGAGGCTGCTTTAAGGTCAATCTGAACTACTCAAGACACATATACATGTGTGTGTGTGTGTGTGTGTGTGTGTGTGTGTGTGACTGTGTGTGTGTGTGTGTGTGAAACTTGTTAAAAAGGAAAAACACAAAAGCTAGGATTATAGGCATGAGCCACTAGTACCTGGCTAAGGAACACATACATACGTGTGTGTGTGTGTGTGTGTGTGTGTGTGTGTGAGAGA
>NW_012267362.1:2412684-2454214 GCF_000151885.1 Dipodomys ordii | reverse complement strand
TGTGTGTGTGTGTGTGTGTGAAACTTGTTAAAAAGGAAAAACACAAAAGAGTATGCATTCAAGTTTAGGCATTCAAGTGTTTTATCAAATCCAAATTTGCCTTTGTGTAACATCTGTATACATTAATTCTCTCATGTTGGGCATGTTATTAAATGTGCCACTAGTAGACTTTTTTAAATTGTCACTTAAATTTGTCATCAATACCCTTTTGCAGGCCTCTTCTTGAGGTAGTAAAGACATCGTTTATAATGAGTTTGAGGCCAGGTCCTTTCCTGATGATTACTAGGCATCTGTGTTCAGTGCAGGTTGTAGGCAGGAGGAGTAGGGCATGAGGCATGGACATAGTATAGGAGAGCCTCCAAACCTCTGCTCAGTATACCGGCTGTGCTGGGATCTCCTGCGTCAGCCAAGATGAATTGGTACCAGATCATGCAGAAGCTAGCAGGACCTCAGATCTGCCAGGCAAGGCCTGTCTAACATCACCACAGTGGGGTTTTGAGGCCCAGTCTTACTGTTCACTTCATCCACCCTTCTTCAAACACCCTGTGAATTGTCTCTACCTCTGTCTTGCCCTTTCTCTTTCCTTCTTTGCACCTGTGTATCCCTTCCTATTAGCAACACATAATGCAGTGTTTCTTTCCATGGGTGTAATGCATATGAAATCACTGGGAGGGAAAATGTAACCAAAAAACAAAGGAAACAAGCAGGGCAGGATAAAGGCAGAGGTTTCCTAGGCCCATGATCTCTATCCCATGTGACCCCATGCATCCAGGCCATGGAGAGAACTTCCTGTATGAATTGAGACCTTGTAATTACAGCTCAGCTAGGGTTCACATGGTTTCTCAAGTTGGCATGCCGGAGATTCTTTTTCTTCTTTCATCTTAGTTATGTTGGGGATTCAAAACAAGTGTATGCAGATGCTTTAAGGCAAGTGCGTCACCTTCTGGCATTGAACCTCAGGGATTCAAGCAAATCTCTTTCCTAAGTGATCCTCTGGCTGCTCCCTTTTCATGTATATACCCCATGGAATTAAGACCAATGGGAAAATGCACTTGGGTGATTTAGATAATTTGAAAATACTTGCAAAAGGGGGTTTGAAATATTGGCATGCACTGTGTAGACAAGGTGAAAATACCTGCTTTGATTCTAAAAGTAACTGGGTGTTGATACCTCATGGTTGCAATACTAACTAGGTTAGGAGGCCTGAGATGTGAGGATCCAAGTTCAAAACCAGCCTGGGCAGGCAAGTCCATGAGATTCTTACCTACAATTAAGTACCAAAAAAAAAAAAAATTCAGAATGGGGCTCAACTGGTGGAGCATTAGATTTGAGCAACAAAAAGTTCAGGGACAGTTCCCACGCCCCAGAACTGGGGCAGGAGGGGGGCAGGGTGGAGAAAAAAGATTCTAAAAGTACACTTGGATGAGTATCGTGAGAATTTCTCCCGGACAGTAATAGATAAGAAACAAAATTAAGTACACAGAGGCAGACTTGGGTCTGACTGAGACATTCATGGGAAAAAAAAACAAGCCCATCAATGAAAGCCACAGGTCTAATGGAATGTTTGTGGGAATGAATAACAGGACCACTGCTTCATTGGATAAATTACAGGTGAGTCACAGCGCACAATGAGATGAAATAGGTAGAAAATAAAAGGTAATTACATCATTGACAGCAAAATGCAGGTGGAGTGAACATAGACCTCGGCAAAAACATTTGGAACCAACCCAACAGGGAAATAGAGGGCAGCAAGTGTTCATTTAAGGGGATACATTGTATATAACTGACATGTGAGGCTTCAAAAACAAGTCTGTTATTTTAAAGTTTCCTGGGGACTCACTGTGTTTGAATTTGAATCCTCCTTCCTCCTGCTCTTGAGTGCTGGGATTGCAGGTGTGAACCACCATACCTGGCTCAAAAACTAGAGTGTTTTATCATTGACTATACAAATTCCTATTATAATTTCCAACTCCTGCCAGCTTGCTTGTGATTCCCAAATGTCTCTTCTACAACTATGCCCCCCCCCAAAAAAAGGTACATCTCATATACTAATTAATCACTTTTTTTTTTTGCTGTAATTCATGCCTAGCAGTTTCCACAGGCAAAAGGCCATTTTTCTCAGTCTTGAAAAGGTTCTATGTTGCCACCACTGATGGAGCTCAGTTCCTGGCTTCCTGTCATATGACCACGTTTTGTGGTTGACAACCAACTTCAACGGAGAGATTTGCCTTAATTGGGATTAGCCCTTGGAAACCACTGGGAACTAAGGACAGTGAAGGCTGTGCAGGAGCTCATTTGCTCTCTGGGTATGCTATCCAGGGAAAGGTTGGAAATCTGAGCCAAGAAGAAGGAAGACAATGGGGAAGAGTGGGAAGAGTCACAGAAGGATGTGCTCTGACTGCTGAGGGAGAAAATGGGGGCAAGTGTTCAGGAAGGCATGTGGAACCTTGGAAGGGGATCCAGGGTCACATCTCAATAATATGGAAACTGAACTTAAAAGCTGGCAGTGCTATGAAGACTTAAGGCTTCTGGGAAAACACAAAAACCTTTAAGAGGTTTTG
The DNA here is from genome assembly GCF_000151885.1 of Dipodomys ordii. Taxonomy (NCBI): domain Eukaryota; kingdom Metazoa; phylum Chordata; class Mammalia; order Rodentia; family Heteromyidae; genus Dipodomys; species Dipodomys ordii. The sequence goes on along the minus strand of NW_012267362.1, from coordinate 2,451,653 downwards.
AGAGGATAAAATGGATGGAGTAAAGCCAGGTGCTGGTGGCTCACACCTGTAATCCTAGTTACTCAGGAGGCTGAGATCTGAGGATCACGGTTCAAAGCCAGCCCAGGCAGGAAAGTCCCTAAGACTCTTATCTCCAATAAAGCACTAGAAAGCTGGAAGTGGCGCCGTGGCTCAAGCAGTAGAGCGCTAGCCTTAAGCTCAAGAGCTGAGGGATAGCGCCCAAGCCCAGAGTTCAAGCCCCATGACTGATTAAAAAAAAAAATGATCGAGTAATATTGTATGCATGTATGAAAATGTCACCGTGAACTCCCCTTCCCCCAGTACAACCAATACATACAAATTTTTAAAATGTTAAAAAATAAATGAAGGTCACTTGTTGATGCCAGTGGCTCATACCTGTAATTTTTACTACTCAGGAGGCTGAGATCTGAGGATTATGGTTGGAAGCCAGCCTGGGCAGCAAAGTCTAAGACTTATCTCCAATCAACCAGCCAAAAACTGGAAGTAGAGATGTGGGACAAGTGGTAGAGTACTAGCCTTGAGTGGAAAAGCTCAGGACAGTGCCCAGGCCCTGAGTTCAAATGCCAGGTCTAACCCCCCCCACCCCTCCAAAAAAGGAAAAAATACGCATTTTTAAGTTTTTAATCATTTTGACCTTGAATGTTCCTTCATGGCATATCATGTTAAAGCCTTGGTTTCTATGGTAGCAGTGTTAGGAGATAGTGGAACCTAAAGGAAATGGGGCCTAATGGGAGGTCTTTAGGTCATTGGGTGTCCTTTGAAGAGTATGTTGGGATCCCAACTCCTTCCTCTCAAACTCAAGCTCCACTATGAGCTCTCACTCATGGCATTGTGGTGCTAAAGCCTAAAACAGGATCAACCCATCATGGATCAGAACCTCCAAATCTGTCAATTCTTTTCCAAATAAATCTTTTCACTTTATAATTCGATTGTGTATTTGATTATAGTATCAGAAGCTGAGTTTTAGACTCGCCCAGACTATGGAAGCAGAAACTGAAAAAATTCCTGATCATGTATTTCACACCTAGTCTAAGAATGTGGGCAGTGATGGGTAGCAATCTCAGAAATCTTTACCTATTAAACTACCTTCTACTTAGCCATATTTCATTGTATTTAATTCTTGCAAGGAAAGTCATATTAAAATGATGCACATGGGGCCTCTGACTTATAAACTAAGGGACCTATTCAAGTGATTTGCTAGGGAGAAAAAAAAAGGAATAACCAATCCAAAGGAGTTCTTGAAAAACGAATTTGTGTGCAGTGAATTGGGAAGAAATGTTAAGACAATTATCTATACACTGTCTATACATCCTTATGAGAATTTAGGATTTTAGCGTGAACTACTATGGATTAGTATTGTTTTGTGAAGACATGTTATCAATAAAGGATGGAGTACAGACAGGTGCATTTATTTTAAAAATGTATTGCTAGTGAGAAAGTTGCATCAAAAATCCTAGTAAATACCATTATGTATTGATAGTAGCAAAATGGGCACTTTACCAACTGGACTTCTATAGGGAGTGGTCAGGGCTGCTCATCTACAGAAGCAAGAAACTAGACTGGCCAGGGGTCCCCACAACGGATAAAGGAGAATAGGTGTGAAGACAGAACAACCAGGCACTAGTGGCTCATACCTGTAATCCTACTCATTAAGATCTGAAGGATTGTGGTTCAAAGCCAGCCCAGGCAGGAATTGTAAGACTCTTCTTAGCTAGCAAAAGGATGGAAGTGGAGCTGTGGCTCAAATGGCAGTCCTGAATGAAAAAGCTGAATGAGTGTGAGGTCATGAGTTTAAGCCCCACCACCAGCACAAAATAATCTATTAGGACATTTTAGAACAAGAATTTAAAAAATTTTAATGCTGAGTGTGTGTGCACTGCACACACTGGGGCTTAAACACAGGGCCTAAGTACTGTTCCTTAGCTTTTACATTCAAGGCTGGTCTCTGCCACTTGAACCATAGCTGCACTTCTGGCTTTTTTGCTGCTTAATTGGAGTGAAGCATCTCCCAGATTTGTCTACCTGGGTTGGCTTCAGACCACAATCCTCAGATTTCAGCTTCCTGAAGGATTACAGCTGTGAGCTACCGGTGCGTGGCTTTACTTTCATAATGCAATGTCACTGATTGAAGTTCATTAGGTAATTTGAGGTTTTTATGGGAAAAACAATTTCGTTTTTGTCTTGGGGGTGCTGACAATTGAACCCAGGGTCTTGACCATGCAAGGTTGGGTATTCCACCACTGAGATACACACTCAATCCTAATTCATAATTTTTGTTATGAGTTTTTAGGGCTGTGGACATCTCAGAAATAGAGTACTTTCTTTCCATTCACATAATCCAGCCATAAAATGATAGGTTATATATGATTTCATTGCTGTTTTTATTCACTTACTTTGGGGATGGGTGAGGTAGGGACTAGAGGCAAAGGTAGCAACAATCGTCCCCATTAAGATCTCAAATATCTTAAACCCAGTCAGAACATAATGTTTATGGTGAGCACTGTGATGCATACCTGTAATCCCAGGACTTGGGATTCTGAAACAGAAACATCTCAGGTTAGAGGACAAACTGAATTACATAGCCAGATCCTAGCTCAAAAGAAAGGGGGAAAAAAATGTTTCCTTTTCAACAGCCCTGCAACCAGAAACTTCTCCCTACTCCACAACTAGTACATAGCCTTGGGATTTTGACAGCAACAAAAATGCTTTATGGGCATGTAAGATACAACATATTCCCAGTAGGAATTCCCCAATAAGAAAGCAAAAGGAAAAATATTCAACTTCTAGGTAAAATCTTCTAGTTGGATCAAGTTCAGTGTACCTCACTTGTAAGGCACAAAAAAAAAAAAAAAATGCAGAGCCGGGCGCTGGTGGCTCACGCCTGTAATCCTAGCTACTCAGGAGGCTGAGATCTGAGGATCGCAGTTCAAAGCCAGCCCGGGCAGGAGAGACTGTGAGACTCCTATCTCCAAAAAAACACCAGAAAACCGGAAGTGGCGCTGTAGCTCAAGTGGTAGAGCTCTCGCCTTGAGCTGAAGAGCTGAAGGACAGCGCCCAGGCCCAGAGTTCAAGCCCCACGACCAACCAAAAAAAAAAAAAATGCAGAGAGGATCCCTGAGAGCAGTTCCGAACCCCCAGGGCAATTGGAAGCATTTAAAAAGTTTTGGGGTGAAGGAAATCAAGTGATCAGGCTCCAACAAAATTAATGGGTTATCTTTGAAGAAAGATGAAAAGGGCTGACCTTGGCTAGAAACAGCCTGTGACAATGAGCAATGAAGAGAAGCAAGCCTCACAAAGAAAGCTATCGAGGCCCAGAGACCTCAAAAGGACACAACCTTTGGGATAGGAGTCTTTAGATCACATGCACCTTTGAGCACAGGTAGGGGTGGCGGTTAATGGAGGTACACAGGGGTCTAATGAAGCAATCTGAAAAGGCAGCACCTAAGGGAGGTTTATGATTAAGGCCTGTGACTTAAGGAGAAATGAGCTTGGCAAGCAGTGGCTACGTGATTAAGACCTTTCCAAGTGGGCACATGGTTTCCTGGAAATCCGGCTACTTCTCCACTTTCCTTACTGATAGGTGTGGTCAAAGACTTCATTCTGGTCAAGAGGAAGTGGTGTTGCTGGTGTTGCATAAGCACTTGTTACATACCATACCAGGGAGCTGGCTCATGCCACTTCTCTCTTCTCTTTTTTGTTGTTACAAATAAGCAAGTGGTAAGCTGAAGGCCATTCCTCCATCTGGCCCTAAGGTGGCATGCTACATTTGCCATAATAAGTGAGGCACGTGTGGGTCTCTAAGACAGCCAGGCTCCGCTGCCTGCCGGCCATGATCATTTCATTATTTCATCCACTGCTTTCCCCCCATTAGGCAAAGCTGTACTTTTCTCTCCCACTGCTCAACCACTCCAACACCTTCTAGAGAAGGTGTGCTCAAAAAATAGAAACACAGCCAGAATGGTCGAGTTCACCTAGAATGTCAGCACTCCTGCGGCTGAGGGTGAAGGATAGCTAATTAGTTGCAGACTAGCCTGGGATGCAAAGCAAAACTCAAACAAAACTGACTCAGGTTGGACACGCATGGCTCACGCCTGTAATGTAGCTACTCAGGAGGCTGAGATCTGAGGACTGCGGTTCAATGCCAGTCAGGCAGGAAAGTTCAGGATACTCTTTTTTTTTTTCTTTTTTTGGGATCCAGGCGTGGGGCCTGAACCCTGGCCTGGGCGCTGTCCCTCAGCTCTTCAGCTCAAGGCTAGCACTCTACCACTTGAGCCACAGTGCCACTTCCAGCTTTTTTCTTTTTGCTTATGTGGTGCTGAGGAATCGAACCCCGGGCCTCAGGCATGCAAGGCAAGCACTCTACCACTGAGCCACCTTCCCAGCCCGTCCAGGATACTCTTATCTCCACTTAAAACACTAAAAAGCTGGAAGTAGAGCTATAACTCAAGTAGTAGAGTCCTAGCCTTGAGCATAAAAAAAAAGAAGCAGCTCAGGGACAGCCTATAGGCCCTGAATTAAAACCCTAGGACTGGCACAAAAAGAAAAAAAAAGTGACTCAACAAAAATGCATGGACATTGCTGGGGCTGTAGCTCAGTGGTAGAGTTTTCTAACATGCTCAAAGCCCTGGGCTCAATCCCCAGCACTGCAGGAAGGAAAAACAGACACAGCGATTCTAGCAGGTCCAGGCTTCTCTGCCTTTCAAACAATCCTTTCCCACATTCATTTTTTGTATGAGATTTAAGCAAAATATGACAGGAAAGAATGTATCTCAAAAGAGAGTCTTAGAAAAAAAATTTAAATCACTCATAACTCCTGGGAAAAGGTTTACAACAGTGTATTTGATCACTTTTAAGGTTTTTTAATGTCACATTCAATACACAGCTGTAACATCAAAATATATAGGTAAATTCAAAATTAACATGCTGCCATATCCAATTTCTTCATTCTTGAGAAAAAGAGCAAAGAAAAATTCCTCAAAGGGGAAGCACCGTTACTTTCAGTGAAACCCTCACAGCCTTCTCAGGCAGAGTCTAACTGGCTGTTGGGCATCTATCTGTCCCCCAGCGTAGGACCTGACCTGTAACATTTGTCAATGTTTCTTTAATGGCTGGCTCAGTTCTCTTCAGGCCGATAATCCCAGGAATTGTGCAGGTCCACCACGACCGCAGAGCCATCACTACTCAAACACACCGAATCGGCAATAAGGGCCCTCAGTCTCTCCTCACCGACATGAAAGCGGTGTAATTTGGGATAAGCCAGGAGTCTCTGCAGCGGTACGAAAAACTTGTCTCCTTCACAGAAGGGTTTGGGTGACCCCTCTATCCTGGTTTTCTCGGCCTCTGTGAAGACTGAGCCCAGCAGTAAGTGGGGGTTCCAGGAGGTGTCTGTGGTGGGTAGCTTGGGGCCCACTTCCTTCTTCCGTTCTCTCAGCATTCGCCCGTGGCACAATCGCAGGTGGTCCACTTGGATCAACACTTCCCCGACCAACACAAATTTCAGCATCTTTTCCTGCTGTAAACTTGGGTAGGTGGTCGTATAAACCTGAAAGAAACAAAACACACTGAATACAGGAAAAAGTTAAGGCCATCAGTAACTCTCTGCCACATAAGAATCAACTCTATGTCCATGTGTCCAAAACGCCTCAATATCAGCACTGAGTTCAAATCCCTCCTCAAACAAAACAAAACCAGCAAATGCCTCAGGTGAAGCAGTTGGGGGTCAAACTACTCATATTCATGACCTATTTGCTTTCTGATTCTAATGTCAAATCCACAGTGAAGCTGCCACCAATTTACATCAACCCAATATTTCTACTTGGAACTAAAGGGGAAAGGGAGGGAGGGAGGGAAGGAAGGAAATCGGTTAAGAGTAATGGCACACAGAGGCTAAGGCAGGAAGGCTGCTTCCCCAGGAGTTCAAGGCTACTCTGGGCAACAGAGTTAAGACCCTGACCCAAAGAAAGAAAAAACAATAGAGCCTGGTACCAGAAGTTTACGCCTGTAATCCTAGCTCCTCAGGAGGCTGAGATCTGAGGATCATGGTTCAAAGCCAGCCTAAGCAGGGAAGGCCATAAAATCTCCCATTAAGCACCAAAAAAAAGCTGGAAGTGGAGTTGAGGCTCAAATGGCAGAACCAACCTTGAGCAAAAAAAGCTCAGGGACAGGGCCTAGGCCCCAAGTATAAGGCCCCAGGACCAACACACAAAAAAAGAAAATCGAATAGTTAAGCCGAAGAGATGAATGTGTTCCTTTTGGAGGATCAGATGCTTTTGTGTATATTCTAGAAATGGAACCCAGGTCCTTGTGAGTGGTCGGTGAGGGCTGTTCTACCATGCTATGTTCCCAGCCCAGAGCTCAGTTCTAATAGTCATTTCTTGAATCTATCAGGGGAGAAGAAGTTGCTAGTTTTCTCTTTACAAATGAGGCTGCTTAAGTATTGCTTTGAAATACTCTAAGAATACCTCTAACAGACACTGTTCCTCATAAAATGCCTTGAGAAGAAGTGGCGCTGTGGCTCAACTGGTAGAGCGCTAGCCTTGAGCTGAAGAGCTGAGGGACAGTGCTCAGGCCCAGAGTTCAAGGCCCATGACCGACCAAAAATAAAAATAAATAAAAATAAATCTTTAAAAAAATGGGCTGGGAAGGTGGCTCAGTGGTAGAGCACTTGCCTTGCATGCATGAGGCCCTGGGTTCAATTCCTCAGCACCACATAAGCAAAAAAAGAAAAAAGCCAGAAGTGGTGCTGTGGCTCAAGTGGTAGAGCCTTGAGCTGAAGAGCTGAGGGACAGCACCCAGGCCCAGAGTTCAGGCCCCAGTGACCAGACCCCCCCCCAAAAAAAAAATGCCTTCAGAAATGCCAAGAAGACACAGTGGCACACACCTATAATCTTGGTTACTCTGAAGGCTGAGATTAGAAAGACTGCAATTGAAGTCAGCTTAGGCAAAAAGTCCACAAAATGCCATCTCAACACAAAAACCTGGGCACAGTGGTGCAGGTCTGTCAGATAGCGTAGTTGAGATAACTATGGTAGGAGCATAAACATTGCGATCCAGGTTGGCCTGGGGAAAAAGAAAGAACCTACCTTAAAACTACTCAGAGCAAAAAGGATTGGAGGCATGGCTCCAGTAGTAGAGCACCTGCCTACCAAGTATAAGACCTAGCACTCAAATCCAATACCATTAAAAAGATGAAGCCAAGTCCCAGTGCCTCATGCTTGTAAGCCTAACTACTTAGGAGGCTAAGAGGCTAAGATCTGAAGATTGCAGGCAGAAAAGTCCCCGTGAGACTCTTATCTCCAAATTAGTGACTCAAAAGCCAGAAGTGGAGCTGTGGCTCAAAATGGTAGAACACTAGCCTTGAGTGAAAGAGCTCAGGGACAGTGCCCAGGCCCTGAGTTCAAACCCCATGACTGACTCCCCCACACCCAAAAAATAAACCACCCAAGATGCCATGAAGTCTCTAGGGATAGAAACCAACATAGACCAACAATAGACCAACTCTAGTCACAGCCTTCAGGATCTTTCAAGACTAAGAACATTGACATTCATCTTGGAGATTTTCACCAAATTTTTAAAAATTCACCATCCCAACCAATGTAGTTGCGAGGAGTTCCTCCTCACAAAGAATGCTTAATACTCACAGCTTTATAAACATGCTGGTCATGCTGCTCTGAAGCACAGGATTCTAGAGCCTTCCCACTGGTTTTCCGGAAGACGCCTATCTGAGTACAGTACCCAACGTGTTCAGCTCCCACTGGAGGCTCCCCTACCCCAGTGAACTCCACAGAGTAGTTATAGCAATTTGCCACTTGTAAAGCCCTGAAACAAAATAACAAGGAAAAAAGAGTCTCAACAAAGAACTATTTGTAAGTAACTAAACAAGCATTCAATAAAGTCCAATCACAGTAGAAAACACAGAAAAGATAATAACAGTTCTAATCCAGCTGTGGTGGTACATCGGTAATCCAAGCACCAGGGAGGATTAGGCAGAAAGATCAGGGATTGAGTTCAAGTCTGGGCTACACAGCAAGATCCAGTGTTAAGAAAACAAAAGCCAAACACTGGTGGCTCACACTTGTCATCCTGGCTACTCAGAGGTTAAGATCTAAGCACCTTGGTACAAAGTCAGCCTGGGCCAGAATGTCCATAAAACTTATCTCCAATTAGCCAGCAAAAATCCAGAAGTGGAGCTGTGACTCCAAGTGGTAGAATGCCAGCCTTCAGTTAAAAAAAAAAAAGCTAAGGGATAGCGCTCAGATCCTGAGTTTAAGCCCCAAAATTGACATATAAAAACTACATTAATAAATGTGTCAAAAAACATAACAAAAATCTTCTAAGTGCCAGGTGCCAGTGGGCTACTCAGGAGGCTGAAATCTGAGGATTGTGGTTCAGAGCCAGCCGGGGCAAGAGTGAGACTCTTATCTCCAATAAACCACCAGAAGTGGCGCTGTAGCTCAAGTGTAGAGCCCTCGCCTTGAGCTGAACAGCTGAGGGACAGCACTCAAGCCCAGAGTTCAAGCCCCACGACAGCCCCCCCCCTCAAAAAATCTTCTAAGTTACACATTCTTAGACCTCTATATAACGCAGCAACAACAGCAAGGATTGCCTGGCTTCTGTGAGAAGCAGAGGCAGTAACATAGTACCGGTTTCCAAGTTACCACAAGAGTATGGAAAAAGCAAAGTTAAGGGGCAGGCAGAGAAAGAGAGGGGTAGATGAGTTCATAAAGACAGCCCTGCCACCAGGAAATGGGAGCAAACCCAAGGAGCCACCCTTGGTCTGAGGCTCACCTCACAGCCCTTCCTCATTTTACATCTCATCCCAACCCCAAAGCTACAGATGCCTGCAACCAAAACAGCACCTGGCAGCCCTCACACCCTTTCCACAGCTGCCCAAGTGTGGTGGTTCCCTTGTGATCTCTTTACCTGGAATTCTGCTCAAGGAAGAAATAATTTAGGTAAGATATAAAGATTAAGGTTTACTGTTTAAGCTTTAAACTCCAGAAGGATTCCCAACAAACAAACAAAACTCTTGGGAACAAACCAGGTCTGAAACTCCACTCTGCTCCACTCAAATTTATGATCTGCATCTCTCAGGGTCACTGTAGGAAACAGGGGGTTGAATTCAGAGTTTGGTGTGCTGATGACAATCATGGCTGGTGACAGGTATCCAAATACCACTTCAGGAAATCTGGCCAGGTCATCTGAATCCAAATGTTCTATTCTAAAATGGTTAATAGGGGAAAATATAATAATTGTAGCCTCACTTGAAAGTAAATAATTTAGCAAATTCCTAATCAATTCCTACTTGATTTAGCAAAAACAATTCCTATCTCATGTTGATTTCTCCCTTCTTTGAATATACTACTGCCATGAGCCACTGCAATTATATATACTTTTTCCACATATTCTAATCCTTGCCTGCCCACACTCAACTTTGCCCTCAGTACTCTCTTAACCAACACTAAGGTCCTTTGCTGTGCTCTAAAGAACTCATTGTCAAAAACTCCTCAAAAAGGTATCTGAGCTTGACCTCCTTGGTAAAATGTACCAAGAAAAAACATTGGTCCTATAGTAGTCTCAGAAAAAATACACTCCCTTGGGCTGGGAAGGTGGCTCGGTGGTAGAGTGCTTGCCTCACATGCATGAAGCCCTGGGTTCGATTCTCAGTACCACATAAGTAGAGAAAGCCAGAAGTGGTGCTATGGCTTATGTGGTAGAGTGCTAGCCTTGAGCAGAAGAGCTGAGGGACAGCGCCCAGGCCCAGGGTTCAGGCCCCAGGACCAACAAAAAAAAAAAAAATGCACTCCCTGGAGTGCAGGGTGGTAGAACATGTGCTACACAAGCCCAGAGCACTGTGTTCAATCCTCAGCGCCAAAAATAAATAAAGTTGGACACCAGTGGTTCACATCTGTAATCCTAGCTATTCAAGAGGCTGAGATTCAAGAATCATGAAAGCCAGCCCAGGCAGGAAAGTCTATGAGTCTCATATCCAATTAACTACCAAAATGCCAAAGGAAGAGCTGTGGCTCAAGTGGTAGAGCACCAGCCTTGAGCAAAAGAGATAAGGGGCTGAGTTTAAGCCCCAATACCATTTCAAAAAATAAATGAATACATGAATGTGCAAGCGCTCAATCTAGTAATGAAGTAATAGACCCAAATGGAGAGACCTTCTACAAAATAATTAGCATGTACTCTTCAGAAATAAAGGATAGGGGGAAGGGGAAGCGCAGAAATGGTGGGACAAAGGGTGAACTAATTCAGCAGTGATACTTGCTAGACCCTACATTGGAAATGAACTATACAACTGCAGGGGGTAAGGGAGGAGGAGGGGAGGACTGGGAGAAAATGAGGGAGGGGGTGAGATTGTTCAGGAAAAAATATTTACTCATTACCTGACTTATTTAACTGTAATCTCTCTGTACATCACCTTTACAATAAAAATTTTTTAAAGAAATAGAGGATGAACTAGGGCTACAGCACTAGGGAAAAAAGGATGAAATGGCAAATGAAGAATACTGAGAAGACCTATTCAGATTAAAGAACAGATACCCAACAGACATAGTAACTAAGAACATTGTGTGATCCTGGACTGGTCTAAACTAGCATTAAATTTTTAAAATAACTATAGAAAGATATTACTGGAACAAGTGATGAATTTTTAGTATGAACTATACATTAGCTAGTAATATAGTAATAATATGTCACTGTTAAATTCCTTCATAAAGGATATTATGGTTATGGAAGGGAAGGCATTTTTTATTGGAAAAATGTGTTCAGCACACATAGGTAGAGGTAAAAAAAAGAAAACAGTGTCTCCAACTTACTTTCAAATTATTCAAAAGAAAAATACACATAGGAAATGAAGACAAGACTTAAGTAAATGTGATCAAAGGTAGGCAATCAGTGAATCTGGGTGATGGACAGGAGAGTTCCTTGTACCAATTCTGCAACTGCTATAAATTTGTTATTAGAAACATTAGCAGAAAAAGAATCTGAAAAAATACTGATATTCTATCTAATCAATGTGCCCTAAAACAAAAGCAAAACAAGCAAGCAAACAACAACAACAACAAAAAAGAAACCCGGGCTGGGAAGGTGGCTCAGTGGCAGAGTGCTTGCCTAGCAGGCATGAAGCTCTGGGTTCGATTCCTCAGCACCACATAAACAGAAAAAGCCTGAAGTGGCGCTGTGGCTCAAGTGGTAGAGTGCTAGTCTTGAGCTGAAGAGCTCAAGAGGGACAGCACCTAGGCCCAGAGTTCAGGCCCCATGACCAACCAAAAGAAAAAAAAAGAAATCCCACAAGTCATAGACACTGATAGAACTGCTACAAAGAGCTCAAGCTTCAAATGAATTTCCAGGGAAACCAAGAGCTATATAGAATAACGTATATGAATAACATGAATAACGTAATGAGCCCATCTCCTTCCGTGACTACAAGGACACCCTTATCAGCACAGGGGCCCCTAATTCTCAGGACTGTGATGAGCATCACAGAAAGATTGTATCACAACCTTTCAACCAGATACAGGAAGCAGCACTAAATTTAGATGAACTGATGAGCTGTTACTCTTCTAGCCTAACCCTCTCCCAGCAGCCATAGCTCTGATTCTCTTGAATCCTCTTGCCCTGCTTGGCTTCTTTGCACTCTCTACACAATTCTATACACTGAAACTTAAGGTATTACAGTTCCCTGTGAAATGTCCCCCACAGGCTCCTATGTTGAGACGCAAGACTCCAGCAGGTGGCACTATTTCAGAAACTTTACAAGGTGAGGCCTATTTTGGAGGAAGGAGGTCATTAAGAGTTGTATTCTGGAGAGGCAGATTGGCCCTGTGTCCCTCTCTTCTTCCTGGCCACCATAAAGTAACTCTCTCTGCGATGATGTTCTGCCTTGCTACCGGCCCACAGCAATAGAGCAAGCTGGCTATGAAATGAAATTCCTGAATCCAAGAGCCATAATAAATCTTTTCTCCTTTAAATTATCTCTTGGTATTTGTCGCAGCAAGGAGAAGTCTAATACATGTGGCCAGCGCATAATATAATTCTGCTACAATACGTGGCTGCTTCATGATACATTAGAAAATAGGAGGAGCTGGGATTAGTAATATGCTCAGGAAAGAGCTTAGCATATATAAGCCATAGGTTCAATCTCCAGCACTGATTTTTGAAAAATTGATATACTTATGGATAAATGGTAAAACCAAAATACTAGTTGCCTTTTATTTAGCAGGGGGGGTAGGGGGGGTGAACAGGGGGAGATTACTAAGGTCCTCATACTTGCTACAAACAGGCACTCTACCATTTAAGCCACACCACCAGCCCAGTGCCATTCTAATTTATTCACTGTTCCTTTGATCTTCCTAAGTTTCCTGTAACTAATATCAAACATTAATTAGGTGCCTAAAATATGCCAGGCAACCAAAAAGGAGTGGGGGGGGGGGTGGTAAACTTTCTACTCAGGAGGAATAGTTCCATTACTGAACATTAGAAATCAACCTGAATACACCATTAAGCAAACCAATCTCAAAGTAAGCCTATTAATATTAAAAGATGGTATTAAGCCAGGCTCCAGGCTCACATCTGTAATTCTAGCTTCTAAGGAGGCTGAGATCTAAAGATCGATTCAAAGCCAGCCTGAACAGAAAGGTCTGTGAATCTCTTATCTCCAATTAGCCCCACAAAAAAAAAAAGAAAAAGAAAACTGTGTGCCCAGGCCCTGAGATCATGCCCAAGGACTGGCATAAAAAAAAAAAAAGCTAAGTGTGAAGCATAAACCTTTTTGTAAACACTAGTCCCATATAAAGTACACAAGTCCTTTGTAGAACAGTTCATTCCAGGGTTGAGGAAGGAATGGTGGGAGAGGAGCCTAGAACATTTTGAAATGTCAGAAAAAAATGCCTACAAATAAGACATATCACAAAGACATCAATTTGATAGGCCTCCTCGGTGAGAAATCCTGAGATAATGAACAAGAAAATAAATGCAATAATAAATCACAAACCATTTAAGTGTGAGAATAAGTGTGTGTGTGTGTATGTGTGTTGTCTGGAGGCGTGCCTATCAAGTTATAATAGCACATATCTATAATCCCAGTATAAGGGGCAGGAAGATGACTACCGCAAGAGGATAATAAAGGAATTCATGAGGCAGGGTGCTGGTGGCTCACGCCTGTAATCCTAGCTACTCAAGAGGCTGAGATCTGAGGATCACGGTTCAAAGCCAGCCCGGGCAGGAGAGACCATGAGACTCCTATCTCCAATAAACCACCAGAAAACCGGAAGTGGCGCTGTAGCTCAAGTGGTAGAGCGCTCGCCTTGAGCTGAAGAGCTGAGGAACAGTGCCCAGGCCCAGAGTTCAAGCCCCATGACCGACAAAAAAAAATTTAAAAAAAATAAAGGAATTCATGAGTTCCACTTATGGGAGAACTGTTATGCATAGTAAAATGCCAGGGATAATATATAAATGTAGAAGGAAAACTGGAGTTGCAGAACACATTTGCCACCATTTTATTTTATTTATTTTATTTATTTTTGCCAGTTGTGGGGCCTGAACTCAGGGCCTGGGCACTGTTCCTCAGCTCTTCAGCTCAAGGCTAGCGCTCTACCACTTGAGCCACAGAGCCACTTCCAGCTTTTTCTGCTTATGTGGTGCTGAGGAATCGAACCCAGGGCCTCATGTATGCAAGGCAAGCACTCTACCACTGAGCCACCTTTCCAGCCACTTGCCACCATTTTAATAAAGACAAGTCACACAAGAAGCACTGGTGATGCTAAATCTAGGTAAATATAGATGAGGGACAAAATGTCTACATAGACTCAGTAAGCCTCTGCCCAGATTGCCTGCTCATGGTGTGGAAAATCAAACCAGCAATAATACACAAGGGCAACCACACACCATGACTGGGAAGATCAAAATTAGCATTGAAGAGACAGGCAAGCATTATGTGCGCCCAATGGGATGCCCTGGGAAGGACCTAAATACCCTTTGCAGTAACCTAAACACTTAGGGTACTAACATTATTGAAGCTAATTCTCCCCTGTTGTTACTAGAGTTTAAAACTTACAATTCGATGCATGTTATCAAGTCAAATCCAAGCAAACGAGAGTCTCTCTCCACAACAGATCCATGATATAAGGTAACAGTCAAATCCAGATCTCGAGGTTTTACAAATTCTCCCAAATAGGGAGATAAATGATGTCTGAAAAAAAAATGATTGCAAAAGTAAGAAACATTCTCAACACAAAAGTTATTTAGAAGTTCTCACACTGGGGGTGGCTCCGTGGAACAGTGTTTACCTGGGTTTTATCCCTAGCCCTATAAAAATAAAAAGAAGCTGAGCATTGGTGACTCAACCCTGTAATCCTAGTTACTCAGGAGGCTGAGATCTGAGGATCAAGGTTCAAAGCCAGCCCAGGCAGAAAAGTCTATGAGACTCCTAATCTCCAACTAAGCACCCAAAAATCTGGAAATGGAGCTGTAGCTCAAGTGGCTAGCCTTGAGCAAAAAATCTCCTGACAGTGCCCAGGTCTTGAGTCAATCCCCAGGAATGACAAAAAAGTAAAAAGAGAAAAAGAAAAGGAAATTCTCACTAGCTATATAACTCAGAACTTTCTACCTACAGTGATGTAAATCTGCCTTCGCTGTTTACCTCATCTTCACAAACTAAACAGTAGGTCCTAGGGTAACTTCCTCTAATAGCAGGAAGTTACTGGCCAAGGAGAACAAGATTCTGAATATCAGCTATTGTTCTCGTTTGAATATTTGGTCTTCCAGCTCTCTTTGTACCAATAACGTTTGGCTTTGTGTTCTTTAGGGAAAAAAAAGTAACCTGTGGAAATGTGATATATCAGAGAAGTGGAAAGGGAAATAGTGGAATGAAGGAGCCAAGCACACCTGGAGTAGACTTGCTTTATAAACCCCACTACCACCACCACTGCTGCCGCCGCCACTTTAGCGACCACACTCAAAACCAATGCTCTTAGAACACAAACCACATCCCCATCATATCACTAAGTATTACCCATTAGACTGTAATTTTTCCACATCGATATCTACCCCAACAAGCAGTTGAATGCATGGGTAGATTTTTAGTAGCCTTAGGAGCTCAGTATCACCACATCCCAGGTCTGCAACCTGTAGATGAGACAGAATATCATTTCAAAGACATTTGTAGCCACAGAAGTATGGACAACAATACTGGGGAAGTGGGAGATTGTGTAACAGTAGTAAACCACAATAAAATTATTATATGGAACAGTCTTTTGGGTAGTATATTGTAAACAAAAAGCAAATTAATCTGAGACTTTATACACCTGAGTATACGTAAGTGACAATGGTGAAAATCAGGGATGTGAAGGGTAAACAAAGGAGGAGGATGCAATGCTTGGTAAGAAATGTACGCATTATCCTGCCCATGCAATTGTAACCCCTCTGTACAGTATGTTCACAAATAAAACAAAATTAAATTTAAAAAAGTGACAATGGTGAAAATAAAAAGTTCCTATTCCCAAAAAATTGATATCTATTGGATGAATGAAAAAGGGAGAAAGATGGGGACATGTTCACATAGAATCAGAATTTGGAGTCTTAAACATTCTTGGTATGTTTCAGCAAGAAATGCTCTTACCACACAAAGTTTCACAAAGTTTTCACAGAGCCTCATTAATTGTTTTGATAAAAACAATCACAGCAAACCACATGTCATTCTCAGTTAATCTCCAAACAGCTAAAAAGACCATTTGAGATGCTTTGAGTACAGATGTGCATAATGGCACAGACTTCAACATCTGCATCTTTGCGCCCATGTGCAGAGACACAGTGCAGTTTAAAAAAAAAAAAAAAAGGGAAGCCCACACGTACTGAAGAATCTTACCTGAGTTTAACACAGGGAAGAAAAAGAAACCTAGAAGTTCATCTTACCAACATCTAGCTTACAGCTAGAATAGCAAATCCATGAGGATACTAATCAGGTATGTATATTCATCTATGTACGAAATCATGACTTTCCTCAGAAGTTGAAGAGCAGACCTGTTAAGCCATTATCAAAGCTTGTTCCTTTTTCTGTTTCATGTGTTATCCAGACTAGTCACAAACTCCTAGGCTTAATCAATCAACTTGCCTCAGCCTCCCAAATGGCTATGACTACAAGTGTGGGCCATCTTGGCCCACTTACCTAATTTACAAAGAATCGCAACACCTGTGGCCACAATATGTTTGATGCTCTGACTAACTCCAAAAATGTGGACTCTACAAGATCAATCACATCCAATTAAGATTCTCTTCCCGTTTAAGCGTGGCAATGTTGACCTCCACCTGATCCCTGTGCTCCTGGTAAGAGATTAAAGGATCTGCTAGGCGTTCTGTTCTGAGAAAGGAACTCTGCAAGGAATACCAGCCTCCATAAGCCAAATAAGAGGACATTTCCACTCTATCTGTTGCTTCTGAAGAATGGAAACAAAATTCCCTTAACCACACTTTCCCTTAATGACTTCCTTGTTCTACGCCTCTCCTCTCCGCTATGACCTGAGCAGGAGCAAATACAGTCTCTCTACAAGAATCCCCCACAGTGGCACATGCCTGTAGTCCTACTTCCTCAAGAGGATGAAGCACAGTCCCTTGAGCCCAGAGTTCAAGACCAGCCTAGACAACATAGTCAGACCCTATCTCAAAAAAAAAAAAAAAAATCACCAGGTGCTGGTGGCTCACATTTGTAATCCTAGCTACTCAGGAGGAGGCAGATCTGAGCCTAGGCAGGCAAGTCCGTGAGGCTCTTATCTACAATTAAGCACCAAAAAATCTGGAATGGAGGCTGTAGCTCAAGTGGTAGAACAGTAGCCTTGAGCAAAAATGTTCAGGGCTAATGCCCAGATCGGTCCTGAGTTCAAGCCCCAGGACAAGACAGACAGACAGACACATACACACACACACACACACACACAACCTCCTCATAATTTAGCTGAACTCATGGCTACTATGCTTAACGCAAGACACCTAGAGATCTTGGTCAAG
The DNA here is from genome assembly GCF_000151885.1 of Dipodomys ordii. NCBI lineage: Eukaryota > Metazoa > Chordata > Mammalia > Rodentia > Heteromyidae > Dipodomys > Dipodomys ordii. Next base: position 2,434,625 of record NW_012267362.1, on the reverse strand, counting down.
GCTTGCTTTCCTGGTGGGCAAACCTGTCTGAACTTAAGAAGCTGAAGCAGTAGAATCACTTGAGCCCAAGAGTTTGGAACTAGCCTACGCAACAGAACCAGACCTTGTATCTAAAGTCTCTCTTTGGACTGGGGTTGTTAACTCAGTGGTTCAGCACTTGTCTAACATGCCAAAGCCCTGAGTTGAATCTCCAGCACAAGGAAGGAAAGAAGAAAAGAAAGAATTTCACTTTACTCCTTACTAGTGTTGACAAACACTTGATAGGATCGACTTAGTACTTAAATGTTTGGAAATCAAGATACCTACCTTCTTGGGTCTATGACGATCCACTAAATCTCTAACAAACTGGTATCGCTGCTTGTATAGTGGAGGTTTAAACTTTATTACCTTCTCTGGGCAAACTTCTTCAAAATTATGAGCCACCACACTATTGCACTGAAAGCATTAAAAAAAATCATTAGGCAGCAGTGCACTTCCTCCACAGTCCTTATGCCTTAGTTTCCATGGAAAGGAACATCACCCATAAATCTACTTAAAACCAACCATTAGAAGCCACTAAAGGGATGGGCTTTTATAGACTGAACTGCCAAAGCCTATGGTCTGGATAGACAGGGAGCTAGAAAATACTTTACTAATTAAAATTCCACCAAACTTCAGTCACTTCCTCTAAGCCTCTACCAGGCATGTTAATAATCTCAGACTAGTCTCTGACCTGCATAGCACAGTTTTAGCAAGAATTTGACTAATCAGCTCACAACAAATCTTGCTATTATTTGATTTATGATCACTTTCATGATCTAATCAAAAAAATCAAAGTAAGTTTATTTGAAAGTAAAAGGAGAGCATGAAGAAAGCAATGGAGGAGGTCTACTAATCAAAGTTTATTGCCTACTACTTATGTCCAAACTCATGGCCTTCAGCAGGATTCCTAGTAAATATTTATGACAAGAACCTTACTAGCCTTAATGCTTCCTCTTAACCATCTATCCACTCACACTATGCTCCACATTTTACCCCTTGGATTCAAAGACGCAGCTGCCTTTGCTGTACGCATCTAGGTTGAAAAGCCCTTCAGCCATGCTCTTGCAATAGTCCTAAATTAATTCAGGTTAATCTTTTCTTCAACAGACTCTCTCCCAAAAAGGAGGATTTATAAGGCTAATCTATAAAGCTGCTATTGCTGGTTGTATATACCCATATTATAATAAAGGAGTAGACTAAAAGGTCCTTGATATCTAGAGTAACTGTTCAATAAAAATAAGACACATGCAGGGTTGGGGATATAGCTTCAAGGTAGAGCTCTTGCCTTGCATGTGGTCCACAGCAATACAAACACATTCCATACATGCAACTCTTTTTCTGTGCTGGTAATCCATCACAGAGCCTCGTGCATGCTAGGCAAACACTCCACCAATGAGCTATACCTCCAGCCCGATGACTATTTTTAAATAAAATTGATGCCTACTGAACAGCAAGGATCTACAGCTTGAGTTTCTCAAGTGCGGGCCCCAAACCAGTGGCATCTTCACCTGGAAACTTTATACAAATGAAAATTCTTGGGGATCAATCAAGACCTCCTTAAACACACTCCACATTGAAAAATCTCTAGGTAAACTGGATGCTAGTGGCTCACACCTGTAATCCCAGCTACTCAGAAGGCTGAAATCTGAGGCTGATGATTCAAAGCCAGCCCAGGTAAACAAAAAGCTGTGGAGCTGTGGCTCTCAAGTGGTAGAGTGGAAAAACTAAGCAAGAACTTGAGGCTCTGAGTTCAAACCCCAGGACCAACACACACATTTGCACATTCATCCGAAACTGTGTTTTTTTTGGGGGAGGGGGAAGTAACTCTATATTACTTTGGATACACCCAATGTGGATATTTCCTGCATGTGTCACCTCTTTTAGTTCAACATCCTCCTAAATGGAGGTAGATTTTGCTTGTAATCTCCTCACAGTACACCACTGTAATAACTCCTAGTCATTATAAGAGGATATGAATGGTAGCATTTACCAGAATGTTCTTTTCTTCCATTTCCATTTTGTTTCCAAGTTGGGATTGAGACAAAACGCAGATATATCCTTCAAACTCTGTATAAGACAATCAGCAGCCACTGAGCTGTAAGTATCAAATATTTATTTTTATAAGATGTCTGGAAAGGACAGCCAGACAAGAGAGAAAAGAGACTGAGCTCTTTCCCCTCCTCAAGTTTTACCATGAAACATAGGAATTGTTTGAGCAGACAGGTTCATCTCCTAAATCAACATTCCCTCCTTTTACTACTGTTTCAACGTGGTAACAAACTTCAGAGTCCTGCCTGTTTTCACTGCTTAGGTATACTCAATCAACCTCATCCACATGGCTCCCAGGAACTTTTTCAAGATGGAAACTTTGAGGGGGGAACGGGGAAGTGTGTTAGAGGAAGCCTTTCAGACACTAAGGACGCTGCAACATGGATCCAGTTCCCTCCGAGCTTTTACATGGTGAATCCTCGAATGCACAGATCTCCCATCTACTGTCCACTCCCACTGAACCTCCAGTTCGAGCCCCAGGTCCAGCTACCAGCTCTTATTAAGGCAATTCCCTCCTGGCGATGAAGAGATCGATCCTGCCTGGAAGAGCACACGGGCCATCTTTAGGAAGCGTCCCGGGTCGCAACTCTTACCTTCCCGGTCGGAGGCCAGCCCGAGGTGCGAAGCCCAGCAGCGGGCAGGCGGCTGAGGTGGGGGAAGCGCCCAGGCCGCGGCCGCCGCCCCCAATTTAACTCCAAGGCCCCGCCCCCGGCGCCCCGTGCGGCGCGGTCACGTGACGTTACCCGCCCGCCGCCACCCCTGCGCTGCCCCGCCGCCGGGTGCGCTCAATCTCCGGCCCGATCTGGCCCGACGCCGCCGCCCGGCGCAGGACCCATCCCTCCAGGCTCCGGACTCCAAACGCGTCGGTTTTGGGGGTCTCAACGGCCGCAGTGGCGCATGCCCCGAGGCCATTTTCGAGGTCTTCATCCGAACCTTGCGGGGAACCCACGCCCCGCCACATCCCCGGCCTCGCGCTGCGGCCTTTCCGCCCCGGGTCGGCAGGGCTGTTGGGTTCCTGGCGCGTCCCCCTTCCGCCCCCACGCCCCGTTCGAGGCTCCGCGTCCGCCTGAGAGATCTAGAAACGGTCCTGGCCAATAGCAGGTGACACATGGGGCCGGCGCGCGCCCACCGCCCGCTGCGGCCCGCGAGAGCCGACCTCTGACCCCGGGGCAGGTCACCTACGGAGGCCTTCGGGGACTGTAGGCGGGGTACACTTGATCCCAAACACCGAAGTACCAAGAGCGGGGTTCTTGCAGCTACCCATCCCACACACACACACACCCCAACCCAACCGGCTTTTTTAATCCACAGGCAGTAGGCCGGGCTTCTGACCCAGAAAAGGTCATCTGTTTCCCGGCCAGAGATCCCGAGCTGTTATTGTGCGTGTTTGGGGAGAGCTGGAAGAGCGCGGGAAGGTGCTGCCCTGGCAGATGTACTCCAGTTTGAAAAGTCACCCCCGCCCCCCCCCCCCGCCATCGCGCGACCAGGGAGTGAAGCTGGAGCTCTACCTCTCGCGAGAGGAAAGGCTTGAGCGCGCTCCCGCCGCAGTCAGCCGCCGGCCTCGCCTTCTCGGAGCCCCGCCCACTTCTCGTCTTCACGTTTCCCCCACCTGGAACCAGCCCGCGGGCGGGCGTGACGTCACGACGCCGTGCGTGGCGACGGCGGCGGTGGCGCAGGGGGCGGGTCCGCCGCAAGGCGTCGAAGGAGGAGGAGGAGGAAATTGCTCCCGCTACGCCCATCGCCGCCTCGCCGAGCGTGGAGTGGAGTCCTAGTCCACGCCGCCGCGTCGCCTTCGCCTCCAGCTCCCCTCCGTGTGTTCTCGGCGCCGCTGCTACCCTCCCTCAGGCCCGCCGCTTACCCCGGGGGTCTATGGAAGGAATGGAAGGATCCCCCTCAACCTGGCTCATCGAGGAGCAGACGAGCAGACCGTTATTATTGGCTTCAGGGAAATACCAAGAGGCCATTTCTGATCACAAAAGGGCTGCGGGCCCTTGTATCGCTGGAATCGCCGAGGGATCGCCAGGTGAAACGGCTCCTCCTTATCCGGGAGAGGTGGGAAGCTCAGCAGCACACAGACGTGGCTACCCATCCTCTGGCATCTCCGGACCCCTGGGCTGCGCAGGGCCAGAGACCCCTCCTTTCTCGCCAGGACAGCCCTTCTGGGCAGACACGCCTTCCTGAAACTGATGGGGGTCTTTGACCCAGACCCAGACCCACGACCGTCTTTACTTCAGCAGAAGAGTGAACCCACAGAGCCTTGCGTTGGAAGCCAAGCCCCCAAAAGGTGCCCAAAACCATGATAGAGGAGCAGGCAACCACAGCCGCAGAACTGAAGAGGCACGTGGAGTTGCTTGTGGCTGAGAATGAAAGATAAAGAAAACAACTAAAAGCAGAAAAGGCCAGACTACTGAAAGGTCCAGTCGACGAGGAGCTGGACGTCGATGCTGACTTTGTAGAAAAGTCTTGAGTTGGAGAGCTTGCCACCACAGGCAGAGAACAGCCACAGCCTCGTCAACTTGGCAGGTTTGTGGCAAATACCGGGAAAGACAAGGACATTCCAATACCCAGTCTTCCTCCCTTGGATTTTCCGTCTCCAGAACTTCCACCGATGGAGCTTTCTGAAGATATTCTGAAAGGACTTATGATTAATTAAAATGAAAGCCATTAGAGAGGTCAGAAAAGGAAATTATTCAGTAACAGATCAGTCACTCCAGACATGAATAAAAAGGGAAAAACCAATACCTGAGGGTAATCCTGGAAATATGTCATCATCTGGCACAACCTGGGAGAAGAGGCTTGCCAGGACTTGAAAACAGTCACCCGAAGTGTGTCGAATACCTGATTCACTGACTTGAGCTAATAATTCCAACTTGGCAGGCACTAAACTTTTGGAGGTTTGTTTTCTCCTGATACAAACCAAATGGCTACCTAGAACAAGAATTTTTGTTAGCTTCAGTATTAAATGTATAAAAATAGTATGTCACACATAATCTGTAATGCCATAAATGATAATACAAAGCCTAAATAATAGGGTAGCCTGAGGGGCTGCCTTGTATCTGAAACATGCTTTCTATCATGCAGTGACTATGCATTCTGCTATACACATTTTGTTTATTTAAACTATATGTGCCTTGTTCCATACTTTGCACTACTCATAACATGATGATAACCTCAAGACTATCAGGAAAAATATTTAAATTTCCATTTTATGAAGGAACCAAATTTTAGTTATGCTTTTTAAAGAAAATTGCCAGTTTACATAATCAGAGAGCATTTTAATTTCTAACATTATTATATAATGCATCATTTGAAAATACCAAGGAGCTCGCCCATGTAATTGTAACCCCTCTGTACAGTATTTTCACAAAAAAAATTAAAATTAAAAAATACCAAGGAGATATTCTTTGTGTTTAACGATGCATGAGTAAAGTTGGCAATATTTGATCATAAGAAATCAATAAAGTAATTGTGCTTCAAAAATAAAAAGAAAAGCCAAAGACATGGGTTTGCTATTCTGTTCATAGGCTAGTAGTATACCATAAATGGTTTTTCTAACAACACATTATATGCAAAAGCATTCAGTTGTAGGGTAGCACAAAGATGTACAACTCTTGATTTTGGTATTTTGGAGCCTAGCCTTATGAAGGGGAAAAATAACATTTTTCTTTCTTTTTGGCGGTAGTGGGGCTAGAACTCTGGGCGTGGGCACTGTCCCTGAACTCTTCAGCTCGAGGCTAGTGCTCTACTACTTGGGCCCCAGTGCCACTTCCGGTTTTCTAGTGGTGTATTGGAGATAAGAGTCTTACGGACTTTCTTGCCCCAGCTGGCTTTGAACTGGGATCCTCAGACCTCAGCTTCCTAAGTAGCTAGTATTACAGGCGTGAGTCACTGGCAACCAACTGGAAAAATAACTTGCTCCACAGATATGATGCTAACATCATCCCACAGAGGTTCTTACTGGCCTAGGTTATCTGCAGGTGGTGTTTCATTTTGTTTTTTGGGGGGGAGAGGGGAGCCAGTACTGAACCCCTTAGCATTTTGTTTGTTTTGTTTTCCCAGCCCCTGGTCTCTGTCCCTGAGCTCCTTTTGCTCAAGGCTAAGTAAGTGCTCTACCACTTGAGCCACAGTGCTACTTCTGGCTTTTTTGAGTTGTTTATTGGAGATTTAGAAATTTTCCTCCCCAGACTGGCTTCAAACCATGATCTTCAGATTTTAGTCTCCTGAGTAACTAGGATTACAAGGCCTGAGCCACCAGTACCCAGCAGACCCTTAGCTTTTTTGCTCATCTGATAGATACTCTATAACTTGAGCCACAGCTCCACTTACAACATTTTGAAGCTAGAATAGGCACCACCGCTGCTGAATCTGCAATTTTAAAAAGACTTTCTTGACTAAAGAATCATATTTCTTGCTACCAGATGTAATTTAAATAGAACCTTTAAACAGCACATAAACAAATGTTTGTTCATAAGCAGGGTAATATACCTTAGCCAAATGATGGAAACAGCCCAAATGCTATCAGTGAATGAATGATGAACAAAATTGTTTGACATACAATGAATTAATAAGCTTTAAAAGGACAGAAAACTGGGCATAGTGGCACATGGCCAACTGTTCCTGCAGAGGTACAGGTAGGAGGATGACAAGTTGGAGAGCAGCCCAAGCAACTTAAACTTTGTTTTAAGAGAAAATGAAGTGCTGGGATAAAGCTCATGGTAATGAGCTTTCTTAACATGAAGTATGCTCTGAGTTTTATCAGGTTGCTTTTTTGTTTTTTTTTGTTTTTTGTTTTCAGTCATGAACTCTGGGTCTGGGTACTGTCCCTCAGCTCTTCAGCTCAAGGTTAGCACTCTACCACTTGAGCCACAGAGCCACTTTCGGTTTTCTGGTTGTTTACTGGAGATAAGAGTCTCATGGGCTTTCCAGCCTGGGCTGGCTTTGAACAGAGATCCTTAAATCTCAGCCTTCTGAGTAACTAGAACTAAAGGCCTGAGCCACCAGCACCTGGCTTAATCAGTATATTTCAAAATCCCTGGGAATACTCTGAAAAATGTTATTCAAATAGGAATCTAGGGCTGGGAAGGTGGCTCAGTGGTAGAGCACTTGCCTTGCATGCATGAGGCCCTGGGTTCAATTCCTCAGCACCACATAAGCAAAAAGAAAAAAAGCCGAAAGTGGCGCTGTGGCTCAAGTGGTAGAGCACTAGCCTTGAGCTGAAGAGCTGAGGGACAGCGCCCAGGCCTAGAGTTCAGGCCCCACGACCGGAGCGCCCCCTCCCCCCCAAAAAAATAGGAATCTAGAAGTGGATAATATTCTGGATGCATTTGACCTGCCAAAACTGAACCAATAGAAAATAAGCCACTTAAATAGATCTATAATAACCACTAAGATTGAAGCAGTAATAAAAAAAAAAATCTCCTGACAAAAGCTCAGAATCCAATGGATTCTTTCAGACATTTAAAAGACTAACATCGCAAGGCACTGATAACTCATGTCTGCAATCCTGGCAACTCAAGAGGCTAGGCAGACAAATCCAAGAGATCTTCATTTGAACTCACAAAAAGCTAGAAGTGGAGCTGTGCTCAATTGGTAAAGAATGAGGCCCTGAGTTCAAGTCCCAGTTCGAACACACACACACACACACACACACATATCTACAGACAATCCTCAAATTTTTCCATGAGATAGGAAAGTAATACCACCAATTTCTATCAATCCAGTGTTTCATTCACCCCAAACCCAGACAAGGATACAAAACAATTGTAGACAAATCTCTTTAATGAATACTGCTGTGAAGATTCTTAATTAAATATTTGTAACTGAATTTAACATGTTTTAAAAGGCCATACACCAAGATCAAAATTAGTTTTATCCTGTGGTTGCAATGGTAATTTCACATATACAAATCAATAAATGTACTACAGCTTATAAGCAGCATAAAGGAGGGGGAAATCATATGATCATTTCATTGCAGAAAAAGCCTGTGACAAAATTCATTAACCTTTTATAAAAGTTCTGAAAAAAACAGGAATGTACTGAACATAGTAAAAGCTATATATGACAAACCTATAGCCAACATATTAAATGGAGAAAAATACATCATATTATTTTATTTTTACTTGAACTCAGTTGTTTTTTATTTTCTTGTAAAGATGCTATACAGAGAGATTAGAGTTATGTCAGTAAAATAATGAGTACATTTCTTGTCGAGCATTGTTACCCCCTCCTTTGTTTTCCTCTCACTATCCCTTCCCTCCCCTACCTTTCCCACTCCTCTCCCCCAAAGTTAATAAAGTTTGTTTTCAACATTGTGTCTTCTATCATTGTTGCAATGGGTCATCCTGTATCATATTCTTTAAAGTTGGAAATGAGACAAGGGTGGCCACTCTTCCCTGCTTGTACTCAATATAGTACTGTAGTTCCTAGCCAGAGTATACAGGAGGAGAAAGAAATAAAAATGGGCTTAAATGGGAAGGAAGAAATCAAATATTTTCTGATGACATAATCCTAAACTCCAAAAACTGTAAAAATGGGCTGGGAAGGTGGCTCAGTGGGTAGAGCGCTTGCCTTGCATGCCTGAGGCCCTGGGTTCGATTCCTCAGCACCACATAAGCAAAAAGAAAAAAGCCGGAAGTGGCGCTGTGGCTCAAGTGGTAGAGCACTAGCCTTGAGCTGAAGAGCGCCCAGGCCCAGAGTTCAGGCCCCACGACCAGACCCCCCCCCCCAAAAAAAAACTGTAAAAATCCCACCAAAAAAAAACCCTCCTAAATTTGAAAAACAGTTTCAACAACATAAGAGGATATAAAATGAACACTCAAAAGTCAGCAGCTTTTCTATATACCAACAAGAAACGGTCTGAAAACAAAATCAGAAAAACAGTGCCAATCACAGTAGCTTCAAGGGCAATAAAGTATCAGAGTATAACTTAACCAAGGATATGAAACTAAAACCTTAAAGAAATCAAAGCCAAGCTCTGGTGGCTCAGGAAGTTGAGATCTGAGGATCGAGGTTTGAAGCCATTGATCTTCAATTAACCAGGAAAAAAAAAGTAAGGTGTGGCTCAAATAGAGCTCCAGCCACAAGCTGGGCAAAAGTTTGAGACCCTGGATTTAAACTTTCCAGGAAATGAAAGAAAAGATAGAAATAGAAAGAAAGAGAGCTGAGGTGGGGCGGGGGGAGAGAGAGAAGGAGGAAAGGAAAGAAGGAAGGAAGGAAGGAATTGTAAGTTCAAAAATGATCTGTACAGGCCTGAAGTGCTATGGTTTGGATATCTGGATATATAATGTTTCCAGGGCTCATGTCTTTGAAGGCTTGGGCCCCTGCTGGTCGTGCTATTGAGAAGTGAGCATCATGAGGACACTAGCTTCATCAATGTGTTAACCCGCTGGCATATTTAAAGCTGAATGGACTATAAGAATGTGGGGCCTAGTTGGGTAAGACCTGGTAGGTCTCTGTGGGTGTGCCTTGAAAGGTGTATCTTGTCCCTGGCCCTTTTCTCTACTCTTTTTGCTTCCTGGCTCCCATAAAGTGAGCAAGCTCTTTTACCATACTTTCTCAACACCATAATATGTCCAAAGCAATGGTGCCAACTAACCTTGGGCTGGAACCTCTAAAACCATGAGCCTAAACCTTCCCTCCGGTATTGTGTCCCAGCAACAGAAACCCAGTGAATACACTAAATGGAGAATTTTTGTCTCACTGGCTAGTTAGCCCATTTATGACTAGCTCCCTCTCCAAACATGCTTCTTCCATCATTCTCCTGATTTCCTACCAGGCTCTGAGCAAGGTCCCAGAGCTTGAAACTCATCCTCAGTGCTATTCATTTCTGCCATCTGGACAATCGCCAGATCCTGACCTCTTCAAGCTGTCGGCTGCATCTGTTCTTCCCACAGCCTTAGCTTAGCTTAGCTTAGCAGTTTTTATCATCTCATTGTTGCCTTGATAACTCATCCTACCATCCCACTGAGATCCAGACCTCCTTTCATGAGTCTGAGAGCAAATAGAGCCCTGACTTTCTTATTACTCCCCTCAGGGTTTTCTTTTTCGGTTTAAAATACTAAGACTGAAATGAGCTGGGCTGTTGGGTAAATGGGTGTCTATAGTGTACCAGTTACAGATCAGCACTGGTTTCGATGAAAAAGGAAAATATCCTCTTATAGCTCTTACAGTCCAGTAGGTGTAAGAGTCTGGTACGCAATTGGGGAGGAAATCAAGTTATCCTGAGTTGTATACAGTGATACAAGCCTGCTAGTGTCAGTTACTTGGGAGGCTGAGTCAACAGGATCAATAGAGCTGAGGAGTTGAGGCTAATCTGGGTAATCTCTTAAAATCTAAATTAAAAAAGCAAACAAACACTATGCTGGATTCCAAGTTGAAATTTATGTTCATAATAGAGATGTTCTGGAGATAATACAGACTTTCCTTCCCAGGTTGGCTTCAAACCACACTTAGATCTCAGCGTACTGATTAGCTAGGATTATAGGTGTGAGCTCCCAGTGTTTCAGCTTTGTTGCTCACAACCGGCATTCTACCCTTTAAGTCATGCCACCAATTCAGTTTTTCTGTTGTTTCACTGGAGTTGGAGGCTCTCAGACTTCTCTGCTGGGCTGGTTTTGAACTTTGAAGCTTAGATCTCAGCCTCCTGTGAGTAGCTAGAATTACAGGCCTGAGACACTGGTGCCTGGCTGGTAAACTCACTTGTGAAATCCAGATGACGTTCTATGAAGAAGCCTATGGTGAGCAAGACTCGCATGGAGTAAACTGAACCCCTCCTCCCTTGCAGCCACACTTCAAGCACCAGCTTGGCTTGCCAGCCATCTATCTGAGTGAATCATCACAGATATGAATCCTTCAAACTCAGTTGTGCCACTTTGCCTAATTCCTAATAGAGCAACTTTACCCATATGCATAGGCATATGCTACAACTGTCTGACAATTTGCATCTTTCTAGGCTGGTGCTTGATCAGTGACTAGAACTGGTGTAGCTAGCTAGAGAAGAATTCGTTGCTCTGATCTCAGAATTCAAAACCATAAGAAATAACTTGACTAACTCATCCAGCTTTTTTTTTTTTTTTGGGTCCGGTCGTGGGGCCTGAACTCTGGGCCAGGGCGCTGTCCCTCAGCTCTTCAGCTCAAGGCTAATGCTCCACACTTGAGCCACAGCGCCACTTCCGGCTTTTTTTCTTTTTGCTTATATGGTGCTGAGGAATCGAACCCAGGGCCTCAGAGGCATGCAAGGCAAGTGCTCTACCACTGAGCCACCTTCCCAGCTCTCATCCAGCTTTTGGAATTTTGTCATATCTACCCAAGCAGGTAGATAATACTCTACCAAGCAATATGAAGATAATCTTTGGAATATCTTCTCTAGAGAAGAAGATACAAACAAAAAGTCCCATCTTAGCCAGACACCAGTGGCTCAGGGTCCTAACTACTCAAGACACTGAGATCTGAGAATTGAGGTTCAAAGCCAGCACAGGCAGATTAATCTAGCCATAGCTCCAATTAATCAAGACAAAAAAGAGTCCAATTGGACTCTTAGCTCCACTTAATCAGGGGAAAAAGCCAGATGAGGCATGGCTCAAGTGGTAGTGCCAGCTCTAAGCAAAAGAAAGTTAAAGAAGATCACAAGATCCTGAATTCAGGCCCTGGTGCTCACATACACACACCTACACACACACACACAAACACACACACACACAAATCACATCATCTCAATTTTCTACAGCTGAAAATCTTTTATGGTTATAAAATATCTGGTCCCTCTCACTGGTAGGAAGTAATTCACATAAAATTGCAACCTCCATTATGACATGGGCTTACTGCTACAACATATCAAAATGTAATGAAATAATTAGTTTCCAAGGATAGAATATTTTCTTTCTGCACAGTAGCAAAATAATGCTGACTGTCTTTGTTTAATAATGGCTAGTGAAGCATCTGGCCTCCTGACAAGAAAGGGCAGGGTAGAAATTGAATCACAATCTAAATGTAAGCCATGGTTAGTGAAGAAGAACTAAGGTTTGAAGTGCCTGAGTCCCAATTAAACCTGGAAAATGCTCCCGGTGTCAGCCATATAAAATTCATTTCATATCCACAGCCCGTAATGATTTTTTTCTTCCAGAGGCTATCATATTATGTAAACTTTAGTCCCCATAAACTGCACTGCCAAGAACAGGGTATAGAGGAAAAGTGCTTGTACAACAGCGCAATTACTTCAGCAACTTTTATTACTCAATGTTCTCTACAGAAACAGAATCAACAGAATGTATGTGTGTATGTGTGGAGAGGAAAGGTGTATCTATTTTAAGAACTGGCTTATGCTGTTTTGGAGGCACAAATCCAAAATCTGCAGGATAATCAGACTAGATATCCAGGGAAGAGTTGCAGCACAAGTCCAAAGTCAGTCAGCTGAAAAATTCTCTCTAGCTGAGTTGGGGTGGAAGTGAGAGATGGAAGATTAGAGCAGGAGAATTAGTCTTTAGTCTACAAAGAATTTCAACTGATTAGATTAGACCTAGACACAATCTGGAGGATAATCTTCTTAACTCAAAGTCTACTGTTTAGTGTTAATCTTTCTCTCTCTTCCTTTCTCTCTCCTTCCCCTCCCCCCTCTCTTTCTTGGGCCTGGGCACTGTCCCCCAGCTTTTCAGCTCAAGGCTAGCTCTCTACCACTTTGAGCCACAGCACCACTTCCTTTTTTGGGGTAGTTTATTGGAGATAAGCATCTCAAGGACTTTCCTGCCCTGGCTGGCTTTGAACTGTGATCCTCAGATCTCAGCCTCCTGAGTAGCTAGAAATATAGGTATGGGCTACCAGCACCCGACCATAACACGTTTTTGATACATTTATTTACAAATCAATGACCATCACATCTAACACTATAATATTCAACAGATCAACACATCTAGGACAGAGTATATACTGAATTAAATTACATATTAGACACACAGAACATACAACAGACCTAAGAACAACTGGAAACAGGCCATTCCATCAATACAAACCACAAAATAGAAACAAATTTTAGAAAATGAGCCAATTCTCTAAAAGTATCTTCAAAGCGACATGAAAGGTGATACAGGAATTCAGGGTTGTTTTTTTTTTTTTTTTCTTAGCACTGAGACTTAAACCCAGTGGCTTTAAGACTACTAGGTGATCATTCAACTACTGAGTCATGCTAGATTATTTAAAAATCTAGAATACCAGAAGTACCTTCATAGGACCTGGGGATAATAGAATTAGTAATAGACATTAAGGAAATTATGAAAATGCTTACAGTCTTTTTTTCTTTTGAGAGTACTTAGGTTTGAACTCAGGACTTTACACTTGCTAGGCAAACATTCTACCACTTGAGCCATGTCCTAGCCCCACTCACATTTAAAATAAAATTTGTCGGTTATGGGGCCTGAACCCTGGGCCTGGGCGCTGTCCCTCAGCTTCTCAGCTCAAGGATTGCGCTCTATCCATGACCAAACAACAACAACAAAAAAAGTTATGGCTCAGATTGAAATATACAACCAAAAGGCTCATGTGCTGAAGGCTTGGTTCCCAGCTGGCAGCCTATTGAAATATGAAGAGGACAAGAGAGTACAAATTTACTTGATCCATGGATTAACACATGAATGAGGTCATAGCTGAATGAGCTACTAGGAAGTGAAGCCTAATTGGGAAAAATAGGGCACTGGAGGACACAATGTTTATTTTTGTGATCTGGATAGTTCTGATGACAGCTTTAATATTAATAATTGGCCATGCATGTCCTAACACTGTGCTAATGCAATAATAACTAGGGTTTTTAGATGTTGTGACACACCTATTAGTAAAGTTTTGTTAATCTCATTCATAACCGGTGCAGCATAATCACCTGTATGGTTATATCTCATTGCTAGCATTACTAATTTCCTGGTGTCCCTAAATGCTTGGTGTAAATCTGTCCAATTTAAATTATCCCAGTATCTTGTGGGGTTGCAGAAAGGGTTTTTGTTTGTTTGTTTGTTTTCCAGTCCTGGGGCTTGAACTCAGGGCCTGAGCACTGACCCTGAGCTGCTTTTGATCAAGGCTAGCACTCTACCACTTGATTCACAGCACCACTTCCAGCATTTTCTGTTTATGTGGTACTGAGGAATTGAACTCAGGGCTTCATGTATACTAGACAAGCACTCTACCACTAAGCTACATTCCCAGCCCCAGAAAGGGTTTGTTATCCAATTCCATAATGACAGGACTCTGAGAAATCTGTTGTGAGATCTGGTAGATTTGGAGTTTCTGCTAAGAAGATGAGATTTATTTCAGAGCCACTCAGGGCTATTTTGTTTGTTCCTCTGTCCCACAGGTGTACTAGGCAATTGCATTGAACATTTTATCTCTGACAAAATATCTGCAAGAACAACTTAAAGGATAAAACATTTATTTTGATTCATTGTTTCCAATTTTTCAGTCAATGGTTAGCCAACTCCATTGTTTCTGGGCCATAGACAGAGCACCATGGAAGGACATGGAAGAGTAAAATTGGTGCCTCATAGTCATCAGGAAGCAAAGAGAGATATACAGGAAGGGGCCAAGGCAAGATACAGCAAGACATGCCCTCAATTACATATGTTTTCTAGCCCCATCTCCTAAAGTTTCCAGCTCCTTCCCAAACAGCACCCCCAGCCTTCAATACATGAACCTTTTGGGATAAGACATACCATATCCCAACCACAAAACCAATGCATGTCTATGGCTTTTGGTTTCACATGAAGTTTCTCCTTCATTTACTCTGGTATATTCTCTGTCTTCTGCTATATCTTGAGGTCTTCCTTGCCCATAGTTATTATAGTTTTAATATAAAGTGTCTCTACAAAAGTCTTCTGTATTGCAGGCTTGGTCCTTAGCTGGTGGTGCTATGGAGAAATGATGAGCTTATGAAGGTGCTAGCTTTCTCCATGAATTTGACACTGTCTAGGGTTCAGGTTCATTTTCTCCACTTATTAAAGAAATAAAGGGCAGGAAAGTACTTACAACAGACAGGATAGGTTTATTTGAAAGTAAAAGAAAAAGTGAAAGAAACAACAGAGTGGACTCCTGTTCAAGGAGGGACCCTGAGTTGGATGTCCACAGCCTCTCTCCATGGGCCTCTCTACATAGAGTCCTTTGCCTCTTCCCTCTCAAGATGTGCTCTTGTTCTGATTGGTTGAGGCATGGACATGTGCTGTGGGAAGTATCAGGATTGGCTCCTCTATTTCTGCTGAGGCATTTCCTCCACCACCAAGTCACGTGCACATTGCTGAGTCATCTTATCCTCAGTCACCTCATTCTGCTTTCTGGACATCAGATGTGAACAAGTTTGTTTTTCCATGCAGTTATACCTCATGACAGCCCGGAAACAACTTAGTCAGCTAACCATGGTCTGAAAAACTTCTGAAACTGTGAGAACTTTTCCTTTGGACTGTTTCTCTCAGGTATGTGACAGAGCAATGAAGTCTGACTAACAGAAAGTTGTCACTGAGAAATGGGATTTTTGCTTGGGACCTATACCCAACAATGTGGTTCAAAAGCCTTTTGAACTGGTTTGCAGGAGGAACTTGGACAAGTTTGGAGACACAGGCTAGATAAACTATAGAGGCTTACATGGAGCTTATTGGGTGGTTCCTGTGGGTACTTAGAAGAGGAGAATGCCTATTGGAATGTAAATAATGTTCTCAGCTGGGCCCCAGTGGCTCACACCTGTAATCCTAGCTACTCAGGAGGCTGAAGTCTGAGGATCTCAGTTCAAAGCCAGCTCCAGCAGAAAAGTCCATGAGACTATTATCTCCAATAAATCACCGGGAAACTGGAAGTGGCACTGTGGCTCAAGTGGTAAAGTGCTAGCCTTGAGCTAAAGAGCTGAGGGACTGTGCCCAGGCCCAGAGTTCAAGTCCCACCACTGACAATAATAATAATATTAATATTAATAATAATAATGTTCCCAAAGGCTTATTGGGGATTGACTTGGAAGCCATTCATGTTATATGCTGGCAAAGAGTATGGATACATTATATCCATGTCCTGAAACTTTGAGGGAAGGATGCTATGCTAGTTTTGTAAGAATGTAGAATGTAAGACTTACAAGGGTCTTGAAGATTTACACACAGATTTCAGATGAAGGCCTAGAAGTCAGGCAATGTGTAGTAGCAGTCAGTCTCTAGGCAGGATTGTATAAAGCTATGAGTGAACCTAAAGGTACACTGGAGAATCCAGGAAGTCAGAGATACTAGGAACATGGAGTGTCTGCAGGGAGAGCCCCACGCAGCAAGCAGAGCCCATCCTGCCATCCTGGGCAGGAAAGTGTGAGACTTTTTTTTTTTTTTGTCAGTCATGAGGCTGTAACTCAGGGCCTGGGGCCTGTCTTTTAACTCTTTTTGCTCAAGATTAGCACTTTAGTACTTGAGCCACAGCTCCACTTCCAGCTTTTTCTGTGATTAATTGAAGAGTCTCACAGGCTTTCCTACTGAGTCTGGCTTTTAACCATGATTCTCAGATCTTAGCCTCCTGTGTAGCTAGGATTACAGGCATAAGCACCTAGTGTCTGGCATATGTGCGACTCTTATCTCCAATTAACCACCAAAAAGCTGAGAATAGAGGTGTGGGTTAAATAGTATAGCACCAGCCTTGAGCCAAAAAGGTAAGGGAAAATACCCTGGCCCAGAGTTCAAGCCCTAGTACTGGCACATCACACAAAAAGACAAATTCCTTGAGTCACTGAGATGAATAGCAGATTAATAAAGAAAGAATTTAGGTAAAAAGGACCTACTTAGCAAGTGTGAGGCCTGAATTCAGCCTCCAGTATCATAATAAATAATATCAGGACAGACATGCAGAAAGGTCCTAAGAATAGGATTTATTAAAGAGGCCAGTGTGGAAGTGAGTTTCCTCAAAGGAAACTGAGAGCAAGTAGCTTAACTAAGCAGTGAAGTGAGTCATGCTCCTGGGGCTCTCTGGTCCTTTTATATAGATACAATTTAAGAAGTATCTTAGGGGTGTGTGTGTGTGTATGATATACATATATATATATATATATATATGTATAACACACACACACACATATAATTGTGGGGATTTGT
Source organism: Dipodomys ordii (assembly GCF_000151885.1). NCBI lineage: Eukaryota > Metazoa > Chordata > Mammalia > Rodentia > Heteromyidae > Dipodomys > Dipodomys ordii. Next base: position 2,417,475 of record NW_012267362.1, on the reverse strand, counting down.
AAGGAATGGAAAGGCATTTCTAAGAACTGAAGAACAAGGAGTACTTTTCCTAATAAGGTAAGCTCAGAGCCGAGGTGATGATTTGAGAAGAGATGTGTACAGAAATCTTCAGCTATAATGAGATATACATGAGGCCTCTTGCTAACCTTTAAGATTGGAAGAGTCCCTTTTGGGACCTGCTGGCCACCGTACCAAGAAGAAGCCTTAGTCACAGTCCGCCATGGCTCCAGGACAATGGTAGAAAGAGGTGCTTGGCAAATTTTACCTAGATATAATGCTATGTGTTAGAAATAGCTCAGGATGTTGGGGTGTCGCACAAGAATTAGAATACCAACTCGAAACCAACTTGGCAAGGCAGAGTTTACTTCTGCAGAAGGTTGTACCATCGCCCAAAAATCTGACAAGCATGCACACCCCAAAGAAAGCACTCATGCTCGCTCTTGCTCTCTCTGGCTCTCTCTCTTTTATCCATAAAGCAGCAGGTTCTGTCCTCTGTTCAGATTGGCTGAACTCTGATTCATCATTACAAGGATGTTGCTTAATTAACAGGATATAACTAAAATTCAAGGAGCTTAATTAAAGTGTTCAGGAAAAGGATGTATATAACTAAAATGTAATTAACAAAGGCCAAGACATCTAGCCAAAGCAGGAAGTTTTTCAGAAAAGCATTTCTCTCAAGATTAGTAGAACATAAGTGAATTATTTTGATAGATGCTCTTCTCATATTTACCAGTTCTTTGGCACCTTTCTAATACTTTTCCTCTTTCTACCTGCCTACCCCTATTTCAGAGCCACTGTCATAAATTGCTAACTTCTAAATCTAACTCTCATATTCTGTATCTAATGGGTCAAGCCTGGCCTATTTCCAGTTGGGAAATAGTTTGGATTATAATTGTTTTTGGAAATCAAAATGGGTCTTCTATTTGGGGAAGATTGATGTTATTATAGGAAGTTACCAATTCATAGAGACAATATTTAATTTGTACCTTAGGAAAGTAGTGTAGCATGCAGGGGACCCTAAGTTCTATCCAGCAAACACACATACTATTTAAAAACAAAAAACAAAAACAGGAAGAAAACTATGCCTTTAAGTTTCAGGCCACAAAAGCTACAGTACTCTTACACAGACAATAATGCTTTACATCAAATCCTATAGTTCATTCTCCATATGTTATTCATTTACTTTTCCTAAGAATCTTTCAATTGAGTATTAATAATTTCATTTTACATATGAGAAACTGAATTAAGGTCATGCAAGTCCACGGTCCCATAAGTAGTACACCTACACTGAAAGCCCAGATTCTTTGGCTCTTGTCATGTTCTGGTTGAAGTTGAGTCTAAGACCGTTTTTTCCTTAGGTAAGGGGGAAAATAACTCTAATTAATGTAAAATATATTCAAAGGTGCACAAAAGCTAGATCTTGGAGCAACTTTATTTGAGTCTCTTGAACGCTTCTACTCTTTACCTTTGCTCTTCCTTTCTTAAAAACTCTTTAGAACAGGGAACATGTAAAATTGTTAGGCAGGGACTCTGTGTGTGTGTGTGTGTGCACGTGTGTGCGTGTGCGTGCGCATGTGCATGCACATGCTTGTGTCCTGAGACTTGAACTCAGGGCCTGGGTGCTGTCCCACTAGCGCTGTACCACTTGAGCTACAGCTCCACTTTAGTTTTTGGGTTTTTTTTAGTGGTTAAGCGTCTTATGGGCTTGTCTGCCAAGGCTGGCTTTGAACTAAGATCCTCAGATCTCAGCCTCCTGAATAGCTAGGATCATAAATGTGAGCCACCAATGCCTGGCTAGGGACAATCACCCGAGCTTTCAGTGAAGAGGAAAAGCTGCTGCCTCTTTACTGTTAATTATCCTGTAGACTGTTTATTTGTTTCAGATAAAGGCCTCCAGAGAAAGCTTACAAGGACATCGCCACAATTACTGAGTCATTCTGAGTCTCTCTTCATGGTGACCTAGTCTAAAGTTTGCTTATTACAATCCAGGCATACTGGCACACACAATCCCAGCGACTTGGCAAATTGAGAGAGGAGGATCCCTAGTTTGAGACTGATGCAATCTAGGAGTCCAGATTCATTTTCTCCACCCATGACAGAATTAAAAAGCAGGAGAGTGTTTAAGGTAACCAGTATAAGTTTAATGAATGTGAAAGGAAATCTATGAAAGTAGCAAGGCTTTCCATTTGGACATTGGCTCCAAAGAATAGTCCAATGGAGTTCTCTTGGAGGGCAATTGTTATCTCATACCTCCCCTAGCTTTGTGCTGATTGCTTGAAGGCTTGCACATGTACCACCACAGCTCTTTTCAGTGACTGAGTGAGCCACCCAGAGCATTATGGGAGGAAGCATTTGAATAGAAATGGGAGGCACTATGGGAACCAGAAACACTATGTTAAGCCAAACATTATCTGCCACATGTTGTCTGCAACTTTATCCCTATCTACCTAACAGTTCCCCTCAAGGCCCTCAAGGCCAGGGTGAACAATTTAGTAGAGACCTTGTCTCAAAATAATGAAAGAAACAGCCATGTTGCTCAGCTTCATTAACATGTGAGTGGCCCAAGGTTTAATCTTACTATACACACACACACACATTATAATGCTGAATTCTCCACCCAGGAGGCCTTCGTGTGTGTGTGTGTGTGTGTGTGTGTGTGTGTGTGTGTGTGTGTGCTCACATGGGCACACATCAGTACTAGGGCTTGAACCGAGGGTCTTGAACTTTCGCTTGGCTTTTTCTACTCACATCTAAGGCTTTACCATTTGTGTCACACTTCCAGTTCTAGCTTTCACTAGTTAATTGAAGATAAAAGTCTCCTGGATGAGTCTACCTGAGCTATCTTTGAACCATGATCCTGGATCTCTACCTCTTGAATAGCTAGTTGTAGAATCATGAGATAATTGGCATTTGCCCTTTCTGCAATTTCTGAATATTTAATGTATGTAGAAGCATGATCTGTATAACTGAGAATGTTCAGGAATGGGCCTGACTCTGTATGTCATATGAGTCTTTCCAATATAAGTGTCCATGTGTTTCCCCTTTGCTTTCTTAGGGAGAAACACTAGTTTGGGAGTTATTCCATGTTCTTCTTACTTGTATAAGTAATGAAGTATTTGTCACTCCTTTATCTCTTAGTTGTACTTTCTGGCAAGTTGTACTTACCCAACAAAGGGCAAACCCATTGTATTTAGTTACAGAATAAATGCATTTATATGTGTTCCTAGTCTCTCAAACATCTGCTTCAACAATGCTTTATCATGGGTTTTAACTAGGATGCTAGTTGAATTAGGATTTTTTTTTTGTCAGTTGTGGGGCTTGAACTCTGGGCCTGGGTGCTGTCCCTCAGCTATTCAGCTCAAGGATAGCACTCTACCATTTGAACTACAGCACCACTTCCGGTTTTCTGGTGGTTTATTGGAGATAAAGAGTTTCGTGGACTTTCCTGCCTGGGCTGGCTTTGAACCGTGATCCTCAAATCTCAGCCTCCTGAGTAAGTAGGATTACAGGTGTGAGTCACCAGTGCCTGGCTTTAGGATGGGTTTTAAGCTAGGATGTTACGCATTATTAGCAGGCTTACGTGGATAGCTTTCTGACCTAGGAGAAGGAAGGCTCCCTTCCCAAATAGCATCTATTGTAGGCATAACAGATATTAGATATTTAAGGAAGCCTGGATTCCCAATCAATTAGTAGGTTACTGTGGAAAATGAAGTTTATTTGGTGGTGAGTAGGGACTGAACCCGAAGGCCTGGAGTAGCCTAAATAGGCACTCTATCACTGATCTATACTCCCTGGCCCAGAAAAAATGAAATTTAAAACATCATCCTTGTTACTGGCAAAAGATCCTGATGACAGCATCCTCGTTGCTACTTAGTCACTTATTAAGGGCCAAAAGATGGGTGGGAGGTATTAAGGGAAGTTATCAAAGCTTAGAACACAGTAGGAGGATGAATTCATATCCTTTCAATGACATTTTTGGTTGAAGCCACTGTATCACACATGAGCTTTACCACTGAGCTATACCCCCAGTCTTTCCATGTCATTGTTTAACAAGCTTTCAAACCATTTTAAGTACTAACATATGCTTGCTTACCACTTTGAGTGGCAGAGACTAACTTAAAAACAAAGTGTTACTTGAGAATAACAAGGACTTATGTTGGAGGACATTCATGCTGTTGACAGCCCACAGGTACTTTCAAGGGGATTGGGACAAAGGGAAGCTTCTTAAGGTTGAAGATCAGTTCACAGGAGATGTTTTGAATCAACTCTCATTGGCTACAGCAATTTCATTGCAAGCATTGGCAATTACTCCCTGATAATTCTGGGTATTGCTGAGAAGATAGTCCCACAAGAGTAGTTTATCTGGAATTTTTGAAGTTTTTGTGGTTTTCAGGGAGTCCTGGCAATAGTTCTTATCAGAACAACCATGACAAGCAGGACTTCCTACCCTCCTAGCTCCCTTTTGGGGGGCCTGAAACAAGTTAACTCCATTGTGGTATTGAGGACATCTACTCTATTTACTATTTGACTATGGTCTACACACTGTGAAGTTAAATGTCTACATGAAGATTTCTGTTGGCAAGAAACATTATGTTAATGATTAGTTGTTAGGTAGGACTTAACTTTTGTTTCTTTTAGCACATTCATTTTTTTTTTGTTTGTTTGAACAGATCACTTTTTTATTGTGAAAATACAGAGGGGTTAAAATTACATGGGCAAGATAATGAGTACATTTCTTATCAAGCATTGTAGCCTCCTCCTTTGTTTCCCCTTCCCATCCCATCCTCCCCC
>NW_012267362.1:2344540-2404794 GCF_000151885.1 Dipodomys ordii | reverse complement strand
GCTCTACCACTGAGCCACCTTCCCAGTCCCTAGAGATCCTTTTATCAGGAAAAATGTTTTAGTTAATTTTGTGGCACAGAAAGCAATATATATGTATAGATATATAATTTTATCCACTTTTTGGTGTTTTTGTTTTGTTTTTTTGTGAAGTATTTTGTTGTTGTTCTGGAATAAGGACTTCATCTTAAGACCTTTGAACTTACTCTGCTTTCTTGCACACTACTGGCTTTCTACCATGTAAGCTATCCCACTAGTCTGGAAGTAGAGCTGTGGCTCAAGTGGTAGACCACTTGCCTTGAGCAAAAGGAGCTCTCAAGGACAGAGCCCAGGCCTTAAGTTCAAGCCCCAGGACCAGCAAAAAGAAGGGGGAAAAAAAGTCAGTCTCAGGGATTTTCCTGTAAGGGCTGACTCCAAACCTCCATAGGATTACAGGCTTGAACTCTATGTGCCTGCTTCCTAGTTATTTATTTATTTTTTTGGTTGGTCATGGAGCTTGAACTCTGGGCTTGGGCCCTGTCCCTGCGCTCTTTAGCTCAAGACGAGTACTCTACCACTTGAGCCACAGTACCACCGCCACCGGTCCTAGTTATTTCTTAATCCCATCAAACTGGCAATCAAAATTGACTGTCTAGCACTGTGCCAGTGGCTCACGCCAGTAACCTTAGCTACTCAGGAAGCTGAGATCTCAGGATTGTGGTTCAAAGCCAGCTTGGGCAGTAAAGTCCGTGAGACTATCTCCAATAAACCACTAAAAAACCAGAAGTGGTGCTGTGGCTCAAACAGTAGAGAGCTCGCTTTGACCTGAAGAGCGCAGGAACAGTGCCAAGCTCAGAGTTCAAGCCCCGTGGCCGACTAAACAAATAAATAAATAAATAATTTGACCATCTAAACTGGATGAAAAGTCTGAGAGCTTGTGTTCCTGAGTTCAAGCCTTAGTACCAGCACAAAGTAACATGGAGTAACCCTTGTTTTAAATATCATTGAATTCCTGATGTTTCATCTTCATACTGAATAGTGGCATTCCATGGCCACCATGCCCCTATATATATCTATTATTTGTATCTATATCTATGTATGTCCTGGCTCTCTTCAACTGGACTATTTATTATTTAATCAAAACCTTTTCCTGCCCTATATTCAAGCTGTTCTCTGCCAATAAAACTGCCTACTTTGAGTGCATCTGTAGAAACTTACTCTCTGCAGCCTTAATCATCCATTCGTCTTTTCTGTCTGTCCCTTTGGGAGCCGAGAATGATGGACTTATTACATCTTTTTTAAAAAAAAAATAAGTTTATTATGAAAATACCATACAGAGGGGTTACAGTTACATGGGCAAGGTAATGAGTACATTTCTTATCAAGCATTGTTGCCTCCTCTGTTTTTCCCCTACCATCCCTTCCCTCCCACCTCAACTACCCCCCCCCCAACCCCTACACCTTTTCTTTACCTCCTGTACTCACTCAACCCCTGCCCTAGTGCAGAGCCCAAAATATTAGTAGAATTGAAAGATCTAGAGTAAGATAGAAAAAAAAAGTCACCTATCAGTACCTGGAACACTCTACTAGTTGCTACAGGTCAGGTAGCTTCTTTAGTGCTCACAAGATACTATGACAGGATTACAAATGGGTTGAGGATCTTGAAGAGTTCTGGACACTACAGGCCTGGGCAGAGCTGAAAACCCTTTCATCAGCATTGCCCTCTGGGAGACTCTAAAGCAGGGAACTCAGGTCGAGGCCTCCGATCTTCCAAAGGAGTCACGAACCCCCCGAGTCCACAGCGGCCTCATGCGAGCACCTTTCGGGGCCGACTATCAACCAGGGCAAACTCTAAAACCCACTGCCGGTGCCTGGTAGGGTGTGTGAGGAGAGATGGGGAAACTCCTCAAAGCCGACACTGCAGCGACTCCGGCACGCAGAGAACGGCGCGGCACCGGGAAGAGGACGCGCCAGCCCGCTCGGGCGTCTCTGATTGGCCGCCGGCGTAGCTTGGATCGCTGGGGGTGTTACGTCACATCCGCCGGGCCCGCCATCTTGTTCCCAGGGGCAGTTGGCGGAAGAGATCGCGCTCCGGGGTCGCCGGCTTTGCCTTCTTGCCCGGAGTACTCGCAGCCCCGCATCTCGGGGTGGCGGGGCGTCTGCTGTCTAGCCCCGGGATCCGTTCGTCGACTTCCCCCCGCCCCGCCCTCCCGTGCCTCGCTTGGCTGGGGCATAGCCACAGCGCGGGCCCCAGCTCCTGGGGCGGCGATCCATGGAGTAGGGTCCCGGACCGTTGTCCCGACGAGCGAGCGCGACCGAGCGTGGCCCCCTCCCCCGCCCGCCCTCCCTCCCTCCCTCCTCCAGCCGCGACATGGCCAACAACAGCCCGGCGCTGACGGGCAACTCGCAGCCGCAGCAGCACCAGGCGGCGGCGGCGGCGGCGGCGGCGGGGCCGCCAAGCCCGCGGTGTCGGGCAAGCAGGGCAACGTGCTGCCGCTGTGGGGCAACGAGAAGACGATGAACCTCAACCCCATGATCCTGACCAACATCCTGTCGTCGCCCTACTTCAAAGTGCAGCTGTACGAGCTCAAGACCTACCACGAGGTGGTGGACGAGATCTACTTCAAGGTACGTCGCGACTGGGCCTTGATGGGGTGGTGGGTGTGGGTGGGGGGGGGAAGGCCTGGTGGGGGGATTCCAGGTCCGGGCTCCGAGGGGGTCTGGAGGAAAACCCGGTGGAGGCGGCCTCCCTCCCCACCCCCCTCCCCGCTCCTCCGAGGCCTGAGGCTTTGTGGGTGTGGTGTGTGTGTGTAGGGGGGGGTGTGGGGAGGTGGGGAGGAAGGGGAACCGAGGCCCGGTTGGCGGGTCGAGGAGAGGGACCCGGGGTCGGGCCGGGGGCCGCCTTGTCTTCTTTACAGATCTTTTTTTTTTTTTAAGAACCAGGAGCTCCCCCGCCGCTATCGAGGTTTCCTCTTTTTCTCCTCCGCCTCCTGCCTAGCCCTGGGAGGGGATTCGTTTGGGGTGGGGGGGAGAGAGGGTTTTAGGAGAACGGAGAAAAAAAGAGTAACCAAAGCCTCTCCATCCAGTTCACGGTCTTAAAGATAACATTCCTTACGATGCGGATCTCTCCCCCCAGCGCCAACTTGGTGCTTTTCTGTCTCTCTCACCCCTGGGCCAGAGCGTGTAGTGACTTCGGTGTTGGCCTCGTGTTTGGTACTGTCCAGGACAGACAGGATAATGGTTAGTGCTGTGAGTGTATGTGTGAGTGTGAGTGTGTGTGTGCGCGCACGCGCGTGCCCGCGCGCGCGCGCGCGTGTGTGTGTGTGGTGTAGAGTAGAGGGCTGGGCGGTATGAGGGTGGAGAGGTGCCAGGGCAAGAGGTGTACAGAAGGCCTGGAAATTTTCCCAGCAGGAAGTGAGGAGTAAGAGGTCCCAGCCACCTGCGCATTGGGCATATTGCGAATTATCTGGGCCCTGGGCTTCTGCGGCAGGGTCGGTGCTGGCTTGGCTGTGCTGGGGAGCTCACCAGGCGCCTCCTCACTGCACTCTTGTCTCAGTTCTTGTTTCGTTAGCAGGATTGACTCAGTCTTGCAGCGAGGCTCGGAGCAGCCCAGGGTCGCAGGTAGAGGTATGCACTATTAATCATGCTCAATCGCCATAAATGCCTATTTCCCTGGTTAAATAAACGGCTACTTAGATTTTTTTGGGGGCCATTGGTTTTTGGTCGTCACAGACGAGGTTAGCTTTCTCCGCTTCCTTGCAAATTACATAATTTAAAAAATAACTTCCAGGCCTCCAAAGTTAGTTTACGTTTTAACGTATATTAATAATAGCCCAGGGTGCTTAAGCATTTTTAACTAGAACATCAAGTAGACAGTATTTTGTTTGTATTGACACTTTAAAACTCGACAGACCCATGTATTTTTCTGTCATCTGAATACGTGTGTTGACAAAAGGACATTCTCTTTTGCTTGCCATTTTTCGCAGTTAATTGCTTAGGTTATGTTACTTTTTTATAGAAAACATCTGGGGGAATACAATTTAACTTTGGGTAACAAATTTGGTATTAGTTTACAAGAGTGTAGTAGGTTTAACTGTAACAATATGTACTAGTTTTAACTTTTTAAAGGTAAGATCTTTCAACATGGATACAGTGTGGCACACAATAATTAATCATGCAGCTAACTTTGAATAGGTGAGAATTGGGTTCCTGCACCTTTTGTATAGGCTGTCTTAAAAACTAGGTAAATGTTGCTATAGTAGAAAATTCTTGTTTTCAGTTTAGTTTCAAGTATTGTTTTCAAACAACTTAAGAAAGACCCAGGTTTTGTTAAGGTATTTGGATCAAATAATCAGTGACATAGGTAGGCTTATAATACTTTGATCCATCTGATTTTTATCCTTATACTGTACCTACTCTTTGTCTAACTTTTAAGGAATTAAAGCATCATTATATAGCAAATTCCAGAAGTAAGCTCTAAAAGCCAAGGAGTCGAGCAAAACAGTGTAGTGCTTAAATCTAAATGCAAACTTCCTTGTCTAAGCAGTGAGGACTACAAAATGTTTTCACATATATGTGAAAATAGACTTAAGAATATGTACTGAAATAACTGGATTTAAGGAACAAGTTTTGTGGATTTCTTTCATATGTAAAAATGTCTTGTATGGTTTTTATAAAGATAATGCTATTTCTTAATGCCTGTTCACACTTCTGATAGTTTATGTTCTGGGAAAATCAGATTGGTTTGCATAATTAGTCTAAAAATGCATTAAAACTAGAATGAATTTGAAGCTGGGCAATGGTGGCTCACGTCTCATCCTAACTACTTAGGAGGCTGAGATCTGAGGATCATAGGTGGAAGCCAGCCCAAGCAAGAAAGTCCCTAAGACTTATCTCCAATTAATCACTACAAAACTGGAAATAGATCTGTGGCTCAAGTGGTAGAGTGCTAATGGTGAGCAAAAAAGCTAAGGGAAAGTGCTCAGCCCTGAGTTCAAGCCCCAGGACCAATACGAAAAAACACACAAAAAAACAACTTGATCCTAGTTAAAATTATAAAATTACAAATAAAATTTAAAAACTAGAAATGTCTATAATTCTTTATCAAAGTAATTTGTTACAATTCTAGTGAACTTTGAAGGATTCTGGGGATCTAATCCATGCTAAGGCAAGCACACTACCTCTGAGCTACATCCTCAGTCACTACTTCTTATTGTATGATAATAGATTTAAAATCCATCAAAAAATTATACAATTCTGGTTATTTTGAAGATACTCTTCAAGTTAATGCTTAAGTTTTAGTAATACTTTTTACTTCAAATTGTAAACTGAAGTTTTGTTAAAATGTAAATCTTTAAGTGATTCTTAAGAAGTTGTGCAAATTTCCTGATTCTCACGTGTAGATAGGAAGGAGCTATCTAGTTTAATGGGATTTCTGCTCTGCAGACTTTTGAAGGTTTTGTTAAGTGCTAGTAGTTTTGTTTTCTTTCAGAGTCTATACAATGTTTTCCAAAGATTTTTACACTCTTAATGTAAATGAACAATAATGTATACAAAAATGCCAAAATAGTTTTTGGGAAACTGCTCTATTATGAATTTGAGATTACTTCACTCAGGTTTTAAAAAAGTTCAAAGTGTGAATGTTTGTTGTGTTCCTCTTTTCTATTTTCAGGTCACACATGTTGAGCCATGGGAGAAAGGAAGCAGAAAAACAGCTGGCCAGACGGGGATGTGCGGAGGGGTAAGTAGAAGTACGTGCATTTTTTCAGTTCTTCTGTCTGATAACTAAGTTTATTGGAAAACTAAGTCTCATTACAGTCAACTGAGAATTTATTTGCAGATCTTAGACATTTAAAAATGTAAATTCAGTTTTCCAGTGAATGGTCAGGAGAACTGTTTTTATACTTCACTCTTAAGAATTATGGCTTCTTAGGTTTTGATCAGATTTTGGGTGTGAGGTATCTGTTAATTGTTTTCCTTTTTAACTGTTTCCCCTAAAGGTTCGAGGTGTTGGAACAGGAGGGATTGTTTCTACAGCTTTTTGCCTGTTATACAAATTATTTACTTTGAAGTTAACTCGAAAGCAAGTGATGGGTCTTATAACACATACAGACTCTCCATATATTAGAGCCCTTGGATTTATGTATATAAGGTATGCATGTATTTATCTACAATTTAAAATTAATAGCTTCATTTTGATTCACGGCGTAATAAATGTTTCATTTTTCTAGGTATACACAGCCCCCTACAGACCTGTGGGACTGGTTTGAGTCTTTCCTTGATGATGAAGAGGTATGTCAGCAAGGGTAATAATTCGTTTTTTTTTCTGCTTACTTTCATACTCCTATTCATTAGAGTTTTAGTGTTTTCTAGGATTTTCTATACACTTAATTCAATCACACTTGGAGTTATTGTCCTTTTGCTAAGACTTGATGGCATTAGTATTTTCATTTATTTAATATATATTGCTAATGACCAAAATTTTTCTCTCCAAATTATATCCTGTGTATTGTATTGATCCTTGTACAGTTGATAGTGAGTTTTTTAAGAGGGCCATGCTGCAGATTGAGGTAATAAGAGACTTACACATTGCATGTTGATCCAAATGCTAGTATCCATTTGCATAGAAGTACACACTTAGGGAGATTGTTGTGACTTAGTCAAGATGACAAAGTATTTTAATTCTAGCTTTTTTTTATTTCTTTGCTTTTTTTTAAATTTTGAAGTGAGAGTCTCACTGTGTTACTCAGGCTGGCCTCCAACTTGGAGTCTTTCCCTTCAGACTCCTAAATATCGGATTACATACATCACCATATCTGGCTAATTAGAACTTTTGGACTCCTAGTATACCACACATGATTTAAAAAGAATTATTTTTTAACATGTTGGTAAAGACATGGGTTTGATGCCTAGCACTGCCAAAAGCAAAAAAAAAAGAACTTAATTACTTCAGTTTTAAAAAATTTTTAATCTAGCTTGCCACCCTGAGACTCACATGTGTTCAGAAAAGGAAGTTTACTTCAGAAAGCTGTATTTACTGAGTCAGATTTAAAGCATACTTGTGTTAATTTGTTTACATACTTAAGTCTAAAATATATCAATGTACTCAGTTATGAACTGTGTACGTGTAATTTCCACTTTTTTGTGTGTGCTTGTACTGTTACCAGCTTAATTTAGGGCCTCTTGTCCTGCTGAGCTTCTTTGCTTACAACTGATGCTCTACTACTTGCATCGTGCCTCCAGTTTGGCATTTTTCCTGGTACCTTGGGGATGGAGTCTCTGACTTTTCTGCCCTGTCTGGCTTCAAACCCCAATCCTCCCAGTCTCAGCTTCTTAATAGCTATTACAGGCACAAGCCACGGGCTCTTGGCTTCTCCCCTAATAAAACAGATTTTTGTAGGCTGTATGTTAAGTCCTGTTTTAAAATCTCAAAAAGAATTTGTTGAATTATAGAATGTTCTAAATGAAAAGGTCTTATTTTCACTATTGCACACCTAAAATAGTCTCATTTAGACATTTTTATTTTTCTCTACCCTTTTTCCTTCCCCTTTTGGACTATTTACTGATCAGTTTAATAACTCAGAAGATCCAGAAAGCATTCTAGTTGATAACCATAATCATTAAAGCTTTTTTCTTCTTTAGTTGAGTGTTTTTACTAAAGCACTTCTTTCTGTCTTCAAAAAAAAGCATGTCCCTCTTTATAACTGTTACATTAGGTTTTTTTCTGAATGTTTCTAATTAATCTGTTTTTTACAAACTCTCAGGTCCTCTACTTAAGCTAACTCATGTTTTCTTCTTTAGATATCTGCAGCGATTATATTTGGAAATACTGTATATCTGAACACTTAAATGTGTGTGAGTGCAAGCAGTTTTACCTTTAGCTCTTGTTTTCCTGTTTAGATAACAAATCTCACTTTCCTTGTGTGCTTGCACTATAGGTTTGGGACTGACAATAGCTGACTAACATGTCCTGAGCTGTGAGAGGGCATAGCAAGAAGGCCTTCATGCGGTAATGACCCTTTTCAGAGACAATGGTCATCATGGATTATGCGTTTCCAATTATTTGTTCATTTATTTATTTTCTACATAACTTTAAATTAGAAACCTCACTGCTTCATGGCAGTTGGTTTGCTATTGCTTCCAGTTTTCTTAGGGCTTCATTTTGTATTGCAGCTATTAAAAGATAGCCAAGAGTTAACTGAACTAGTTCATATACCTAGGTTACATTACCAGGTATAATGTATTCAAATGTGTCCACAGACAGATATTCTTAGTAAGTATGTGGAATGGAAATTTAAGTCAGTTGTTAGTCATGTAAGGGGTTTTTCATATTAACTCAGTTCCCTTTATGCCCATGAAACTGCAGGGTTTGTTCTCGCCTGCATGTACACACTAAGCCCAAATACTTCTCTTATCATTCATTACCAGATTAGGATGCAAAAATTGAAACTTTCCTGTTAGAATCTTTTTATACTTGAGATTCCAAAGATGGTAAATTATTTTAGTATGCAGCTATATGCTGAAATCACCTTTTTTTTTTTTGACGGTTAGGGTATCTTTTGTGTTTCATAGGACCTAGATGTGAAGGCTGGTGGAGGCTGTGTAATGACCATTGGAGAAATGCTTCGGTCTTTTCTCACAAAACTGGAGTGGTTTTCTACTTTGTTTCCAAGAATTCCTGTTCCAGTTCAGAAGAACATTGATCAACAGATTAAAACTCGACCTAGGAAAATCAAGAAAGATGGAAAAGAAGGTGCTGAAGAAATAGACAGACATGTGGAACGCAGGCGTTCAAGGTAATGTTACAAACTGTTTTGGTGGGGTTTTTTGAAAGTATACTCTATACAAGCTGGTGGTTCTTGGTAATTAGTAGCAAGTTCTTAAGAGGCTGTGGGGGGGGGGGGGGTGGGGGAGGGGAGGGGAGGTTAGGTTATGTGCCACTACTAGGACTTGAACTCAGAGTTCTTACCCTCTCCAACTTTTTTAGTCACAGTTGGTATTTCAGTGCTTGGGCCACATCGTCAGTTCCATTGTTTTGTTAGTTGGAGATAAAAAGCCTCTGAGATTTGTCTGCTAGGGCTGGTTTCAAACTACAATTCTCAGATCTCAGCCTCTTGAGTAGCTAAGATTATATAGATAGGTATGAGCCACCAGAGTCTGGCAGGTTTTATACTGTTCATTTTACTAGTGTGTTACTTCTTCCCCCTCCCCGTAAAAAATAGCCTTTTTGTGTACGCCAGTCCTGGCTTGCATGGATACTGTCTCTGAGCTTTTTTTTTTGCCTTTCGTGGGGCTTGAATGAGGGGCCTGGACGCTGTCACTGAGCCTCTTTTTACTCAAAGCTATAGCACTCTGCCACTTGAGCTATAGTGCCACTTCTGGCTTATTCAAGTAGTTAATTGAAGATAAAAAGAGTCTCACAGGGATTTTTCTCTGCTTGTGCTGGCTTCGAACTGCAATCTTCAGATCTCAGCCTCCTAAGTAGTTAAGACTACAGACATGAGCCACCGTCACACTGCTCATTTTATTTCCTTATGTGGACAATTAAACCCAAGGATTTATATGTGAGGAAGCACTCTACCACTGAACTATACTTCCAACTGAGGATTTAATTGTTCCTGATTGTATGTAAGATAGGATTGAACAGTGCTAATAGGATTTTTGCAATATGTTTGGGTAGGTTTTGAAGGAAGGGGCTTAAGGGGCATTGCATGGTGTTGGGAATTCAACCCAGTGCGTTGAGCTGTGTCCCCAGCTCTTTATAATATTTTTATTGATATTTCCTTATTTCCCATTTTTTAGATCTCCAAGGAGGTCTCTGAGTCCACGGAGATCCCCAAGAAGATCAAGAAGCAGAAGTCATCATCGGGAGGGCCATGGGTCTTCTAGTTTTGACAGAGAGTTAGAAAGAGAGAAGGAACGCCAGCGGCTAGAGCGGGAAGCCAAAGAAAGAGAAAAAGAAAGGCGAAGATCCCGAAGTATTGATCGGGGGTTAGATCGTAGGCATAGCAGGAGTAGGGAAAGGCATAGGAGCCGCAGTCGGAGTCGAGATAGGAAAGGGGACAGAAGAGACAGGGATCGGGAAAGAGAGAAAGAAAATGAGAGAGGGAGGAGACGAGATCGAGAGTATGATAAGGAAAGAGGTATTGATCGAGAAAAGGAGAGGGACCGGTCCAGAGAACGCTCCAAGGAACGGAGAAGTAGGGGGGAGGTAGAAGAGAAGAAACATAAAGAAGACAAAGATGATAGGCGGCATAGAGAGGACAAAAAAGATTCCAAGAAAGAAAAAAAACACAGTAGAAGTAGAAGCAGAGAGAGGAAACACCGGAGTCGGAGTCGAAGTAGAAATGCAGGGAAACGAAGCAGGAGCAGGAGCAAAGAGAGATCAAGTAAGCACAAAAATGAAAACAAAGAAAAATCAAATAAACGAAGTAGAAGTGGCAGTCAAGGAAGAACTGACAGTATTGAGAAAAAAAAACAACATAGTCCCAGCAAAGAGAAATCTAGAAAGCGTAGCAGAAGCAAAGAACGTTCCCACAAACGAGATCATGATAGTAAGGACCAGCCAGACAAGCGTCGGAGGAGCCAAAGTGTTGAACAAGAGAGCCAAGAAAAGCCACAGAAAAACAAAGATGAGACTGTGTGAAGATTTTTGTATAAGTGGATCACATTGAATCCTATCAACATTTGATTAAATCTGCTTTTTTTTCCCCTGAGTTGAAATTGTGCAGTAGTTAAACTCTTCAAGCTCTCCATAGGCTGCATTTTCATTTCTTCATTTGGTGTAGGGAAGTGCCTTTGTAATCCCATTCATTGCATTGACATTTTCACCCAGTTGAGTTGATGATACATGATGCACAGAATGTTCTTGCATTTTTATTGTTTGGTTGTTGTTGTTTTTTTTAAGATGTACAGTCTGTACATATGTCCTGAAATGTTTTAATTCCTTTAGGCATGGTTGCCATGTTGGTTAAATTTGTATAAGGCAATAAACTGCCGCTACTTATATTTTTTTGTAGGTGTGGGATTATGGTTGTGTACTGAAGTTAGCATGGCTGTGCTTTCATAATAGAATGCTGAAGACTTTGGGAATGGATCTTGGATGTCGTCTTCTAGGAGAGTTGTGTTTTCAGTGTACATGAAGGCGACAATTGTAGGCTTAACAATTCTTGTCCACTGTATATTATCTTGAAAGGCTCTTGTTAATATGTTGTACTTAATATTCTCCACAGTTAACTTTAGAGAGAATTTATAAGAAGTTAGTTTCTGATGCAGAAGTTTAAATTAGGCTGTGATTGGATCAAGTCCTTTTAGCATTCTACCTCAAAGGGACATTTAGTATGCCTAAAACGTATTCACTTAGTTATCCTTTTTTATTTGAAAACTACATGTAACCTTTTTTTTTCCTTGATTCTTTCTCAGATTTTTAAAGTACTATATTAAAAAAAATTAATGTCTAAAGCCTAGCATTCTTGGAGCAACCCTGTACTAATATGTAATTGGGAGAGGGTGGGGCAGATGAATAGAGAAACAGATTCAAGCCTCAAGCTTCCAAAGCATTTTTATAAGTGGAAAATACTTAAATTATGAAACAGCTTGATATAGCATCCTTTTTTAAAACTAAACTTTTTTTATTGATAATGAAGATTGCTGTTTTGTTTTTAAACATAATATAGAACAATATTAAAAGTAATGCTGTGCTGCATTATTTAAGACTATCAGCAAATTGATAGATTGTTCTTATGACCTGTATTCTGAGAACTATCATGAGTGTGGAATAAATACTGGATTAAATCCTTTATTCTGGGTGTTGGCTTTTCCCCCATTTGTTACCTTTTCTTTTTTAAAGTTCTCTTAAGTGGATAAAATACTAGTAAAGTCACACTGTGTGGAGAGATAACCTTGGCTATAGATAGATAAAAATCAATTTTAAACTAGATTCAAATCTGATATTCTTAATAGCCGGTACTTTTGTTGGAGATGTTTTGTCAGTCACTGAGGAGGGTAATCTCCTGATTAGTTAGTTCCATGTTAAAGGTGCTTATTGGTGTTAATTTTTCTTGGACTGTATGTTAGTATTTACCATCTGGACTTGAAGGAAATTTTTATAACCAGTTATTTTTAAAACAATAAGCCCAGAGTGATAGATTTCATTAGTGGCAGGACTAAAAGTGAGTGTTGATGACAATATAGTGGTGTTTCTGTACCAACATGTATTTTAACCCAGTGGTTACGTTTGCCAACCGAAGGACACTCAGAAGCTACCTTGCAAAACTGCTACATGGAGCCAAGAGTCCTCCATAACATGGGCTAAACATTTGTACCTAATTAAATTTAAGAAGAAATTCATTAAATGAACAAATTCCTCTTTTAAAATGCTGTTTGCTTTTTTGAAGAAAATTCATGTTTGAATTGACCATCAAGTGACATACATAGGTAGACAGAAAAGGTAAAAATCTTCATGAAAGCCAGTAAGGTGGGGAATAGGGGTGTATTTGGATTTTTTGTGTGTGTGTTGGGGGGGTCCAGTTGTGGGGCCTGAACTCTGAGCCTGGGTGCTGTCCTTCAGCTCAAAACTAGTGCTCTACCACAGTGCCACTTCTGGCTTTTTTTTTTTTTTTTCTGCTTATGTGGTGCTGAGGAATTGAACCCAGGGCCTCATGTATGCAAGGCAAGCATTCTACCACTGAGCCACCTTCCCAGCCCGGATTTATTTTATTTCTTTATTTTTTTAAATATGTAGTGTCAGTACAGCCCTGGAAGGAAGGCCTCAATCCTGCCTTCACTTCCTAACTACTGAGGTTCTAGGCATGTACCACATACCCAGTGTAGTACAAACTTTTTAAAAATGGGCTTCTGGTTTTTGTCTTTGCCATGCAGAGGATTGGAGCAAGGCTTACACACAGTAGGTAAATGTGCTGCTTCTGAGCTCTATCCTCAGCCCCTGAAGAATCTGCATTTAGCATACCTAAATTATGCTACTCCGTTCAATACAACCCTGCTTGGAATAGTTCGGTATTTAAATGGTTTGAGCATTTAAAATACCCAAGTTGAAGCTGGACTCCAGTGGCTCACACCTATAATCCTAACTATACACATACTGAGGTTTCAGGTTTGAAGTTCAGTGCCATCCCAGGCAGGCAAATTCACAAGACCTCTCCAGTAAGCCAGCAAAAAGCTGGAACCAGAGGTGTGGTGTAAGTGTTTGAGCACCAGCTGTGAGTGGGAAAAGCTCAGCAACTAAAAACTCAAGGCGCGGAGTTCAGGCTCTCCAGTACAAAAGAATGGAGGTGAAAGTGCCATCACAAGTTATGATTTTGTTTTTGGTGGCCTTGTGGCTTGAACTCAGCCTTACACTTCCTAGGCAGGCATTCTACTAAGTTACTCCTAGCCCTTATCTGTGCTTTTTTGTTAGTCATATCTCTTACATAATCATGATCTGTGCTGTAGCATGCAGGTATAATATATTCAGGTGTGTAGGAGAGTGCTATTTCAGCTCACAGAACAAAGGATTGTGCTGTTCAAGTTGAACAGCTGACCTAATGCATTTCATACTGCACATAAACTATGAGGTTTATCATAAGGGTTGGGAAAATAAAACCGCAAGGAAATTCTCATAAGCTCTGATCTGCAAGTACCTTCCCCTGGCGCTTTATTCTGTCAATTACTTAGCTAATTGGGTCGGTTTTAACACACAATGGATGTGTGTGTGTGTGTGTGTGTGTGTGTGTGTGTGTATGTGTATCCCATCAATTCTAACCCCCTAACAACTGAAATTAAAACAAATGGCACTTGCTGAGCAGATGCAAAAAGTCTTGTCCTCTCTCCCTCTTAGAAACTTTCGAGTCCTCCTAGATCCAGCAGTGCCAGCAAAAGACATTTCTTCTTGAATGGAATATCTGATCCTGATGTGGGAAATGGAGTTATACCAAACCTTGTTCAGTACAGCTATTTTTGAACATGCCAGTTAGCTTTTAAATTTTTTATGGGAGATAATGTGTGGGTGGTCGGGTTCCAAACCCACTCTTCATGGCCCTGCTTTGTGACTGTGGAACTCAGGTCTTCCAAACTTTCCTTTGCCATCTGAGAGAAAAATTTTACTATGGAAGAGGCTGCAGAGGGCATGAGCTTCTTCTGGCTACTGTCTTGGTTCTGCCAGGTGTAGAAGCCAGTAGGATAATCCAGGTCATTCCGAAAATTTCAGTGGCATGTCACTGATGGAAGTTCTTAGCAAATTCTCCCTGCCAGCTTCCCAGAAAGCCTTGTTGTGCCCCAGCAGGCAACTTCCCAGGGAGTCATAGCACTTCACTTAGTAATGGCCTAGTTTTTTGTTGACAATCCTCCTCTCCTTTCCCCCATTCTCCAGCCCCCTTCAAGATCTCAGCACCTAGGTCAAAGCTACATTCTCTCCATCAAAGTCAGTTTTTCAAGAGAACCTCTTCCAAATTTGTGTCTTGTTGGGCACTCACTATTGCTATAGTTGTTCTCTTACTAATCCCCTGTTACTGATTACTAATTCTTTTTTTTAAATTAATTAATTTTTTTTATTTGTGAACATACTGTACAGAGGGGTTACAATTACATGGGCAGGATAATGCGTACATTTCTTACCAAGCATTGCAGCCTCCTCCTTTGGTTTACCCTTCACATCCCTTCCCAGCCTCCCCCCTCCCCCCCCATCCCAACCCTTCTCCTCCCCCCCCCTTCCTCCCTGATTACTAATTCTTTACATCAGACTTTCCTTGTTGAAATTATTGTATTCAATAGGCATAGAACATAGGTCCTGAATGTGTGTTGATGCCCATCACCTAGGAACCACCTCATTAAGTTGATGACTTCTAATGTAAAGGGCTTGCTTAGCTCAGTACATTTACTGATAATAATTTAAATGAATTAGACTGGCTTTCTTCAGAGGTTTAATTGAGAAATAAGAATTGAAGGATGGAGATGTGGCTCCAGTGGTAAACCTTTGCCTATCTAGCAAGCATTTTGCCTTGAGTTCAAATCCTAGTACTTAAAAAATAGAAACAAGCCGGGTGCTTGTGGCTCACGTCTGTAATCCTAGCTACTCAGAAGGCTGAGATCTGAGGATCACAGTTCAAAGCCAGCCCAGGCAGGAAAGTCCATGAGACTCTTATCTCCAATAAAGCACTAGAAAACCAGAAGTGGTGCTGTGGCTTAAGTGGTAGAGCACTCACCTTGAGTTGAAGAGTATAGGGACTGTGACCAAGCCCAGAGTTCAAACTCCATGACCGACAAAAAATAAAAATAAAAACAAAAAAGTGTCAAACGGTTTTGCTGGGTGTGGGTAGTGCACACTTGTAATTTTAGCTACCCCAAGAGGCTGATCCAGAGTACTGCAGTTTGAAGCCAGTCTTAAGACTGGAAAAGCTAAAAGCTAAGCCACAGATGTGGTTCAAGTGTTACAGCAGATTTGCCTAGCAAGTGAAAGTTCAGGCTACCACCAAAAATAATAAAGAATTGCCTAATCCTTAAAAGGTTGTGCCAGACTTGCATCCTCATCGTGAGGTTTTAAGGATTGTCATAAGAACCAGGCACCAGTGGCTTATACCTGTAATCCTAGCTACTCAGGAGGTTGAGATCTGAGGATCATGATCTCAAGCCAGCCCAGGCAGGAAAGTCTGCAAGACATATCTCCACTAAATTACCAAAAAGAAAAAAAAGCTGTAATGTAGTTGTGGCTCAAATGTTTCAGCATTAGAAGCTCAAGGACAGCACCCAGGCCCTGAATTCAAGCCCCAGGCTGGCACCAAAAAAGAAAAGAAAAAGGCAGTATACCCTAATGCTACCTTGCTTCCTGCTAGCCATCTAGTCATTTTCCAGTCTGGCCAATGTATATCCTTGTAATTTCTCTTTTCCTTAAGATGGCCTGAGTTTCTTTTCCTTGGAACCAGGAACCCCTCCCTGGTTTATTATAATTCTGGGGGAAGGGGCTGGGAAGGTGGCTCAGTGTTAGAGCGCTTGCCTTACATGCTTGAGGCCCTGGGCTCGATTCCTCAGCACCACATAAGCAAAAAAGAAAAAAGCCGGAAGTGGTGCTGTGGCTCAAGTGGTAGAGTGCTAGCCTTGAGCTGAAGAGCTGAGGGACAGCGCCCAAGCCCAGAGTTCAGGCCCCACGACTGGACCAAAAAAAAAAAAATTCTGGGGGAAATCTCTATCTTTCTCAATCTCTGTCTGTGTTTGTCTCTCTTCAGGGGATCAAATCCAGGGCCTCATGCATACTAAGCACATACTCTACCACTGAACTAAATACTAACCCTAAATACTTTTTAATTTTTTTTTCAGTTATGGGACTTGAACTCAGGGCTTATGCACTATCCCTCAGCTCTTCAGCTCAAGGTGAGCATTCTACCACTTGAGCCCCAGCACCACTTCTGTTTTTTTTTTTCAGGTAGTTAATTGGGGGTAAGAATCTTATGGACTTCCCTGCCTGGATTGGCTTTGAACTGTGATCCTCAGATCTCAGCCTCCTGAGTAGCTAGGATTAAAATCTCCAATCTTCTTTTGGCCTCTGTATCACTGATATTTTTTTTTTGAGAAGGGAGGTGTCAAATCCAGGTCCCCACACTGTCTAGGCAATTGCTCTACCATTGAGCTAAATCCCCAAGTCCTATATTGCTGGTTTATCTTTTTATTCCTCTCTTTTTAAAATTGTTATTAAGTAGTTGTACAAAGGAGTTACAGTTCCATAAGTCAGGTTATGAATACAATGTTTCTTGGTCAATGTCACTCCTTCCCTAGTTCTCCCCCATTTCCCTTCTTTGCTGGTTAACCTTAATATTTTTAGTGTTACGCTACTAGCACACTTATGTTGAAACAGATATGTTTGTTGTTTTGCAAAAAAAAAAAATCTGAAAAAATTTCAGGCAGCCAGTGATTTTAGTAATTTCAAAACAACCAGGCACTATGGTGCACACCTGTAATCGTAGCTTCTTGGGCCATACTTCAAAGCCAACCCAGGCAGGAAAGTCTGTGAGACTCTTATTTCCAATAACCCTCCTTCCCCCAAAAAGAAGTGGGGCTGTGGCTCAACTGGTAGAGTGCTAGCCTTCATCAAAAGAAGTTCGGGGGGGGGGGAGCTGGGAAGGTGGCTTAGTGGTAGAGCGCTTGCCTTGCATGCCTGAGGCCCTGGGTTCGATTCCTCAGCACCACATAAGCAAAAAGAAAAAAGCTGGAAGTGGCGCTGTGGCTCAAGTGGTAGAGCACTAGCCTTGAGCTGAAGAGCTGAGGTACAGCACCCAGGCCCAGACCGGACACACACACACACACACACACAAAGAAGTTCAGGGACAGTGCCTAGGCCCTAAGATGAAGTCCCAATATCATCATAACACACAGGAAGGAAGGAAGGCAGGCAGGCAGGCTATACTTTTTTTTTTTGGGGGGTGGGCATCTGGTTGTGGGGCCTGAACTCTGGGCCTGGGCGCTGTCCCTCAGCTCTTCAGCTCAAGGCTAGCGCTCTACCACTTGAGCCACAGCACCACTTCCAGCTTTTTTTTCTGCTTATGTGGTGCTGAGGAATTGAACCCAGGGCCTCAAGCATGCAAGGAAAGCGCTCTACCACTGAGCCACCTTCCCAGCCCAGGCTAGGAATTCTTGTTTGGATTACCCTTG
Organism: Dipodomys ordii; assembly: GCF_000151885.1. Classification (NCBI taxonomy): domain Eukaryota; kingdom Metazoa; phylum Chordata; class Mammalia; order Rodentia; family Heteromyidae; genus Dipodomys; species Dipodomys ordii. The sequence continues at coordinate 2,387,185 of NW_012267362.1, read as the reverse complement.
TACTTTTGTTGAAAGCCAATTGTCTATACAAGTGTGGACCTATTTTTTTTAATCTGTCCCATTGATCTTTAGTTCTCTATCTTGATGCCAATACAACCAGTCTTTTGTTTTACTGTTGTTTGGTTATACAGGAATTGAACCCAGGCTCTCAGACTTGCTAGGTAAGCACTCTATACTAGATTCACATCTCAGTCCTGATCCTACCCTAATTATGAACCTTTATAATAAAGTAGGAGAGAGTAAATACAATCCTTTTTTTAAAATACTATTTCTTGGTTAAAAGCAGAGATCAGATTGGCCATTTTGAAACTCAACCATTTAATGTGTGATTTCAGACAAGTACTCATTTATGTATTTTAAGAATTAGATAGTAGGTCAGATGCTGATGGCTCACATCAGTAATCCAAGTTACTCAGGAGGCTAAGATCTGAGGATCAAACTTCTAAGCTAGCTAAGGGAGGAAAGTTCATGAGCCTCTTATCTCCAATTCAGTCATGAAAAAAGCTGAAAGTCACCAAAAAGCTGAAAGTGAAGCTGCAGTTCAAGTGGTAGAGCACCAGCCTTTAGTGAAAAAGCTAAGGAACAGCACCCATGCCCTGAGTTCAAGCTCCTGTATTGGCACCAGAAAAAAAAATACACTAAAGTGCTTAGATTAAATGCTAATTTTTACTTAGCCTAAACTAGAATGGCTTTGGGAAAAGGTATTGGAACTACAGGGTGGTGCTGGGAGCAAGGAACAGACAGTGCTTAGAAGGAAGATCTCTCCATCTTTTCTCAGTTCTTTCCTCTTTGGTCCTAAAGCTCAGCAACAACTTGCTGCTGACAGCAAAACGGATCCACTCAGACCAAAATAAACACCCTCAGCAAACCACTCAACTAAGAATGAAAAATAAGCAAAACTGATGGGGATCCTAGAGTTTAAAATTCCATGGCACCAATAATTTTCTGTACAGTTTTGCCAATTTTTTTAAGGAAGTATATTTCACAAAAGAAAATAAGTACAATCTACACATTACCTTGAAGCCAAGATTACAGCCACTCTTTTGGCCCGCTTGGCATGGCTTTCTTCACCTCTCTTTTCAGTCTTTGTAATACCAATCTCTGCCAGTTCTCTAAATACTCCTAGTACAGGTAAGCTCAACAGAATCCAGCGTCCGCTCCCAATGCAGCCCCACATCCCATGAACTTCAGTGCTGCCCTCCTGAGGGCCACCCTAACTCTATTCTTTTGTGCCCATGAGTTTTGCTATCTACAGGATGGCTAGGGGACCAGAAAAATATCTGTCTTTGATTGGATTCAGCGTCATCTGTCTTAAAATGGTGAGTTCACCTTCACATTCATAATCTCTCTCTCTCTCTCTCTCTCTCTCTCTCTCTCTCTCTCTCTCTGGGGCTTAGGGGTTAGAGGAGATAGAACTCAAAATACTCTAGGGTCATACCAAGATGGTATGTTTAAAATTTAATGTGACATATTAGAAAAAGAAAAGATTATCATTATATTTTAAGAACAAAGATTTTTGGAAGAAGAAATCTGTCAGCAGCTTCTGACTTAGTTCAATAGGCAGATTCAAAGGGGGGAAAAATGAAACAGTAATATGAACTACCTCTGGCCTGTAAATTCTGTTTGGATTCCTTTGTGGTACATTTGTGAACTGGAAATGAGTTGTACAAAAGAATGCTTGTGTGGATTGAAAGATTGCTCACATTCTGTACAGAAATATGATTCACCTATTAGGGTTCTCATTGTTATTAGTTGTCTGTTTGAGGGCTCTGATTTATGTTTTATATTTCCCCAAATGATGTTTTTCCCTATGGTTCTAATTTCCTGAACTTTTCTTTTTCAGGTTGTTTCAGCTAAGACAGGTAACATTTTCTAACTTATAGGTTTTCCTTCCTCATATTTTGATTTTGATTTCTATTGTCGATTCATGGGCTGCCCTCAAATCTAAAGGCAATACCAAGAAAATAATAACGATATTTTCTGAGCACTTACATGGGGTGCTAACCCCACTATATCAGGTATTGGGAAAGCTATAACTGGTAAGACAATTGGATCATGTTTGAAAATAAGATCTTGTAAGATATTCTTAATTGTGTATCAAAATGTGTAGAGTTATATAGCAATGAATTTTCTTGTATACAGTTGGTCATGAGCAAAATATGACAGGGATCATTATTCTAGCCAAATCTTAGCTACAATAGTCTACCTTACAGAACTTTTCTTATTCATCTTCTGGGAAATTAGAGAAAACTAGAAACATTGTACTTCATTCATGATTTAAGATTCCCTGCTTTAAACAAAAGAAAGTTTACACTTTCAAAGCTACATGTTTAAGATACAGTAACTCAAAGCTGAAAAGGAGCTTGCTCTTCTTTTTTAAACATGTATTTGTTGAAGTCTGCATTTTCTTTCTTTATGAGTTATTTTGTTTTGAACTTCAAAAGGTTGTACAATTTAATGTGCCCATCTAAGTATCCAGTGAGGAACTCTCTTTTAAAAGGATTTAAGATTTTTCTTAAATTAGTGACTGAAGGCAAAATAATTTTTCTAGAAGGTTCTCCTGGCTTATTCATCCAGAAATCTAAGCTTTTGGGATGAAAAATAATGTTTAATGTAATAGAATTTAGATTATCTGCAGGAACCCTCTAATATTAAATACTTCATTGATAAACACTCAATATAAATTAGAACAATTTTCACTTTTTTGTCTACATCATAGAAGAGGGAAGTAGAGTTAAGACAATTTTAAATTGATCATATATGGCTGGGCAATAAAATTTCATGAAATCCATGAATATATAACTTTTTTAAAGATTACTTTCTGCTTTATTCTCATTTCTTTTTTATTTTTTTTATTTTTATTTTTTTATTTTTTTGGTTGTGGGGCCTGAACTCTGGGCCTGGGCACTGTCCCTCAGCTCTTCAGCTCAAGGCTAACACTCTACCATTTGGGCCCCGTGCCACTTCCGGCTTTTCTATTTTTGCTTATGTGGTGCTGAGGAATCGAACCCAGGGCCTCAGGCATGCAAGGCAAGCGCTCTACCACTGAGCCACCTTCCCAGCCCTATTCTCATTTCTTTGTTCTTGATACACCCACAGTGTTATTGAGGACGATGAGAAGGGACTATTTTGCCATATTCCAAGTGGTTTTATTTTTTCTATTAGTTTTTATTTATTTTATTTGAGTTAGGATCTCTCTATATTGCCCAGGCTAATCTCAAACTCCTAGCCTCAAGCAACCCTGCTTTAGCCTACTGAATACCTGAGACTGGTATATACTATCACATGCAACTTACAGTTATTTCTTAAATAATCAACCTTCAGGTGACAAAACAAGGTCTCACCCATCCAGGACACACTGACCTCTTACAAAAGAAGAGGGGTGTTCTGATGGAGATATCAGTGAATTGTGTTTATTAATTCATCCTTGCTTTTCAGTAGCATGGATGGATTTGCACTGTGTAGAAGGCTTCATGGAGGATGTGTGTATTTTGCTTTTCCTTAGGTTCTGGCTATTTGTGTCAGCCTTCTGGGATCTCTGGGCTAGTTTAGATCTCTGAGTTGTAGAATGCACAGAGGCTGAGTATCAAAGGTAGAGTGTCAGAGTGGTTGGGTGCACGGTCTGGGAATAATGTCTTATCTTTCATCAGTCCAGTTAGTGGGATAACACGAGAAGTAAGAAAGAGTTAGAACAATTGCTACTCCATAGAGCAAGACATTTACCACTCAAGCATCTCAGTGTTCTGCCTCTGTCTAACTGGAGATAAGAATCTCATGGTCTTTACTCCCCAGGCTGGTTTTGAACTGTGATCCTCAGATTTTAGTCTCCTGAGTATTATAGGTGTGTGCCATTGGCACATGGCTAAATGATATCATGGAATAGCATCGTTCAGCTAGTGGTATAGTTTGGTGGTAAAATGGTCATGTAGCTTGTATGTGTGAGGCCCTTGGTTTGATCCTCAGCAACAAAACAAAACATTTGATCACACACAACGAAATGTCTCTCAAGTCTCTTACTATAAGTGTGTAGCTGTTACTTATGTTTCCAAAATTGTAATCAATAGGTTTGTCAGAACTATCATTTCCTTCTGTAGTTCATGCTCATTCCTCTCTTCTTTCATGGTCTTGCTTTGTTGTTCTGTTCTCTGAGAGTTGTTGAGGTTTCTCATAGCATGAAGAGTACCTACTCACCCATCCCTCCCGCCAAACAAATATCCCCTATGTCTGGTCCCACCTTTTATCCTGCTATATCATGACTGGCACTGGGCATATGAGTTTACTCATGTTATAGCTGGTGACTCCACTTGCTCCCTACACAAAGCCCACTGGCCACAGCCACACTTGAATTCTCCCACCCAGACTGTTCTGCTCTTTCCTTGACTCTCCTACCACCCCAGATAAGCCTTGTGACATTGTCACATGACTTGCTGTCATGGCTGGCACTAGTCAAAGCCTGCTGAGTGTCAACCGTAAAACAGCACGCTGTGTCTCTCCAGCCTGTACTCAGCCTTTACTTCCCAGAATCTCATTCTCACTGGCATCCTCCATGGTAGTACTGCATGGTCTGGCTTTCCCAAACACACACACACACACTTTCAAACTGCCCTTACATTGACTATCTCGCATGAAAACTTTACAATAACTCAAAACCATAAAGGGTTTACATGTCAACGTAAACCCCCAATTGTAGATCTTATTAGTATTCCACCTTGCTCAGAAGAGAAACTGGAGATGAGAAAGGTTGAAATGACTTGCTCTTTTTCCCACACAAAGGTTTAAAAATAGAACCAGGACTGAATACCTAGAGTTTATGAATCCACATCCTTTTGTATTTCTCTACCACATGCTTCTAAATTTCACTCAGCTAACACTGGCTCCTGGCAGACTCCTCCCTGGAGAAAGTGCCTGTCCAAAAGCCAAGTCAGGCTTTTGTCAGGCTCTGTGACAGGCAGTATGAAGCTGATCTAACATGCTAAACTACTTATTATTACTATTCATATAATAATTTTGCACTGGTACTGGGGCTTGAATTAAGAGCCTCACACTCTTGCTTGGCTTTTTGCTGAAGGCTGCTATTCTACTTCTTGAGATATATCTCCACTCCAGGCAATTTTTTGTGGGCAAATGCCCAAGCTGGTTTCGAATCACAATCCTCAGATTTCAGTCCCCTGAGTAATTAGGATTATAGGCATGAGCCACCATTGCCAGACATGCCAGTCCTTTAGATTGGCTCTATGGAAGCACTGTCAGGTCTCTTGTCTACAACTATTATTTTTTTTTGGTTGGTCATGGGGTTTGAACTCTGGGCCTGGATGACAGCTGTCCCTGAGCTCTTGAGCTCAAAGAGAGTGCTCTACCACTTGAGCCACAGCACCACTTCCAGTTTTATGGTGGTTAATTGGAGATAAGAGTCTCACGGATTTTCCTGCCTGGGCTGGCTTTGAACTATTATCCTCAGATCTCAGCCTCCTGAGTAGGTAGGATTACAAGTGTGAGCCACTGGTACCTAGCTCTGTCTACAACTATTTAGCTTATTATTTCCCCAGGAAGTTAGTCCATTCCAATGAGCAGGAGTGACTATCACAGGAGGTAGGAGGTAGAGGAAAAAAATGAGTTGGGAGAGATCAGAAAATGAGAGGAAAAAAAACATAGACTACAAGAGAAATGACTAGGAGGAGAAGAGGTATGTGGTCCAGGGAGGAAAAGGGAGCTCCAACTGTTCATTAGGGGCTTCCTGCAGAATCAGCTTCCACCAGCAAATGGCTCTCAGGCCTGAATGTCCTCTAGCATACATTACCAGCATGATTTTCTTTCAATAACAGAAGAGACAGTTGTGAATGATGTTCCAGGAATGTCTGGCCAATGCACAGTGGAGACATTGTTCATTTCTGCAGCATGGTTATTTCTGAGATAATGCCAAATTCAACTTTGGGCTATTGGTAGAGAAATAGAAAGTTGCCTGTATTGTGCACATAGGGATTTGGCTGGGGAGAGGGAACTTGAGAAGAATGGATGCCAGCGAATCACTCTTCTGTGTCTGTTCCTCCTTCCTCCTTGCTCTATTCCGTTTGCTTTTTAGTTTTGCATCCAGGTCTTGGCTCATCCCCTAGGCTGATACGGAAACTCACTATGCAGCTCAGGCTGGCATCCCATTGGAGATTCTCCTACCTCTGCCTCCTGTGTGCTGGGATTATAGATGTGCACCACCAGGCCCAGTCTGCCCTTTAGTTTCAAAATTGGCATGTAGTGATTTGGCCCAACAAATAGAATAGATTAAATATAAAAGGCCAAAATCTCTAGTTTCAAATATAAAACCTAGCTATGTTCATTTGACCTTTCATTCCATTTGAATCTCTGATATCCAGGACATTGCTGTGTCTGTGTCTGTTCTAAGGTGGGAAATTGGATTACCACGCCATTATCTCCCAGCCCATTTCCAAAGCAGAGAAACGAAGGCCTTGTGTGCTCATGGTGAGCATTCCTATTCCTATTCCCATGGCCAACAACAGCTGAGCCCAGGAGGAAGATCACAGCCCATTCTTATACTGATAGAGATGCTCAGTAGAGAAAGGGAAAACAAGGTCTACTTTTGTTTTATATTTTAAAAAAAACCTAAAAATCATTTTACTTCAATAGTAAGAAGGTACCATGACGTAATTATAACAAGGGCTCAACTCTTCCTCCTCTTCTGTTAGAGTAAATACCATTGGGAAATGCATGAAGTGCCTGAGAAAGTGTACTGGGTAGGTAGAGATGAAGGGGTTCAAGCTGGGAGCGTGCAGCCAGTTTGGGGACATGATGCTCTCTTTCCTTTCAGCATTCTTTTCCACGATCACTTTCCACTCCGAATTCTTCACAGCACAGAAAGTACAAATGACTCCATAGGCAACTGGGGGAAAAATCTCTGTAATCTAGGCTGGCACTTTACCACTTGAGCCACACCACCACTTCCAACTTTTTTTTGGGGGGGTGGCTGGTTAATTACAGATAAGAATTGCTCACACTTATCTGCCTGGGCTACCTTTCATATCTTCAGATCTCAGCCTCTTAAGTAGCAAGGATTATAGGCATGAGCCACTAGTTTCCTTTCTTCTTCTTTTTCTCCCCCTTCACTTTTTTAAGTGTAATTTTATTGTTATTAGTTAGGTGTTGTATAGAGGGGTTACCTTTTCATAAGTCAAGTGAAGTGTACATTTTTTTTTGGACAATGTCACTCCTTCCTTCGTTTTCCCCCAGTTTCCCCCTCCCATTCCTGCCCACAAGTTGCATAGTTCATTTTCCACAGAGTCCTATCTTTTCTTGATCTGGAAAGTGAGGGAAAAGCTTATATCTAAAAGAGGGAAACAGAGTGGTGTAGTATGAAGAGAAACTGATACAAAGATATCCCTGTAAGATACCCTGGCTAATGGACAACTTCATGATCTCTCTCAGCTCCTGAAATACCCACTATTGACCAGGCATATTCAAAACTCAGCAACAGTATCACTGTAGAATGGGCCACAGTGCCAGGGGCTACCAGTTACCTGCTCACAGCTGAAGATGGAGACACAGTCATTGAGACCATGGTGGCCAATTCCCCAGGCACTGTGACAGGCCTGAAGGCTGCCACCTTGTATCAAATCACCATCAGATCCATCAGTGCGGCTGGAAGAAGTCAGGCATCACGTCCGAAGCAGGCAAAGACAGGTAGGTAGCTGAATGCTCCTCAGAAGTTCAACATTTTCCATGACCTGGATCAGTGACAATCTAAACATAAACATACAGTGTAGTTTGATGACACTTGATGACTACAATTTAGGATTTAGAGGTGAAAGCCAGCTGGGAGATTGTGGCTCACAAACCTGTAATCCTAGCTACTCAGGTAGCTGAGATCTGAGGATTATAGTTCAAAGTCAGCCCAAGCAGGAAAGGCCTTACGACTCTTATTTGTAAGTAACCACCTAAAAACCAGAAGTGGAGTTGTGACTCCAAGTGGTAGAGTGCTAGCCTTGGGCAACAGCAACAACAAAAACAAAGAAGCTCAGGATAGTGCCCAGGCCCTGATTTCAAGCCCCATGACCAAAAACAGTGAAAGCCACCAATTATGGTTCATTTGGTGTCTTTTTCTTTTTCTAAGCAACTCAGCTTTCTGTGATAGGGGTAGCATTTATATGCCAGATGCTTTCTGCTTTGGAAATTAAGGCCTATTTCTGGGCATCTTTAAAAGCATTCTTGCTTTTAAATGCCTGAAAGAGAGATTTCCATTTTTTAATGCTGGCCAAACAAGCAAAACATGGAAATGATTTTTGCTGAATATACCAAAGACACATGGCATGTATGTTAACAAATAAAAACATTTGGTTAAAGCATTCCTAAGTATATTTCTGAAGGAATAAGTGCAGGGCTGGGTGTATAGCTTGCAGTAGTACACTTGTCTAGTATGTACAAGGGCCTAGATTCACTCCTCCATACTACAAAAAAATGTTATGTGCATATTAAAATAGTATAAACTGTCATTTACCCCACTTCTGGTTTTCTGGTAGTTTATTGGAGATAAGATTTCATGGACTTTCCTGCCCAGGCTGGCTTTGAGCCACGATCCTCAGATCTCAGCCTCCTAAGTAGCTAGGATTACAGGTGTAAGCCACCTGTGCCTGGTTATAGGGATATTTTAATCCAACTGTTGACTAACTTCTGGTTGAAAGTACTGTCTCATATTTATAGTTTTTCAATATCTTTGAAACATTATGGTTTATACAAACTTAGACTATTTTTAACTAACTTTCTTCCTTCCTTTCTTCCTTCCTTCCTTCCTTCTTTCCTTCCTTGCTTCCTTGCTTGCTTGCTTCCTTCCTTCCTTCCTTCCTTCCTTTCTTTTTTCTCAAAGCAAATAGTTGTTTTTATCACATGGATAATCAACCTCTGTTTACTCACTCCTCAGTAATTTGAATTATCCTCCACTGGATTTCTATAACATAGACATGACCTGGTATTGTTTGTCTTTCTAGTGTTGGCAGCACCAGTTCTAGAAGTAAGCTCTCCAGGTCCAGATTCCATCCTTGTGCAGTGGGAAGCTGTATATATGGCCATTGGGTTCTCTGTTTCCATTATGCAAGCCAATGGTTTGGGTAGGATTTGGAAAGAGAATACTACAAACACCTCCTTGACCTTCAGCAGCTTAGATGCGGGGACTCTCTACACGATAAAAGCTTATGCCTGGAATGCCAATGGAATCCCTGGGGATGACTCCACCTGCAACCAGAGAACAAGTAAGCACTCTGGTTAATGACAGGGGCCACGCACAACAGCTCCCTGGAGCAATGTTCAATGAGAAGTAGAGAGCAGCTGGCAGTTTAAATTCATTACAAAGTTACTTATAGTGCTATCTGCCTCAGCAGACACTTGCTACACGGGGAAAAGAAAGGGCTAGGGGAACCAAGCACTTGGTGGCCCACACCTGTAATCATAGCTACTCAGGAGGCTGAGATCTGAGGATTATGGTTTGAAGCCAGTCCAGTGAGACCAATCCGAGAGACTCTTATCCTCAACTAACCAATGAACTGTTGGAAGTGATGGTGTGGCTCAAGTGGTAGAGTGTCATCCTTGAGTGGAAAAAGCTAAAGGATAGCACTTAGTCCCTGAGTTCAAACACCGGTGCTAGTACAAGAAAAAGAAAAAAGAAAAGGAACTGTTGCAAGGAGTACACAGAATGGAGTACCTCTCCCTGTGATCCATCTCAATTGTAACACCCACTTTCCATGTCACACAGGACATGATTCTTCTAAGGTACACCAAGCACTCCTGTCCCTCCTGTTTTAATGTCCTCCCCCCACCCCATGTTCTCTTTTATTTCCTTTTGCGCCAGTACTAGGGCTTGAATTCAGAACCTGAGCTTGTCCCTTAGCTTTTCCCTTAGCTCTACTCTACCACTTGAACCACAACTCCACTTTTGGCTTTTGGGTGGTTCATTGGAGATAAAGAGTCTCATGGACTTTCCTGCTTGGACTGACTTTGAACTTCAATTCTCAGATCTCAGCTTCCTGAGTAGCTAGGATTTCAAATGTGAACCAACAGCACCCAGCCCCTTTTGATTTTTATTTATTTATTTATTTGTGTTTTACCAGACATCTCTTGTCCTGTCCTGGGTCCAGGTTATAATGAAAAGATCTGGACTAAACAGGGATTTACTTATTTAACAAACGTTTAGTGAGTGTGTGCCACCTTGGAACTAGCATTGCTCCAGAGACACAGCAGCAAACCTGACAGATATACTGCTACCTAGTGCTTTATATTGTCCTAGGAGTCCATGTGTTACATGAGGCCAACGTGGAGCTTGCCACCACCTCTTCCGACTCGTGACAAGCTGGACTGTAGTGTGTTTTCTTACCCCCTCCGTGCTAGGAAAGCCATAAGGAGGATTCCTACAGCATGATGACTGGAAGGCCAAATTGAGCTGCTGCAGCAAACCAAAGAATAAGAGAGAGCAAGAGAGGAAGGAGAAAGGCAGAGACAGGCAGCACGAGGTGTGGTTCTTTTCCTTAGTAAGCAGTCCACAAGTAATATGACAAATAAATGACAGGCTTTCCCCAAACAAGCTCAACCAGCTTAGCTGTTTTGCTACTTGGGAAAGGATCTAGGAAAGGATCAGAAGAAACCAAAAGTATTTTCTTCAACTTGAGTTTTAGAAAGGAATGAAAGACTCCTTGTCTACAGGCCAAAGCAGAAATGTAGGGAGAAGGGACGGGCTTTGTACAGGAAGAGACCATAGCAAGTAGCCCCCAGGTGATCGAAGAAGGAACTGGTGAGTTGGCGCATAGTGACAAATCAGACTTCCTGGACCTTTACTTACCTTCCTTCCTTCCCTCCTTGTTTATTTCCTTCCTTACTTCTTTCCTTCCTTTCTTCCCTCCCTTCCTCCTTCCCTCTCTCCCTTCCTTCATTCCTTCCTTCCTTTCTTCCTGTCTCCATTCCTTTGTTTCTTCCTCCTTCCTTTCTCCATCCGTCTTTCTTCCTCCCTCTTTTTCTTTCTCCTTCCTTCCTTTTTCCTTCCCTCCCTTCCCCTCTCCTTCCTTCTACTCCCCTCTCCTCTCTTCTTTCTTTCCCCACTCCTTCCTTTCTTCTGCTCTGCTCTGATGCTCTCCTCTTTTTCCTTTCCTCTCTCTGATCCCTTCTCGCCCCCTCTCTATTTCCCTCTCCATTTATTGAGGCCCCACTATGTGCTGAGAGAGCTTAGTTGATGGAATACAACATTAAGCATGATTCCTACTCTCAAATAACTGATTATGTCTAAAGGTGCATTAATCAGCTGTCACGGTGCTGTGTAATGAAGTGTTCCAGTGGAAGGTGTGCAGTGGCACAAAAGGGAGCATTTCCATCAAGCTGGGAATTGAGAGAGCCATTTGGCTTCTTGAGGCTTTCCCTCTCATTTGTTTCCTCATGTTTTAAAATGTTTTTAGAGAGTTTGTACCTTTGTATTCGATTTTATACCAGCTATACTAAGTACCCCAGATTGGGTGGCTTATATAATGATAGTATATATTGTTTCACATCAATGGAAGCTGAGTCTGCAACTAAGGTGTTGGCAGGGTTGGTTCCTTCTGAGGGCTGTTGGGAAGGATCTGTGCAGGCCTTTCTCCTTGACCTGTGGGTAGCCGTCTTTATGTTCATATGGTATGTGTGCGTCCATTTAAAAATACTTCTGTATTTATTTATTTGGTGTTGATTCTGGGGCTTGAACTCAGGGCCTGGATGCTGTTTCTATGTTCTTTTACTCAAGGCTAGCACAGTACCTCTTGAGCCACAGGTCCATTTGTGGCTTTTTGGTGGTTAATTAGAGATAAGAGTCTCATGGACCTTCAGGAACCACAATCCTCAGATCTCAGCCTCCTGAGTACCTAGGATTACAGGCCTGAGCCACTAGCACTGAGACATTTTCTTCTTTTTTTATAAGGACATGAGTCATGTTGAATTAGGGCCTACCTTAATGACCTCATATGAATTAATTATACCTAGTATGACACTATTTCCAAATAAGATCATATTCTGACAGTACAAAGGTTAGAATTTCAGCATACAAATTTTAGGAGAGCCCTATTCAACCTGTATTGTCTCTCCTCCCTTCCCCCCCCCCACAATTGTACCTGTGTTTCCTAGTTCTCAATGTAAAGCTGCTTGTCTGAAAACTTGGTAGGCTGTTCCCTTCAGTCTTGGACCCAGCATTTCTCCAACACAGGCCTGTCTCAATGGAAGCCCACCATGCAATGAGGAAGAGGCCTGTGGAGATGGTCATAAGGACAACACAGCATGTGTCTGACTTGCCAAGAATGAGTTGGATTCCTTCTCTGTATCCCAAAGTGTGCAGAGGACTCTGTCCAGCGCATTCTCTCTCAAAGTAGTCTATTCTCCTTTGAAATCTTTATTATAATGCAGACTCAAAGGGGAACTGAGGCCAGCTTTTTCCTCTGCAACCCAGGAGGACATTTCAAACTTTAGATTTCTGTTTGGTTTTATGGGTTGGGTTGTGTGAGAGTCTCACTTTTATTATGTACCCCCAGCTAACTTGAAACTTATGATCTTCTTGCCTTAGCTTCTGGATGCTGGGATTACAGACATGTGCCTTCATACTTAATTTTCCTCAAGTTTTTAAAATGCATTAACTCTAGTGATAGGAAGTTGGGTTTCCAATTCGGGTTTCACTCAAGGCTGGAGCCACAGCCTCTGGAGCCACAGCCCCATTTCTGGCTTTTTGGTACTTCTTTGGAGTTAAGAGTCTCACGGACTCAATTGCCTAGGCTAAATTTCAAACCTTGATCCTCAAATCTCAGCCTCCTGAGTAGCTAGGATTACAGGCATGAGCCACTAGCGCCCAACCATATCCAACTCTCGGGGTACCATATTCTCTGGATTTTCAGCATTACTAAGCTGAATCTCACTTGGGTTCTTGAATCTATCACAAAATCTTGATTATTTCTCAAACACACAGGTCCTCGTGCTCCTGTCAACATCCAAGTGTCTTTTGACAGTGGGGCTTTGAAGGCGTCTGTTTCATGGACCCCGACAGAAGGGGCTTTCAATTATACTGTGAAGGCACTGAGTGACTCTTCTGAGCAGAGCTGTAGCACAACTTTAAGCTCCTGCAGCATCTCTTCCCTGCAGTGTGGCACTGAATACCTGATTTCCGTGTTAGCAAGTAACGATGCGGGATCCAGCGAGTCCTCTTCGGCGGTGACCTTGAAGACTGGTATGTAAATGAATGAAAACCCTTCTAGTCTGGCAAGGCACCAGGGGCCACCCTGAGGGAGACAGAAGTCTCAGGCAATATTCCAAAATATTCTGAAAGCCATAAAAACCAAAGCCTTTTCTCAATAAAAGCATTGAATGAGACATCCTTGTAGGTTTGAATATTGATTTGGAAAGTAGGTATTATACATTGCAAAATGCTCCTTTGGATATTCAGAGGCTGGTTTCTATTCTAGATCTTTTGTTGTAAGGTGAATTCAGTAGCAAGATACAGAGAAGCCACATTTTGCTCCCATCGGGAGTCTTTATTAAAAAGCCAGCAACTGCATGGTGGACTCCTGTCTCAAAGACATTGAACCATGAAGGCTAGTGAGGAAAGAATAAAAAACAAAAATAATACCAACAAACCAATTCAGCTCCAATGGAGAGCTGAAATGGGACACCAGGGTGACCAGAGAAGAGCCAGGAGACTGGAGACAGGAGACAGGACATGAACACACAGAGATACTTGTTGCATGGCGTCATGGTGCCAGGGCCTAAATAGAGTCAGGTCAAGGGGCAGGGTCACAGGAAACTCAAGTCCTAGCACTGGACTGACAGTAACTTGTCATCCAAGTCCCCACCCCCGCTTCCGGGGATTCAGGCAGGTCCATCACCTGGGAGGTGGGGGCTTCACCTTCCCCGACCATGAAGACAAGATGCCAGACTCTACCATCCACCATGTGGCCAAGATGGCGCTGGCCAGACGGATCTCCCTACTTCATTTTCATACATTTCTCTTCTCTCAAATTTCTATTTATTTATATATTTATTTATGACAAGTGTCCCCAGTAGCTGCAACATTCTTTTTTTTTTTTGTGAACATACTGTACAGAAGGGTTACAATTACATGGGCAGGATAATGAGTACATTTCTTACCAAGCATTGCAGCCTCCTCCTTTGTTTACCCTTCACATCCCTTCCCAGCCTCCCCCCTCCTCCTCACACCCAATCCTTCCCCCCACACACACCGACGTTGTAAAACTCATTTTGGACATGACAACTTGTACTTCTCATTGTTGCAACAGGTCCACCTGTATCCTTAAACGACTTGTTTTTCCCCATTTCCTCCACAAGTTATACTGACATCAAATATAGTGAAAGCAGGGGTTATACTGTGGGGGAGGGACATACAAAGCAACAAAGAAATAATCTTATAAATGGGTTAGAAACACATGCATGAAAGCTGCAACATTCTTGACATGGCTTTCTTTCTTTTTGATTGGGGTATGGCGGTGGCTGATGGGAGATGACAACAGAGTCTCATTATGTAAGTCCAGGCTGGCCTGGAATCCATAATATTCCAACCTCAGCCTTCCAAGTATAATACATTATGCTCACCTTTGGTCCTCAGATCCACCCAGACCTGAGCTCCTCCCAGCTCTGGAGTTCCCCCCATACAGCTGGCCCCTCCCTCTCTCTGCCCAGACCCACCTGAACTCCCATCTACCTAACTTCCTACCCCCCAAACCCTGCTGCTACCTATAGTGGAGGCTGCCATGTGCTTTCTCCGGGGCAAATATGGCTCCTCTAATAAACCTTGTAATAATCTTCCTCCTGTGCCTGCCTGCCTCTGCGTGGTCCCCTGGCAAGGATGTGATGATCCTTTCATGGATCCTTTCAGAATCCAGGGCTTCACATTGTTGCTTGGCTTCTTTTTCATCAGTGCTCTACCTTCTGAGCCAACTTCTGTTTTTGTTTTGTTTTTGCTGGTTAATTGGAAATAAGAGTCTCTCAGATTTGTGTGTTCAGGCTGGCGTTAAACCGTGATCCTCAGATCTCAGCCTCCTGCTTACCTAGCTACTTTTTTTTTAAAAAGATAAAGCCTGTTCTGTACATTTCTAGTTCTGAATATGTTTAGATAATTTCCTATTTTCATCCTAATAGGAGATGTAAAAGGCACACATATGTGGAAGTTTACCCCTTTATTAAGACACACTTACATGTTTTTGTAATTGTAACTAACGTTTAGTGGGGCATACTTGTATCTCAAACACATTATATTATTTACTTTATATGACAGAAAGTTTAGTGTGGAAGGTTCCATTATCTTCATTTTTAAGAGAAGAACATTGAAGATCAGAGAGACTGAATAATTATTTTTCCAAGGGCACACTGATAATGAACATTAGAGGTTTAAGTTCAAGTTCGCTGGACTTCAGTTCTCTATGCCAAAGAAAATGTAATAATCTCCACTTTATTCAACAGACAGAATTATGTCATTGTTAGTTAAAAAGGCATCTGAGCAGAGAAGAGATTTCTTATCAAGCCAATGAACTCTATTTTATTGGGGGAAAAACATAATGCATCTAATCTCAGACATGGTTTCTTAGAGTTATGTCAGTTACCACTTATAAACACAGTGGTTGGGAATCTCTTTTGACATCTCTAGTTTAATGTGGATGGGACATTAGGTATGGTCATAAGAAAAGGGTAATGAATGGTGAGAGAAGAGATAAGACACAGCTGTTATGAGTTACTCATTTAATGCAGGAGAGAACCATCCAATCTTCCATACACATCCAAAGGGTGAATGATACTGAAGTACATTATCTATGCATATAGATGGCACAAGGCTCCCATTGAAAGCTGTTGAACAATGGAGAAACAGGGAGACAGAGCAATAGAAGAGGTTAATCCTGTCAATGTACAACATATACATACTGTGGTGAAATTCCTTTGCTCAATTAATATTCACTAACATACAAGAGCACTTGAGCAGCTTTTCATAAAAATCTCAATACTCAGACTTAAGGCCACTTAAGTTGGCATTCCTGGGACTAGATTCTACATAAGAATTGATTTTAAGGGGCTGGGAAGGTAGCTCAGTGGTAGAGTGCTTGCCTTGCATGCATGAGACCCTGGGTTTGATGCCTCAGCACCACATAAGCAAAAAAAGCTGGAAGTGGTGCTGTGGCTCAAGGGGTAGAGCACTAGCCTTGAGCTGAAGAGCTGAGGGACAGTGTCCAGGCCCAGAGTTCAGGCCCCACAGCCAAAAAAAAAAAATCGATTTTAAAAGCTCTTCAGCAGATACTAATCCACAGTCAAGGCTAAGTGTTGCTGAAATTGTCTGTGATGTTTTTACTTCCTGCCCTTCCCAGTCTAGAAAGGACCACTGTAATTTTTATATAACAATATCAGTCATGATCATGGGAACAAATGTGATTTATAGTAAAGGAATTATGTTTGGGAAGTACTATGGTTTCCTGGGGCCCAAAAAATATGTGATATATTTTAGGAAGAATCTGTTTAGAGATCATGAATAAAATTTTGAAAGCAAGGGGTTTGAATGAATAGTTTTCATTGGAAATTGTTCCTTCAAAGACTTCATGCAATGTTGATCTTGGATAAATAAGATATTGCCTTACAAGATGCTGGTGGCTTATTTAAAAATCCTAGCTAGGAGGCTGAGATGTGGGGATGAAAGTTAGAAGCCAACCTGGACAGACAAATCCTAGAGACTCTGTTCTCCAATTAATCAGCAAAAAGCTGGAAGCAGAGATGAGGCTCAACTGGTAGAGCACCAGCCTTGAGCAGAAAAAGCCAAGCGAGAGCACTGAGTTCAAGCTCCAGTACTGGTAAACACACACACACGCACACACACACACACACACACACACACACACACACACAGATGTTGGAAATAAGCAACTTCAATCAAAACAATTCAATCAAAACAATCCAGGCCTATTTCATACATAATCAAGCATCTATTATAAAAGATAAAACTTAGGACATCTGAGAATGCCTATTTAGTTTGTACCAAATTGTGCTACTATTTGATTTGTTCAATAATACCCAGCATCTTAACTCCCAGCTTGATGTCATGGGCATGAAATTGTGTTGTCATTTGGCACATGGGAGGCTGCAGCTAGGAGAATGTCCCAGGTTTTCTGATTTGCCCAGAAAGACCCTTTCTAACTCTGCAATCCTGGGCAACTCATCCAACTTCTATGAGCCATATTTTCCTCAACTGTAAAAGGATTCCATTATTGGAAGAGTTACAGTAAATATTAATGAAATGCACAATGGCTGATGGTTATATTTTAAATCCAAAATAGACAAAGAAAAAAATACCAGCCAGGTGTCCGTGGCTCACGCCTGTAATCCTAGCTGCTCAGGAGGCTGAGATCTGAGAATCACAGTTCAAAGACAGCCTGGGCAAGAAAGTCCGTGAGACTCTTATCTCCAATTAAGCACCAGAAAACTGGAAGTGGTGCTGAGGCTCAAGTGGTAGAGCGCTAGCCTTGAGCTGAAGAGCTGAGGGACAGTGCCCAGGCCCAGAGTTAAGACCCATGACTGACAAAAAAAAAAGAAAGAAAAAGAAAAAAAATTACCAAATAGCTAACTCAAAGATATATACCATATCACTCAGGCTACACAAGCTTAATAAGAATGAGGCCAACTGTTTCAACGAATACTTGAACAATGCAAATCCTCATATCTTAACTATCAAAAGCTAGGTACTGGGCTGGGAAGGTGGCTCAGTGGTAGAGTACTTGCCTCACATGCATGAGACCCTGGGTTTGATTCCTCAGCACCACAAAAGCGGAAAAGGCTGGAAGTGGCGCTGTGATTCAAGTGGTAGAGCACTAGCCTTGAGCTGAAGAGCTGAGGGACAGTGCCCAGGCCCAGAGGTGAGGCCCCACAACTGACCAAAAAACAAAAAAAAGCTAGGTACTGGTGTCTCATACCTATAATCATAGCAAATCAGAAGGCTGAGATTTGAGAATAACTTTTGAAGCCAGCCCAAGTAGACATATCTGTGAGACTCAACTCATATTTGTAATTAACCAGCAAAAAGTCAGAACGGGGTATGGCTCAAGTGGTACAGTGTCAGCCTTGAGCAAAAAAGCCAAAAAGAGCACTAAGCACTGAGTTTAAGCCCCAATACAATACCAGTAAACACACACACACACACACATACTCTGATGGATATTATTTCAAATATTATTTCATAGAAAATACTATTTCATAAAATTCTAGGGGCTGGGAATGTGGCTTAGTGGTGGAGTGCTTGCCTAGCATGCATGAAACCCTGGGTTTAATTCCTTGGTACCATATGAACAGAAAAAGCTGGAAGTAGCATTGTGGTTCAAATGGTAGAGTACTAGCCTTGACCAAAAGAAGCTCAGGGACAGTGCCAGGCCCTGAGTTCAAGCCTCTAGACTGGCAGAATGAGAGAGAGAGAAAGAGAGAAAGAGAGAGAGTTCTATTAGTAAGGGTTTGGCACCCCTAGTGTACATTGTGGTTCTACAAAAAAAAGAATTCTAATGTTTCTGAAATATAGTTTTGCCTGTTAGGCACCAAATTCAAACTTAAGAATTGCTGACTTGGTTGTGTTGAAATTATGCAAAGAAAATCTGCAGTAGTCTCACCGGTACTTATGATCGCTCATTTCCTAGTGGCTTGTGCACCTGCAAGAGTGACCATCCAAGAAGAAGCCCCTGGCCACCTGTCTGTGGCTTG
Organism: Dipodomys ordii; assembly: GCF_000151885.1. Lineage (NCBI taxonomy): Eukaryota > Metazoa > Chordata > Mammalia > Rodentia > Heteromyidae > Dipodomys > Dipodomys ordii. Next base: position 2,368,459 of record NW_012267362.1, on the reverse strand, counting down.
GTCCAATGTAGATCTGGGTGATTACTATGTGGCTTTTGTGAAGAGTGATGATGGCTTGGAAGTCCACTGCAATACGTCCCTCACACAGTGCAACTTCTTATCCGAGTGTGGCTTTACGTACTTTATTAGTGTCTTTGCCTATAACAAGGCAGGGCAGAGTCCTTTGGGTGATGTATTCAATTATACCACAGGTAAGTCACATTTGAAGCTTGTGAATATTGTTCTCAGCAGCGGAATAAGTAACCTATTATACTCATTGACTTAACCAATTGGATAGAAGTCGTCCTAGGGCCAAGAACAAAAAATGCCTCTCTCCTGTCATATTCTTTGTAGAGAGGGAAAGTTTGGTTTCAGGAACTCAACATAATAAGAATGTATGATTGAGGAGTAAAAAGGGAAGAAATAAATTCTCACAACTCAGGAGACAGATCTGTGGATCATGATTTGAAGTCAGCCTAAGAAAGAATGTCTACGAGACGCTTACCTCCACTAAACTACCAAGAAAACTGGAAGGCACAGTATTCAGGCCCTGAGTTCAAGTCCCAGGACCAGTATAAGAGAAAGAGGGAAGTGTGGAGGGAGGGAGAGAAGGAGAGAGGAAAGGAAAAATGTTGTTCAACCCTGCTTTGAAATTTAAACCCTCCACAAAGATGTGCTCAGTATTCAGGCCTGTGCTAGAGCCCAACAAAGATGCAGCCCTTCCATATCAGGAGTTTACTGTTTCCCTGAGACCAGAGAGACACAGCGATGGCTAAGATGCTCTATGATTTGGAGAGGTTAGGAGCAGGACACTTGGGTTTAAGTCCTAACTTCCTATCTTGACCACTAACTCATTCATACAATGGAAATAATGGTGGCTACCATGCTGCTTCCATTGCCAAATGGAACAACTAATAACCACAGGACAAGTATGAAAAGATCTTTGTGGTAAAACAGAATGCTAATATTTTCATGAGCATCATTATTACCATCAGTATCCTCTCCATTAAGCTTGGGTCTTACACTAAGCAAGAGCTTATGTCATAATATATCTTATCTATCCCTTTTTCCTCTAATCAGAGTGACCAATATAAGAGAGATGCTCTATTTTCACTTTTTTTTGTGCTGGTATTAGGACTTGATCTCAGGGCCTACATGCTGTCCCTTAGTCTTTTTGCTCAAGGCTGGCACTCTACCACTTGAGCTATGCCTCCACTTCTAGCTTTTTTTGCTGTTTAATTGGAGATAAGAGTCACAGAGAGTTTTCTGCCTAGGCTGGCTTCAAATCCAGATCCTCAGATCTCTGAGTAGGTAGGTTTACAAATAGGAACCACTGGTGTCCAGGTCCATTTATTTGTGTGTGTGTGTGTGTGTGTGTGTGTGTGTTTGTGTGTGTGTGGCTTGCACTCTCACTTGTCTTCTTTTTTTTTTTTTTTGGTCGGTCGTGGGGCTTGAACTCTGGGCCTGGGCGCTGTCCCTGAGCTCTTCAGCTCAAGGTGAGCACTCTACCTCTTGAGCCACAGCGCCACTTTCAGTTTTCGAGTGGCTTATTGGAGATAAGAGTCTCACGGACTTTCCTGCCTGGGCTGGCTTTGAACCACGATCCTCAGATCTCAGCCTCCTGAGTAGTTAGAATTACAGACATGAGCCACCAGTGCCCAGCTTTTCCTTTTCCAGCTCAAGGCTGGAACTCTATTCCTTGAGCCATGCTCCAACTTCAGGCTTTTTGCTTGTTAACTGGAGATAAGTATCTTATATACTTTTCTTTTTAAACTGAATTTGAACCTCGAACCTTAGATCTCAGCCTCCCAAGGAGCTAGGTAATTATAGGATGATAGTAAATTTTATCACTATGAGGGATCCAAGTAATGGGTGCTTTTGGAATTTGCAGTAAGAAGCTATTTATCAAGTGGCTCAAGTGTGCCTTGCAGAGGGAGTAGCTAGCTCTAGTAGTTCAAATGTAAATGGAATATAAGTGGGCAAGAACTGATCTTAGAGGAACTCCAAGGTAAATTAGATGTTTATTAGTGAGCTCCTTTCAGGTTTCTTCTAAGATCAACTAGGACAATTATGTTTTCCCCAAGCCCAGCTTTGTCTAAAGAGACTGAAAGGATTTGAGGAGTTAGATTCAATATGATTGTGTGAGGCGGAAGCACAGAAGAGGAGCAGGCTTTCTAGAAGAGAGTTCCGTCATCTTCAAAGATACAGAAGTGAGAGCATGTGTGGGGTGGGGAATTGAGAAGCCTGCTGGGGCTAGGAGGTGGGGAGGGACAACTGAACATGACAGCTTGGGATGACCCCGGATGTCAAACAGGGTTTATCTTTTGTGCAGTGGGACTTAGGCCAATCTAACCAGAGCTGTAGGTTTCTACAGTAGTGCAGGAGGCCAGTGGTCACGAGGAGGCCAGCACCCGATGACATTGCTCCTGTAACTGCCCTTTGTTTCCTCTTTCAGCTCCCTGTTGCGCTAGTGACATTAACCCTGTGTTAGTGTCCAGTGACAGAGTAGAGATGGTCTGGTCTCCAGTCCGAGGTGCGGAACTCTATGAAACCAAGGCCAGAGCTGGGTCCCGCGTGGTGGAATGCAATGACACCGCCCCTGCCTGCACGCTCTCGGCTCTGCAGTGTGACACCAAGTATGACGTCACGGTGTATTCCTTCAGTGAGATCCGGGGCAGCAATATGTCCTGTGCACCCCAGTTGATTACCACAGGTGAGGTACAGCTAGTGTCTGAATGATTCGCTCCAGCTACGCATCTTAGCATGGACATTCAGTAACACCTAAAGGCGAAATCCCCTTACCCACTCTTGGTAGGGACCAGTTGAGTCTCTGCTGTATTGAGGAGAAGTAGAGGAGAAGGTGGAGGTGGAAAGTGAGAAGAAAGAAAGGGAAAAAAGAGACTAGGGAGAAGGAAATGTTTTACTGATGATTGCCTCAGCCATTCAATTCTCTCTCTCTCTATCTCTCTCTCTCTCTCCCTCTCCCTCTCTCCCTCTCCCTCTCTCCCTCTCTCCTTCTCTCCCTCTCTCCTTTATCTCTCTCCCTTTCCCAACCCGCTTTGTTCCAGTACTAGGGGCTTGAACTTAGGGCCTTGTTCTCTTACCTGATTTTTTTCACTCAAGACTGGCACTCTATGATTTGAGTCACAGTTCTACTTCCAGTTTTTTGGTGCTTAATTAAAACTAAGAGTCCTATAGACTTTCCTGTCCAGGCTGACTATGAATCATGATCCTCAGATCTCAGCCTCCTGAGCAGCTTAAATTACAAGCATAAGCCTCTGGCTCTAGGCTAGTCATTCAGTTCTTTCTGCCTGTGGGTGGGCGACTGTGCAGGTGTGTAAATAGTTGTTACTTTGCTTTTGGAGATCAAAATGCTTTTTAACATTTTCTAGTTGACCCAGCAGTACAAAAACCCAATCCACTATGTCAATGACATCAAGTTTCCCACACCACATCTCTATGAGTTTGTCCTATAGGTAATGGGTATGCTTGAAAGCTATGATCATTTTCAGTGGGCAGGGATCCGTTTTAGATCAAATCGTATATGTGATGTTTTTGACTCAAGCTGTTCTAATGAATAATGTACAGTGAATCTCTCAGCTCCTTGTAGTCCTGAAATAAAAAGTATTTCCACGGATGAATTCTCTACAATTAATGTGCAATGGCAAGCCACTAATGATGACGCCACATACACCGTGACTGCCCAGGGGGAGAAGGGGTTGTACCAGTGCCGCAGCGCAGGACAGGCCTGTGCCATGGGGGGTCTGCCCTGTGGCTCAGTGTTCTCTGTCACTGCTGTGGCTGAAACCCAGGCAGGAAAAAGCCCACCCAGCTACAGCGTCTCCCTGGAAACAGGTACATAATGACCACCAGCCCAAATATTGACTTTGGTGGGGGGCTAGGAATTGTTTGAAGGCATGAACTTTATTTAATCAACCTTATGTATAACAGAAATATGGTCAACTCAGAAGCCTTTCAAAGAACCCTGGTCTTAGAAAATAGAACTGTCAATCCTTTGGGGTGTGTGTGTGTGTGTGTGTGTGTGTGTGTGTGTGTGTGTGTGTGTGTGTGTGTGTGTGCTGGTACTGGGGCTTGAACTCAGGGCCTGGGTGCTGTCCTTTGGCCTATTCTGCTCAAGGATGATACTCTACCACTTTGGGGTGTGTGTGTGTGTGTGTGTGTGTGTGTGTGCTGGTACTGGGGCTTGAACTCAGGGCCTGGGTGCTGTCCTTTGGCCTATTCTGCTCAAAGATGATACTCTACCACTTCAGCCACATCTCCACTTACAGTTTTGTGGTGGTTATTAAAGATAAGAGTTTCATGGATTTCCTACTCAGATCAAGGTTTTAAACCTTGATCCTTAGATCTCATTTTCCTGAATAGATAGGATTACAGACATGAGCCACTGGCTAGCACATTCAACATTTAACTTATTCTGGAAAAATAGCTTATGTTGGCATCAAAGGAGCAATATATTGACTCATTTATTAGAATTTATAGCCTCCCATGATACAAACTGATCAAAACAGCTAAGAAGGAACCAAATGAGCTGATTCATTATGCATATCGTTGGCTTAGTGCTTTCAAATCTTTCTCTAAGACAAATATGCTTTCTGAGTTTAAGTTTCCTAGTGTCCAAGGGGGATAATAATCTTATAGGGTGTAGCAAGTACTGAATTAATGTCACAAGGCACTCAGCCCAGAGACTATTGCATAGGAATAGCTCCAGTGCTTCATAACACTGAATGTGAGTGAAATGAGGCAAAATGCTGGGCACTGCTGGCTCATGCCTGTAATCCTGGCTACTTAGGAGGCTGGGATCTGAGAATCACAGTTCAAAGCCAGCCTGGCAGACTCTTTTCTCTAATTAAACAACAAAAAGCTGAAAGTAGGGCTGTGGTTCAAGTGGTAAAGCATCAGCCTTGAACAAAAAAGCCAAACAAGAGGGTGAGGCCTTAAGTTCAAGACCCAGTACCAGCACACACAAAAAAGAACTGTAGCAAATTACTTAAAGCCTTTGGGCATTGTTTCTTATTATATACAATGATAGATGACATTTTGGATTGTGAAAGTTGAGCCACTTCCACCCAAAAGTAGCAAAACTTACTTTTTAAAGTATTTTATAATAGAGAAAATGCTAAATACACATGAAGGTTCTGTGTATCTATATCATATATAAGGATTCTCTGAAAATTGAGAAGGTGTAGTATCTTAAGTAGCTAAGAAACCAAGCTTTGAGCCGGGCATGGTGGTATATACCTGCAATCCTAGCACTCAGGAAACAGTAACTTTCAAGTTTGAGGCCAGCCTGAACTACAAGATCTTGTCTTAGAAAAGACTGAAAGTGGGGCTGGGAAGGTGGCTCAGTGGTAGAGTGCTTGCCTTGCATGCATGAGGCCCTGGGTTCGATTCCTCAGCACCACATATGCAAAAAGAAAAAAAGTCAGAAGTGGCGCTGTAGCTCAAGTGGTAGAGCCTAGCCTTGAGCTGAAGAGCTGAAGGACAGCGCCCAGGCCCAGAGTTCAGGCCCCACGATTGGACCCCCCCCAAAAAAAAGAATAAAGAAAAGACTGAAAGTGAGCATGCACGCACATGTGTGTGCATGTGTGATGCATTACAAAATGCATGGGAAAGGCAAAAAGAATTTCTTGCAAATGCTACACTGGGAGAAAAAGTGAATGCAACTATTGTTTTAGGATTATTTTCTTGCTCACTGCTGGCTCTCTACCACATTGGCTCTGCTTCCAGTCCAATGATTACTATTTTATTTGCTTGCCAGTTCTTGGACTCGAATCCTGGGCCTGGATGCTGTCCCTGAGCTTTTGAGCTCAAGGCTAGCATTCTACCACTGCTCTATTGCCAGCTTTTTGGGACTAATTGGAGATAAGAGTCTCACAGGCTTTCCTGCCTTGGCTGGCTTTGAACCATGATCCTCAGAGCCTAGCCTCCTGAGTAGCTAGAATTACAGGTGTGAGCCACCAGCACCTGGATCAATGATTTTTTTTCCTTAAAAAATGGTTTTTGGGGGAGGGAAAACTCATATTCCCACATCTTGTTAGTGTACGGCATTTTACACAGTTGATGTTACAAAATGTCTCAGAGGGCACAGACAGAAGGAAAAACTTGATTAACATTCATTACAAAAACTGAGAAATTTAGAATATTGAGTGAAAGACAGGCAGAGTGGAAATAAAACCCTAATTCTTTTACCTTTTTTCCCCTCATTTAAGTACCATGCTGCCCAGCTGGACTGATGGTAACTCAGGTCACCCAAGCAATAATCAATGTGAGCTGGAGTATTGGGGCAGTGACCCAAACGTATGTGACAGTTCTGGAATCCCATGCTGGACAATCCATGTGTCAAACCCATCAGAACCATTGTCTCCTGGGATGCATTACATGTGGCATCAACTACACGGTGGCACTAAAGGCTGTTAGTGCTACAGGGTTGACTTCAGAATGTGCCTACCAAAGTTACTCTTCCAGTAAGTGAATTCTAAAACTCTAGCACTGGACTATCGGTATGAACTTGACTATTCCAAGGCCAGGCACAACCTTTCTTCCTTTCCATCTTTAAAAGGATGCTGCAAGCTGGGCTCTGGTGACCCATACCTATCATTCTAGCTACCTAGGAGGCAGGGACTGGGAGGATTTGAGTTTGAGGTCAGCCTGGGCAAAAAGTTCATGAGCCGTCATCTCAACAGAAAAAGCTGGGCATGGTGTGACATGTGTGTCATTCCCGCTCCAGGGAGAAGTATAAATACCAGGATCAGCTTAGAGAAAAAGCCAGACCCTATGTCAAAAATCACCAGAGCAGAAGGGGCTGCACAAGTCACTATGGAGTGTCTAACAAGTGTGAGGCCCTGAGTTCAAACCCCAATAACACCAACAAAAATGCTGCATTTCCACCCAGCTTGCACTATCATTCGGATTCTTAAATGTTTGCAGTTTCCCCCTTGACTTAGAACCTCAAAGCTTAGGCCTCTGTTGGTAATCGGGAAGCCCCAGCCTCCTGAGTAGCTGGAATTACAGGTGTGAGACACTGGCACCAGGCTACTGTTAAGCATCTTTATGTTAGTTACTGAGAATGCTGCATCTGGTATTCTGACTGACAAAGTGTGGCCCTTTTCAGATGTTCAGAAGAGGCCCAAAGAAGACCTAACATCTACTACCAGTGAACTAGGGAGCAGTGAACTTGGTCACCAGACTGTCAAGGAAATGGCTGCTCTTGAGGCCACATGCCATTGGACTCAGCAAACTGTTTCTAATTAGAGCGGAACACATTGCATTTCTTTTGAACTGGTACTTGAACTCAGGGCCTCATGCAGTTGTTTAGCTTTTTTGCTCAAGGCTGGTAGTACTCACCACTTGAGCCACTCTGCCACTTCTGGCTCTTTGCTGGTTAATTGGAATTTGTCTCACAAATGACTCTGCCCCAATTTTGAACTGAGATCCTCAAATTTTAGGCTCCTGAGTAGCTAGGGTTACAGTATGAGTCGCTTACCCCCAGCTTCCCAATGAATTCTTGTGTTTTGCCAGTACTGGGGTTTAAATCAGGACCTTGTGCTTGCTAGGCAAGCACTCTTCCATTTACTCCTGCCTCGATTCCTGAAATGAATGACATTTAAGCTTAATTCCACTGAGGTAAAATGAAACTAAGACATCACAAGAAATCTTGAACGGAGGGGGCTGGGAAGGTGGCTCAGTGGTAGAGCACTTGCCTTGCATGCATGAGGCCCTGGGTTCGATTCCTCAGCACCACATAAGCAAAAAGAAAAAAAGCCGGAAGTGGCGCTGTGGCTCAAGTGGTAGAGCGCTAGCCTTGAGCTGAAGAGCAGAGGGACAGTGCCCAGGCCCAGAGTTCAGGCCCACGACTGAACCCTCCTAAAAAAAAAAAGAAATCTTGAAAGGATTCTTTGCACTTGACTCACAGATTAAGTCATGTACAATACAATTTAATCTCTTCCAACTGTGGGCCTTTTTGACTCATCTGTAGTCTATATTAAAAAGTCACAACCAGCACTGGTGGCTCACACCCGCAGTCCTAGCTATTCAAGAAGCTGAGATCTGAGGATCACTGTTTGAAGCTGTGAGATTCTTATCTCCAATTAAATAGCAAAAAGCCAGAATTGGAGCTCAAGTACTCAGTACTCTCTCTCTCCGCCTCTCTCTTACACACATACACACTCTCTTTCTCTCTCTCCCTCACACACACACACATTCACACTCCACACCACTGTCACACATGGATCTCTAATCATTTGGTTCAGTAAGGGAAGAATTTGAACATCCCTCCCCCTCAAGTTCATTCCTTATACTATTCTAACCAGTAATCAAGCATATCACTTAAAAGTATTTACGTGTGTGTGTGTGTGTGTGTGTGTGTGTGTGTGTTCCTGTAGTATTAAAGGCCACATTTGATCCTTGATTGCTTTTATCCTGCAGGTGTCTGCTGTCCTTTGGGGGTGAAGGTGTATAGGTTGGGCTCTAATGGCATTCGGATCTACTGGCAAGCTTCCCGGGGCTCTGCCAACTATAGCGCTGACCTCTATGGCTCCAAAGGCATCTTCACGTGTGCCCCAAGTGCTGGCCTCAGTTTCTGTGATGTCACTGAAATTCCCTGTGGGGATGTATATACCGTGATGGTCTCACCAGTTGCTGAAACAGGACAGAAGCTTACTTTCTGTCCCAAAAAAATATATTCAGGTAAAGAACGTACTGGCCCTTTATTTAAAATCAACCCTTCCCCCTGTGTTCATACCTGTCATCCTAGCTACTCAGAAGGCTGAGATATGAGGATCAAGGCCCAAAACCAGCCCTGGCAGGCAAGTTTGTGAGATTCTTATCTCCAATTAACCACATAATAAACAAACAAACAAACAAAAAACACCTGGAAATGGAGCTGTGGCTCAAGAGTTAGAGTGCGATTCTTGAGTGAAAAAGCTAAGGGACAAAAATATAAAGAAATCTCAACTCAGAACAATCACACTTAATTGATGTGAGCTCTCTACAGATAAATGTGAACTCTCTACAGGCTACAAGAGACCCTCCAAGTCTCTGGAATTGTGATGCTTTCTTATTATTTAATTTGGAGATTTTCTTCTCATTCCTTCCCTCTCTTCTTCAGAAAAGGGACTAGAAGCTTACACTTAAATAGTAAGGAACATTTTAAATGATTTGAGATTTTTAACTTGTCATAGAGATTATGTTAGACACCCAAGAATGTTGGAAAAATCGAGATCTGAACTTAATTGTTGTTGTTATTTGTACTTGTACTGGGGCTTGAACTCAGGTCCTAGGTGCTATCTCTTAGTTTTTTCACTCAGGCCTAGTGCTTTACCACTTGAGCCATAGCTCTGCTTCTGGCTTTTTGGTGATTATATGGAGATAACAGTCTTATGAACTGTCCTGCCTAGGATGGAATCCGTAGATTCCATCAAACTGGAATCCTCAGATCTCAGTCTTCTGAGTACGATTACAGGCATATGCCAGAGATGCCCAGCTTGAACTTTTATTTGAAACTAAGACTTATGACTGCTGGTAGAAGATCAGAGAAAAAGAAATCTATAAATCATAAAGTAGGTTTGGAAAGATGTGTGGGCCATCTGTGATCACAAGACACGGTGGTCAGCTGTGCCATCATAGCTGAGCTGAGAGGAAAACATTCACAAGTCTCCCACTGTTCTAGTACCTTCTGCCACCTTGCCCAGGGCATAGCCATCTATTTTTCATGTATTTCTAAAGGGAAAAAAAAGAGATGTGGAAGCACTTGAGCCTTGCAGGTGAACTCAGAAAGATGATCCAGTGGCTCAGAAACCTTTATTAATAAACTATGAAAAATTTCTCATTAAATGTACCCCCGACAAGAGGTTCAAGATGGCTCTTAGTGTTGGAACAAGGCCAGCTCCTCCTGAAAGCATGTCCTCAATGACCTTGAATGTCATGCTCTGATTCCTTGTCTTTTCATTACCTTGTCCCCGAAGCAAAGCTCTATGGGAAGAGACAGAAATAGACTCTTGGGGGGGTGAGAACTAGCCCTTAGGTTGAAGAGCCTACAGCTCAATGACCATATTTCATCACATTTGCCTAATGTTATGCAATTTATCAAGTGTTGCTGCTGTTTATTTTGTTAATGTTCACAATAACCCTAAAAGGTAGAGTCTGCAGATTTTATTAGCTCCAATTAACAAAAACTGAGTCTCAATGGTCCCCAAATCTACAACCTTTCTGTTCTCCTAATCTCTAAATTCATAGTCACATATTTTTTGTTTGTTTCTGACTTTGAATTTTATTATGTTGTCTATACTGGCCTCAAACTCCTGAGCTCAAGTAATTGTCTGCTTCATCCTCTGGAGTAGTTGGGACTATACGGGTGCATGCCTTCATCTCAGGTGCCTAAGTCCATATTCAGACCTGATACTTTCCACCTGGAGGTCCCCCTGACAAACTCCTCAAGGTAGAGATTGGGGGATTGTAGCTCAAAGCCAGCCCAGACAAAAAGAAGTTTATGAGCTTCCATCTCAACCAATGGCTGAATGTGGTGGCACATGCCTGTCATCCGAGCTTTAGGGGAAACATGCAGTCGTGAACCCCAGCCACAAGGAGGAGCACAGCCAGTCCAGTGCTGGTAGCTCAAGCCTGTAATCCTAGCCACTCAGGAGGATGAGATCTGAAGCTTGTGGTTTGAAGCCAGACTAAGCAGGAAGGTTCATTGGACTCTTTAGCTCTAATTAACCATCAAAAACCAGAAGGGGAGGTATGGCTCAAGTGGAAGAGTACCAGCCTAATTCCATCCTCAGTATTAAAAGAAAAGAAAGGAAAAGAAAAAAGAATAGGTGAATTGATGTTTATAATTGCACAGCTAAGTAAATGATCTGATGGAAGTCTTCCCACCTCCTGGCTCCTTAGCATTCCACAGGCTAGGCATGTGGCTTAGTGGTAGAGTGCCTGCCTAGCATGCATGAAGCCTTGGGTTCAATTCCTCAGTACCATATAAACAGATGCTGGAAGTGGCTCAAGTGGTAGAGTGCTAGTTTTGAGCAAAAGAAGCTTAGGGACAGTGCCCAGGCTCTGAGTTCAAGCCCAGGACTGGCAAGAAGAACAAGGAGGAGAGGAGGAAGAGGAGGAGGAGAAAGCAACAGCATTCCTCTGGTGGCTTGCCACCAGAAGTCCTTGTTAGAACTCATCCAGATACCCTTTGGTTAGGTGCCCTATCAAGTCTGAAGCTCTTCACTTTCACTAGACACAAGTTAAAAATTCACCTCTGCTCTGTCTCCTTGGTATAAAACAAACATGGCTTTCATGTCTGCCTGTTGGAGGCAATATCGGTGGTGCCTTCTTTTGGTCATTGGGACAATTTTGTAAATAATAATTAGGAAATACTATTTATTAGGTGCTGTGTGCCAGGCACTATCCTAAGAGCTTTACACATATAAACTTAGTCCTTACTGCAAATCTGGCTTCAAACAGATATTCTTATTCCTACCACTCTATAGATAAACTGAGGCACAATGAAATGATTTGTCCAAGGTACCACCTTTGCTTAACATCCAAATTTGATCTTATTCATCGTTGATTTACTTTACTCCTGTGTGTGTGCACTGGTATAAGGGTTTGAACTCAGGCCTCAGGCTCTTGTTCTGGTGCTCTACCACTGTGAACCACTCCTCTAACCTGGCATTTTTTTCCTGATGTATGCCTCCACCTCAAGTGCAATTAATTGAAGATGGAGTCTCCCAGACTTTTTTTCTTGGGCTGGCTTCAAACCATAGTCTTTCAGGTCTCCGCCTCCTAAACCAACACCCTTCTTCCCTCCCTTCATTTTTCTTTCCATCTTCCTTCTGTGATACTGGGAATCTGACTGAGGATCTCATGTCTATCTACTACTGAGCTAATATCCTCAGCCATTTTTCATTGTATTTTGAGACAGGATCTTAGCAAGTTGCAAAGCCCTCTTATACCTCTGTTTCTTAAGGATGTGGGATTACAGGTGTGTGACACCACCCCTGGTCCTTTTAGATTATTGCCTCAATCTTAAATACATCAACAAATGCATTTTTCAGTGCTTGTTTTTTTTTTTAATTGTAGTAACCTGCTCTGGAAGTACACTGGGAATGGGTAAGTCATTTTTCTCATAAATAATTAGAAGAGGGCTGGGAAGGTGGCTCAGTGGTAGAGCACTTGCCTTGCATGCTCGAGGCCCTGGGTTCAATTCCTCAGCACCACATAAGAAAAAAGCCGGAAGTGGCGCTGTGGCTCAAGTGGTAGAGCGCTAGCCTTGAGCTGAAGAGCTGAGGGACAGCGCCCAGGCCCAGAGTTCAGGCCCCACGACCGGACCCCCCCCAAAAATAATTAGAAGAAGAAATTAATTAGAAACAAATAATTATTGGTGCATTTTGGAGTTATTTCATGAAGTTAGGTTTGAAACTGAAGGTACATTAGTCAGAAAGCCAAATTCTTTCATTGATAACATGTGAATTCTGCTCTCTTCTTTCCATTAACCTTCCCTCCCTTAGTATATATATTACCTGCTCTCAGATTCCACTAATTGAGATGAATTCCTTTGCATTGTGAATTCTTTTTAGTCTTTTAGAAAGTTGTTGTTTTTTGTTTTGTTTTCTTTTTGGAGAGGCAACTGTTTAACGTTTCCTACTTCTGAAGTTGGTTCCCAGCTCTCCTGCCTTGGAATTCTCTCGAGAGTTTGAAATTAACTGATGCCTGGGCTCTCCCTGCAACTACCACCATCAAGTCTACCTCCCCCCTGGTGATTCTAAATGTAGCCACGGCTGCATTAGAACCATTAGAACAGGGCTCCTCCAACTGTGCATGCAAATGACCGGCACCTTGTTAAACCTGAAGTCTAATTGGTTAGGCATGGTAGGGTCTGAAACTTGGTACTTCTAATAAGGTCTGCCCACTGCTGGTATAGCTCATTACTGATCTGGCCACACATAGTACATAGTTAGAGGGGATTCCTTCCTGCCTTCCTCCCTCCCTCTCTCCTTCCTCCCCTCTCAACCCTTCTTTCCCTCTTCTTCCTTTTCTATTTCTTTCTATTTGGCACTACTGGGGTTTGAACTCAAAGTCTTGTGCTTGCTAGGCAGTCTCACACTTGAACTATGCCCCCAGTCCTTTTTGCTCTTGTTATTTTTCAACGAGTCTCATATTTATTCCTGGAACAGCCTATTTACCTTTCCAGATTAGCAGGGATGATACACACCAACTTTTTGTTGTTTAGATAGGGTCTCTCTCTCTCTCTCTCTCTCTCTCTTCCTCTCTCCTCCTCCTCCTCCTCCTCTCATCTCCCCCTTCCTCTCCCTTTCCCTCTCTCCCTGTCCCTCATGCTGGTACTGAGGCTTGAACTCAGGGCCTCATGATTTCATTTGGCTTTTTTGTTCAAGGCTGGCTGTCTACCACTTGAACCACACCTCTACTTCTGAGACAGGAGTCTCTTGAATTTATTTTTGCCGAGGTTGGGCTGCAGAATTCAGTCTCTCAAGTAACTAGGATTACAGGCATGAGCTAGGATACATAGCTGTTTAAAGGGATTTTTTTTCACAGCCTGCAGAAACATAGATATTTGCATCTGGTGTATATGGAGGGGCATGCTTTGTGGAGAAGAGGGCTACTGAAGGAAGTAGGAGAAAAGAGAGCCCAGAGTTTCTCTTCAGTTTTGCTTAAGAAGATCCCATTTACCCCAGGAGGTTACTCTTGAGCAGAGAGAATAGTAGAGAGGACCCGTGGAGCTAAGTGGGGTGACATAAGTAAGTAGCATATGTTGCTTCTTGAGGAATCCTTGCTACACTCCTCTAGGGGATGGTTTGGTTTGGGGCGGGGGAGGGTGGCACCTAGGAACCCTCCCAGGACTATGATCCTACTATAGAACTCACCTTCGGCTCCCAGGCACACATGGCTAACTTCAAGTGAGAGCAGAAATGAAGCCTTCCTGCCAACACGCCCAAGGGACAGGCTGGGCTGAGGGGGCTAGCCCCGCCACCCAGCACCTCCTTCCACCACAGGGCGTGAGTTTGGAGCCTCTCCCACTGCCTGTTCAGTCTATTGCTTCTGAGAGCCCAGCAGGGATACGCTTTCCTGTCCCACCTGCAGGTCTAAAATAAGCACAGTCCCTATCAATTTTGCAAGTGTGTTTCAGACCTGGCTGAATGAAAACAAACTGAGGAAGAAAATAAAAGTGTATTTAGGAGCTGTAGCTTCATTATAGAACACGTGTTTAGCATGTGCAAAACCCTGGGTTTGATCCCCAGAAGAAACAAAAAAGGATCCTTTTCAAAAGGCCTGGTTTTCAGCAAAAGGCACATGAACCTAGGACTGCAGTCCTAAAATGTAATTCTAGTTTTATGGTTGTTTTATATGGCTCTTCCCCTGAGCCATAGGGAGGGTAGTAGAAGTGTCTTGGGAGCCTACAGAAGGTGAGAGATGATGTATTATCTCTTGGTCTTCCTTAAGATAATTGTTAAAATAAGAGTGACAATGCAGTGGGGTATGGGTAGCTCATGCTTGTAATCCTAGCTACTCAGGAGGCTGAGATCTGAGAATCATGGTTCAAACCCAGCTTGGGCAGGAAAGTCCATAAACCTCTTATCCACAATTAGCCACCAAAAAGCCAGAAGTGGAGCTGTGGCTCAAGTGGTAGAGTACTAGCCTTGAGTGAGAAAGCTAAGGGACAGTACCCAGGCTGTGAGTTCAAGTCCCAGTATTGGCTGGCATGCACACACACACACACACACACACACGCACGCACACACACACACACACACACACACACACACACACAGGTGCAATGATGCTTTAAATAAACTCTTGGAAACCATTATTCCCAGAATGCACTACTCAGCAGCACCAGAGAGCTTGTTTAAAAATGTATATAATCTGAGCCAGATGTGGCTAGGAAAACTCAGCCTTTGGGCTAAAATCAATTATCTCTTAAAATAGATTTTTTTTAGTGTGTAGAAATCCTGCAGGATCTTCAAAAATCAAAAGTAAGCCAGGTCATCTGAGGTTCCTCTACAGTAATACGGAAATCATTGTATCTGGGAGGAAGTTCCTGTCTTCAGTTATAGTCTCCACCCTGAACACAGGACAAGTCAAATCAGAACCCAGGCTGACACAACACTGAAGGATATGCTCAGGGAAGCTGTGGGGATCTTGTTACTTTAAGATTTTTGGTCTGACTTGCCTCTGGGAGTATTTTAAAGCTTGTCATGACATGAATTGTCTTTCTAAGCAATAGATCTAGATTCATATCTGTGTGTGTGTGTGTGTGTGTGTGTTGCTAATGGGATTGGAACTCTGGACCTCATATTCTCACTTAGATTTTTCTCTAAAAACCAAAAGGTTAGTGATTTGAGCCATACCTTTACATCCTGGATTCAGAGTTTATTGTTATGATTTGTCCATAAGTTTCCTAAATTCTCTCTCTAACCTGTATTTAGGTTTCTTTATAGAAAAATTGGAATAAATAATAATTACCTCATCAAACATAATCATTAAATGAAATGTAAATTTCTGTACTCAATGACATGTCCATACTAAGTAACCAATAAGTGGCAGTTATTAATTCAACAGGTATCAATTTAAAGTCACATCATACTCTATTATATTATGAACCAGTTATTAATTTAAAAAATTATAGCCAGGTGCTATTGGCTCATGCCTGTAATCCTAGCTACTCAGGAGGCTGATATCTGAGGATCTCTGTTCAAAGCCATCCTAGGCAGGAAAGTCTGTGTGACTCTTTATCTCCAATTAACCACTTCTGGAAGTGGTTCTGTAGCTCAAAGAGGTAGAGTGCTAACCTTGAACAAAAAAATAGCCCAGGGACAGTGCCTAGGCCTGAGTTTAAGTCTCACAACCAACCAAAAACTAGTGTGTGTGTGAGTGTGTGTATATGTGTGTGTATGTATATATGTACATTTAACCAAGCAGTTTATTAATACATCTTGAGCAATGTCATCCTTTTCAACCTTCTCATTCATCCCTCCCCTATTATCCCTTATTGATATGTTAATGTGCTACTTCTAACTATGATACTTGTATTTTAACCTTGAAAACCAATACCTCTAGAGTTTGCTACTCATCAGTTGTCACCAGAGCTTGTTCAAAATGTATGATCTGGGAACCCAGACACTGGTGGCTCACTCCTGTAATCCTAGTTACTCAGGGAGCCTGAGATCTGAGGAACCTGGTTTAAAGCCAGCTCAAGCAGCAAATCCAAGAAACTCTTATCTCCAATTAACCATCAAAAAGCCAGAAGTGTGGCTCAAGTGGTAGGGTGATAGCCTTGAGTGAAAAAGCCAAGCAAGAGAGGGAGGCTCTGAGTGCAAGTCCAAATACATACATATACACAGCAAGAGAGGGAGGCTCTGACTTCAAGTCCAAGTACACACACACACACACACACACACACACACACACACATGTCAGGAGGATCATGAGTCTAATACTATCCTGCAAGAGCCCCCAAAGCTAAGAGTAAGCTTGGTCATCTAAGGTGCCCTCCTTAGCCCTTATGGTACCCTAACTACTGTTTTTTTTACACTGTTTCTGGTCACAAACAGCAGCAGCAGCAGCAGCAGTTCTGGAACGCTTATAGAAATGTAGTTGCAGAGGTTTTTCCAGATAACATTGATGTAGCATTCTGGAGCTGGGCCCAGCCATCTTTGTTCAAACAAGCCTTCCAAGTGATGCTGATGTACCCTAAAGCTTGAACACCATGGCTCTCATTCTGGAAAGCTATTTTGATGCTTGAAAGTTGGTGCAGGTTGGAAGAGAAAGGAGAAGAATCTATTTGCAATGACAGGCGGAGGGGCTGGTGTTTGACATCTTTCTGTGAGACAATCCTTACCTTTGGCATCCAGTCTGTTTCAGTGTCACCTGACCATGCAGGGAACTTTTAGAACATTTTTCTTTCCTCAGCGTCTGTGGAGGTTGAACAGGTTTTAGGTTTGTAGATAGAACTGGCTGAATGGGCAAGCAGGGCCTGAGGGTGGAAGGGAATGCTACTTACCCTAACTCTAAGAAGCCCCAAAGAGATTCTTTCTTTTTTTTAAATTCTTATTTTTAGATCTGAGGACTGGACTCAGGGTGTTGCATTTTCTAGACAAGCTCTCTACTACTTGAGCCACACCTTTAGTCTTTCACTTTTAGTTTACTTTTATCAGATAGGGTCTCAAACTTTTGCCCAGTCCAGCTTCAAACCATGATTGTCCTTCCACTGTGGGTCTGAGAAGCCTGAAAACAAATATGTACCACCACATCTGGCTCAGAAAGACTCATAGGGAGAATTCCATGAAGAAGGAGAGACTCACCCTGGTTAGTCAGAAACGCTGGTCAGTTCAAATAGTGTGTCCTTTGAACCATTCAGATTGTCCCATTTCCTCCTTACTTATTATATGGTGCTGGGAAAAAACCCTCACATTTCAAACTAAAATTCTAGTAAAAAAAATCTCAGGGACATTCATACTTTTCAGTTTAAGAGAACACTTGCATATTTCCTTGACCTTTCCTCGTCCTTTTCAGTGATTTACAGAGGGAAGAGAAATGCAGAATAACACTGGGACCCCTGAATAAAAGCAGGGACTTGACTGAGTAAGTAATATAAATTGATTTTGTATGATTCTACAGCAAAAAAAAAGGTGTTTTTTTTTATAACCTCTCCTTATTTCTTTTGCAGAGTTGTCTCAACTTTTTCGTAGTTAGAGATGGAAAAGATCCAAAATGCCGCTAGGATAGGAAAAGCTCATTTTTGGCTTCCTAGAAGAGTAACTGACTCTGCTTCCAGAAGACAAGGTCAAGTGTGTCATCCGCTGCAGAGGAGTTCATGATAAGCTGCTCAGAGGACTCTATGGAAAAATGGCTCCAGAAAAGGCCCTCCGGAAAGCAGCCAGAGTGAGCCAGCATACTCCAACAGCCCTGAAAGCATAAAAGCTCTGCTTAAGCCAACTTTTCCTGAGATTTCACATCCAGACACACTACAGACTCTTTTTTTTTTTGGAAACAGCCCCTTTCCATCCCTTGCTGGGATTACAGGTGTATTCTACTGTCTTCTGCTCTATATTACATACTTAACACATCTACTTCGTGAGTGTACCATTAACATCAGAAATTGCAATGCAGCCCGCTAGCCACTGGAGGATTAAACAAAAATGTTCACTCCCAGAGAAATCAAGCCACACAAGGACAGCCCTCATCCCCAGCTCAGCATCCACCAGGATATTGGGTTGAATAACAGCAGCTGCCAGTGGTAATAAACTCTCTCACTGCGAGTTACCAGGGAAGCTGAGCTGCCTGCAGAGTTCTCAGAGCCAATCTCTGTCACATGACTTGACATCTGGAAAAGCAGAGCTGCTGTTGTTCATCTGTTGCTCTAAAGATTGCTGGCCTACTTTCTGAGTGAGCAAAGGTGTCAGATGGAGGGGACACAAAGGCAGGGCCTCGAAATAAAGCAGACAGGCTGGCATAGATGCATCTTTCCAGGGGCAGATTTTTGTCAGTCTTGTTGGCTTTGTAACCGCTTTTCTCATCTTTGGAGAGGAAAGGCGATGATATATAACATAAATCTGCTGTTGTACCTAGAAAAATGTTTGTCCTTTGAATACCAGGAGCTTAATTAAAAATAGTGTGAGTGCCAGGTGCCCGGGCCTCATGCCTATAATCTTAACTACTCAAGAGACTGAGATCAGAGGATTTCAGTTAAAAGCCAGTCCAGGCAGGAAAGCCTGGGAGACATTTACCTCCAATTAACCACACACACACACGCACACACACACACACACACACACACACACACACACACACAGAGCCAGAAGTGTGGCTCAAGTGGCAGAGCACTACTAGCCTTGAGAAAAAGAAAGAGACAAACAAAAATCTTAGGGACAGGGCCCAGGCCCTGAGTTCAAGCCCCAGGACCAAACCATACACACACACACACACACACACACACACAGAGTATGAGTAGTATTTATATGTAGCACATACACATATACACACAGTGTGTGTATGAGAGAGAGAGAATATGTTTAGCCCCCCCCCCAAAGCATGATTATGGATCCAAGGATGTCTGTGGCTGGGAACAATTATAAAATGGGACCAAGCCGGGCGCTGATGGCTCAAGCCTGAATGCTAGTTACTCAGGAGATTGAGATCTGAGGACCACGGCTTAAAGCCAGCCCATGTTCCAGCAGGAACATCCATGAAACTCTTATCTCCAATTAGCCACCAGAAAGCCAGAAGTGGTAGAACACTAGCCTTGAGCTGAAGAGCTGAGGGACAGCACCCAGGCCCAGAGTTCAAGCCCCACAATCAATAAAATAAAATAAAATGGGACCAAGCTGGGTGCAGGTGGCTCATGCCTGTAATCCTAGTTTACTCAGTAGGCAGAGATCTGAGGATCACAGTTCGAAGCCAGCCTGGATAGGAAAGTCTGCAAGTCCCTATTTCTACTAAATTACCCCTCCCCCCCCAAAAAAAAGCTGGATGTGGTGCTGTGGCTCAAGTGGTAGAGCACTAGCCTTGAGCAAAAGAAGCTCAGGGACAGCACCGAGGCCCAGAGTTCAAGCCCCAGGACAGGCCAAGAATAAACCTCAAACATTATCACGAAGTTATAAGGCCAGCATTGGAAGGAAAATAAATGTGCCTCCTTTCCCTTTCTAAGGTAGCTTATTGAAATCTAAGAGAGAAAGTGACATAGTTTGTCAATAAGACTCATCAGCAAATTAGGTGTGGTAGTACATGCCTAGAATCTTAGTTTAGGAGGCTGAGGTGGGAGAATCTTCAGATTAAGATCCAGCCTAAACTACATAACAAAACCTTGTTTTAAAAAAGGTGGGACTGAGCCTGGACACTGCTAGCTCTTGTTTTTAATCCTAGCTAATCAGGAGGCTGAGGTGTGAGGATAGTGTGTTGAAGCCAGTTGGAGAAGGATGATCCATGAGACTCTTATCCCCAATTAACCACCCAAAAGCCAGAAGTAGAGTTATGATTCAAGTGGTAGAGTGCTAGCCTTGAGAAAAAAAGAAAAGAAAAGCTCAGAGACAGCACCCAGGCTCCGAGTTCAAGCCCTAGAACCGGCATACCACAAAAAAAATTAAAATTAAATTAAATTATATTAAAAAGGGGGTCTGGAAGCATGGCACCACAATAGAGCTATCAGGCAAGTACACCACCTGGAGTTCAAATTCCAGCAGCACCAATAATAAATAAATAAACAAGTAGAGAAACATAATGTGTCACTGATAGTAGACTCATCCCAGAGTATCTGCACTTGGAGAAGACACTGTTTTTTTTATATATTAAATTTTAAAAAAAAGTCAGTCATGGACTTGAAATCAGGGACCAGTCACTGTCCCTGAGTTCTTTTGCTCAAGGCTAGCACTCTACCACTTTGAGCCACAGCACCATTTCCCTGGGATGGGGAACTTTGACCTGTGATCCTCAGATCTCAGCCACCCGAGTAGCTAGAATTACAGGCATGAGCCACCGGTGCCTGGCTTTTTAAAATTGTTCTTATGCAAGTGATGTATAGAAGGGTTGCAGTTACATAAGTCAGGCAAAGAGTACATTTCTTTTTTGGACAGTGTCACTCCTTCCCTGGCTCCCTCCCAGTTTTTCTCCCTCCCATCCCTGCCCACAAATTGCATAGTTCATTTTCAACATAGTGTCCAGGAAATACCACAGCTATGTTTGTTCACCCATGGGACACTGGTTCTTTAAAGTGGAGGGGTGCATCAGGCAGGACATAGGAAGGGGCTGAGTGCACTTCACTGTTGCTCCTAAACATCAGAGAGTCTCCCCAAGCAGAGTATCACTCAGAGCCTCATTATCCACATTACTCATCAATTATTAGTGAAGACAATCTGGAAAACATAATGGAACATAAGCCACTTGGCCTAACTCTTGTGCTTGTACATTTAGCCCTTTGTTATTTTGCATTTCTTTGGTTTTGTAAATTATAAGAAACAGCTTTTGATCTCTGGCCAGCGTTGGATTTTTACCTTCAGTCTGCTGTGTCATGAGACTCTGAATTCATGTTTTAGTTTGTTTAGTAAGCCAACTAGAGGCCACCTAGAGAAAGAGCTCAGGAAAATTATGCAGAACTGGGGAGCAGGAAGGAAGACAAGATAGATCCGGATCCTGATTTATCTGGAGAATTTATATTCTTCTCATTTGTGAAATGAGGGTAAAGATCGTTTTTGTGCTGGGTTGTTGCTAATGCAATGGAAATGCTTAAATTTACATTGCTATGGCTCTGTGAGCCTGATTGCGTGTGTGTGTGTGTGTGTGTGTGTATGTGCGCGCATGTGTGTGCAAGCATGTGTGCAACAGTACACCAGTACTAGGTCTTGAACTTAGGGCTTTGTGCTATTACTTGGCTTTTTCACTCAAGGCTGGCGCTCTACCACTTGAGCCATATCTCCACTTCTGGCTTTGTGCTGATTAGTTGGAGATAAAAATCATAGAGATTTTTCTGTCCAGGCTGGGTGTAAACTTCAATCCTCTCATCTTAACTTCCTGCAAAGCTACGATTGCTATAGGCATGAACCACTGGTGCCCTGTATAAATCTAGCCTTTAGAAGGATGCTCTACAACGTCACTCTCTGTGACCAACCCAGAAAGGCACTTTATGTCATTCCCTGGCACTTGCTTATTCTCCTCAAGGATATGAGGTTTCAGCCACTTTACTCTTTTCTCTTGGTTTGGTTGTCCCCCACCCAGGTGTGGAGCTCCACTTGAGAAAGGTTTGAATGTTATGGATTTTTCTTATAGATTAGGTCTCCATCCTAAAGCTAAGCTGGTCCTAATTTAAAATTGAAAAGAGAGCAGGAGAATAATGGTGCATTTATCTAAAATTATGACTAGCCAGGTCAATTTAAAGTAAGAACAAAGGACACCAGGGCTCCAGCTTCTATTTTTCAGAAGCCATTATTTAAAAAAAGTCATGCCACAGGTTGTGCCAGAACCCATTTTCTGCTCCCCTCCCCCTATTCTTCACTATGCTTTGCTCTCCTACAAGTTGCAAGTTGTCTTACAATAAATATTCTGTTGCTTTTGGTGTAGGCCAACCCAGCACTAGCTGTGCACCCTCGGCATTAATTTAACTGCATTAATCCTGTTTCCTTATCTGTAAAAAGTGCTTTGGAGATTAATCAGATCATTTACTTTACTCAGTACATAGCATACATGAAGCAGCCGGCAAATATTGAACATAATTAGCAGTCCTAGTCATCAACCATTCCCAGCTGTTTTTTGTTGTCATTCTGTTTTGTTCTGTGCCAGTCTTAGGGCTTGAATTCAGGGCTTCTCACACTCACTTGGCTTTTTTTGCTCAAAGCTGGTGCTGTATCACTTGAGCTACATTTCCACTTCCAGCTCCTTGCTGGTGAATTGGAGGTAAGATTCTCATGGGCTTTGCTGTCCAGGCAGGCTTCAAACCTCAATCTTCAGACCTCAGCCTCCTAAGTAGCTAGAATTACAGTTGTGAGCCACCAGCACCTGGCTATCATTTCATTTCTTTTTTTTTGGGGGGGGGGTCCGGTCATGGGGCCTGAACTCCCTCAGCTCTTCAGCTCAAGGCTAGCGCTCTACCACTTGAGCCACAGCGCCACTTCCGGCTTTTTTCTTTTTGCTTATGTGGTGCTGAGGAATCGAACCCAGGGTCTCATGCATGCAAGGCAAGTGCTCTATCACTGAGCCACCTTCCCAGCCCTATCATTTCTTTTTATGACAAACTTTATTAAAACTATTAGCTCTTAGTCGAGCTCCAGTAGTTTATGCCTATAATCCTAGCTACTCAGGAGGATGAGATCTGAAGATCTTGTGTTGAAACCAGCCCAAGCAGGAAAGTCTGTGAGACTCTTATCTCCAATTAAGCACCTCCCCCTCAAAAAAAAAAAAGCCAGAAGTGCAGCTATGGCCCAAGTGGTAGAGCACTAGTAGCTCAGGGAAAGTGCCCAGTCCCTGAGTTCAGGCCCTAGGATAGGAAGCCACACACACATACACACACACAAATAAACTTTTGGAGAAAGTAAATTTTCCATTTGCTAGCTGAGCTGCCTTCTGGGTGAAATATACTGTAAGTCTTTGTGAATGAAAAATTTATTTTATTAGAGTCTCGTTTTCTCTATCTAGATATATGTTATCTAGATATATATGTATTTATATCCATCTATCTATAGATATATATTTTATGTAGATATAGCTATATCTATAACTATATATCTATCCGTATCTACATATTTACAGATACAGATATTTGTTATCTAGATAGATATAGATGTTTCTATAGATATCTATAGATATATCTAACTATCGATAGATAGCTAGGTATAGATATATAGATACGTATGTCTAGCTATATCTATAGTTATATCCATGGCTAGACATAGACATCTAGACAGACATTTGAATGAATAATTTCGGGGATCTTGTTAGTTCACAATCAGCTGCTCGCTCACATGTTCGCTTTCCGCGGTTTCAGTACTTGGAACCTCCAGCTACAGCAACCTCCCGCCAGGGGGCAGCAGACCTGCACTCGGCATTCCGCTCGTGGTGGGGCCCAGCCTGCGTCCCGACGTGGGCGGGAACCCGGCCCCCCCCACGCGAGTGACGTCACCAGAGGGCGCGGTTCCTGGCGGGGGCGGGGCCTTCCCGCCGCGAGGGGCGTGGCCGTCGGAAGCGCCGGCTTCCAAGGCCAAGTAGGTTGTGTGAGCCGGAGGCGGAGGCCGCGGCTCCTCAGCTTGGGGGAAGATGGCGCCGCCGGTGACAGAACGGGGGCTGAAGAGCGTCGTGTGGCAGAGTGAGTGCGCTGGGAGGGTAGGACCTGAGAGGAAGAAGGCGGGTGAGCCGCCTTGCTGGGCCTGGCTCTCCCGCCGCCGCCCCGCAGCGGCCTCGGGGCGCCGCGCCGCGCACTTGTTGCTTTGGGTC
>NW_012267362.1:2319641-2344287 GCF_000151885.1 Dipodomys ordii | reverse complement strand
GGGGACGTCTCCACCCCGGACAGGCTGGGCTCTGCGTCTCCCTTTCCCGCCCTCCTCTTCCCCACGGTGTTGTGTGTTCTCCTGATCCGGTGTGTTTGTTTGTTTGTTTTTATCAAGGAGGGGTTTTCACTGGCCCTCCTTTTCAGTGTCTGCCCCAACAACAGACCCCGCGGTGGCCGGATGGTTCACCGGCCTCTCCGCTTAGAGGTGCCCACTGCTGGCGCTGAAGTTCTAGAGAAGGGACCACCAGACCGATCGGATCTCTAGCCCTGCCAGCCCCCAGTGTAGTCAGGCAGGGTTGTTCCTTTCCCTTAGGCCGGGCCACTCCCTGCGCCTAGGATCTTCCTTACTCCTTGCTGGTTACGGGTGTTCCTGCCCCATCATCTATGACTTTTCCTAAAAAATCTCTCCAAACCCAGGCCCGGGAGGCCAGGGAAGGAAGGAATGAAGTCACCCAACAGGAAGAACCATCACCTTGGCATAGCCCAGTTCAAAGTAATGATCGTCTAGTCGTAGCAAGCGGGAGTAACATCTAATTAGTGTTCGTTATTCCAACTTGTTGAGCAAGGAACTTTTTTTTTTTTAAATTTTAACCTAACAGCACTTTGAGGAGTCAAACAATTCCTTGTATAAAATGTAAACATCCAAATCAGTAACGGAGATGGTGCCTAGCCGCAGGCACTTAGAAGAGATAGATAAAAAATATAACAAAGAAAAAAAAGTTTTTAAAATTAGTTCAATTTTAAGGTTGGCAGCTTGTAATTCACGCTTAACATGGTAGACTTTTAAGAACTGAGTGTGTTTAAAATATCTGGCACACTGATACGAAAACAGGTACCAAATTGTGTTGTATAAACAACTTTTGGTAATGCACGGTTGTGTTGTATAAACAACTTTTGGTTATGCACGGTGCTTTACAGTCAGCATTTAGGAGAAAAAAGAGATAAATGATAATGGCAGTCTTGATAGCTCGAAACTAAGCTAGAGGGTGAGTGTAGAGAGAAAGTTTCTGTCCTGTGCTGTTAATTTGAGGTAACAGCAGGCTGTCTAGACAGAGTGTAAGATAAAGACAGAAACTGAACGGGTGGAAAAAGATGTAAGTTGGCAAAATAGTTCTCAGAAATTTTGTATAGCTAGAAACAACCAAAAGACAAAATATTTGCCATTTGTTGAATGAAACATACTTGAAAAGGAATCTTTCAATTAATTTAACAAAAGATGAATCTGAAAAAATGTTGAAGCTAAGAGGTAGAAGAATAAAAAAGTTTTGTTGGGTTAGAGATATAATTAGGTGAGGATAAGAAAGCTAAACATAAGAACCTTTAATTTACCCCAAAACTGTGGTAAATAGAACGGAACTACTACTATTTCTTAAACATTTTCACTGTGCCAGGCATTATTCTTTACATATATTAAACTTCATGAGAATATCAGTATTTCACTGACATTGAAATTGACAGAGCTATTAGAATGACTGCATATAGTCAAAATTGGAAATGAGGTCCACACACTGATGCGTGGATAAGGCATGATGCAGCATGGATAAGACAATAAAAAGAAATGAAATATTGGCATATTTTACATCATCACTGAGTCTTAAAAACATGCAAAGTAAAACCCCAGTCACATTGTATGACTCCATTTATATGAGATGTCCAGAGTAAGCAAATATGTAGAGACAAAGTGTGTTAAGTGAATGCCTTTCTGGAGAGGGAGGGAGACTGGAGGAATGGAATCTCTTTTCAGAGTAATGAGGTCGAAACCAGTGTGGTAACATGGGGATGGATGTATGGTTTCATGAAAATAGTAGGAAAATAAAACAGTTGTATTCTTCAGATAAATTGAATAGAATGCAAATTATATCTTGATAAGGCTATTAAAGCAAACCCTGTCAACATCTATTAAATCTAGATCTAGGGTTTACACCTAGGTCTTTTTGACTACAATGCTAACGTTTGATTTGTAATATGTAAAGTTTAGTTCAGGGTCTTAAACATTAGACTCTTAACTGTTCTCCTATCTGGCTTCCTTTTTCTTGTTCAGTCTACACAGACAATAGCTGTCAGAAAAGTTTTCCTTTAATAGTACCATTGTATCATTGTGTGGTTCTCTTGCTTAAAGACCAGCAGTTGCCTATAGTTCATTTCAAAAAGTCTCTCTCTCTTCCCCTCCCCCCCTCCTCTCTCCTCTCTTTTGCCAGTCTTGGGGCTAGCACTTCAGCCACGCCTTTAGCTACTCAGCTGAGATCTGAGGATCATGGTTTGAAGCCAGGTGGGGCAGAAAAGTCCCCATGAGACACATCTCCAGTTAACCACTCAAAAACTGAAGTGGTGCTGTGGCTCAATGTGGTAGAGCACTAGTGATCAAAAGAGTTCAGGGACAGCTCCCAGACCCTGAGTTCAAGCCCCATGACTGACAAAAAACAAACCAGAGTCTCACAGACTTTCCTGTCTAAGCTGGCTTTGAACTTCGATCTTCTGATCTCATCCTCCTGATTAGCTAGGATTACAGGTGTAAGCAAGTCTCTTTTGAAGACCTTTAACCTAGCCCCAATCTGCCTTGCTATTCTTACCTACTTTCACTTGTATTATCTGGATTTTTTCCCCATGGTCCTTACTGTTTACTCATGATCTCTTTTAACTCCATATCTTATCTTGATGACTTGGTCCTCTGTCTAAAATGCTACCCTTTCCCTAATTTCTAGTGGTCCCCAAATAGGCTTCCATCTCCATAATGGCTCCTCATTTTCACTCAGCTTCTTAATGTTTATTTTCCCTTCTTGAATGCCACTCTGATACCTTGATAAGATAGGTATACTTGTTTCTTGCAGGAGTTTAACAGTAGTGCTTGTGTGCTGTTCCTAGATCTTGAACTTGGTGCCAAGGTGCCTGTCTTTGAGCTCTTTTGCTCAAGGCCATTTGAACCACATCCCTGTCTGATCTTTTGTGCCTTAATTGGAAATGAAAGCCTACCAGACCTTCCTGCCCACGCTGGCTTCAAACTGCAGTCCTTGTATCTTGGCCTTCTGAATAGCTAGGATTACACCCTGGAACAGTACATTTAGAAAAATAATTTACTCTGTTTTACTACCTATATCCCATTTATTAAATACTGAATTTCTATGGGAATATAGCAGCTCTCTTCAAGCTTACGTAACACTTAAGCTTAAGTAGGTAATAGAAAACAAGATAACAAATAAATGTGATTGTTTCAGTTTATTATATAGTGGGGAGACAGGCTATTGTAGGTAGGTAAATCGGAAGTTTATCTGATTAGGTGACATTTGAGCTGAGACCTAAAACATGATAAGGATTCAGGCTTAAAACTATCTTCAAACTCCTTCAAGGAAAATAAACATAACAAAACAGAACACCTTGTATTTCAAGTGTGAAAGTTTGTTTTTATAAAATGAATTTTTATATTTAAAAATTAGCGAAGATTTCTATGCTTATTTGCTTATTATGCTTAGATGCTTATTTTTTTTCTTGCTTTTGGGAAGTGGTAACAAAAATACCACAGGTTTTAAATGAAAAGTTTATGAAGTTTATTTTTTTTAAAGAGCCACATTAGAAAATGACAGTGATTAAGTCAATTATGAAGTAAAAATCAAACCATTGTTGATATTTTACCCTTATTCATGAGTTTTTATTCAGCAGTTTATTTTTCTCATCTATAAACAGTAGTTTAGTATAATATCTAATTATTATCTGTTAAATACTTTAGTGAGAATGCACATAGGTAAATTATAGATGTTGATTTGTGACAGTTCTTGGCATGTTGAATTGCAGGCTTTTTCCACTTTTCATATTTTTCTCCAGGTCTTTCCTTCTTGTGTTCTATCCAGTGACATTTTTTTTTTGGGTCCGGTCGTGGGGCCTGAACTCTGGGCCTGGGTGCTGTCCCTCAGCTCTTCAGCTCAAGGCTAGTGCTCTACCACTTAAGCTTTTTTCCGGCTTTTTTCTTTTTGCTTATGTGGTGCTGAGGAATCGAACCCAGGGCCTCAGGCATGCAAGGCAAGCGCTCTACCACTGAGCCACCTTCCCAGCCCCTCCAGTGATACTCTTAAATTCTTTTTAAATAGCAAACATTAACTCAACGTTTTTCATGCTCCTTCGAAAATCTCTGTGTGTGTGATACTAAGGTTTAATACAGGTTTGATACAGGGCCTCATGCTTGTTAGCTAGGCAGGCTCTCTATCACTTGAGCCATGGCCTCATTTTAAAACTTCAATGCTAATTAAAGTTAATTTTTTTTAACTTTGAAATAGAAAAAGATCGCAATAGCAGATGCAAGTATAAAATAAAAGTCAACTTCTTCCTGACCCAAACCCTAAGTCTTTCTCTCCAGAAACAACTACTTTTAGGTCTTTAAATAAATCCTTCTTAAAGTTTTCTGAAAATAAAAGCTTGGGTAGAGAAACATACTTTTGTTTTTGTTGTAATCAGCTATCTTTATGGGGTTTTTTTTTCTAGTCACTTCCCCTTTTAAGCTCACTTTGTTGAGCAGTTAAAAATTTTTTTTTAGAAAATCTTTACACAGTCATTCATTTAAATCATTGTTTATTGAGTTACTGCCCTGTTCTTTGGCCTCTTGAAATTCACAATAAAATGGGAGAGACTGGTGTACAAGAAGTAGGTGCTCGATTAGCAAATATGAAGACGTTTTCTTGTAGAAGAGAGGAAAAGGAGTTGGTTTCCTCTGAGAGTGGGTCAGGAATACTCAGAAGCAGGAGTGATATTTAAGATGGTTCTTGCAAGATGCTGATATTTTGCCAGGCAAGGGGAAGTCTGGGATACACCCTAAAGATGACAAAAATATGTGATTATTTATAAAAGAGGAAACAACAAAAAAGAAACACTTCTTTTTAGTTGCAAAGGTTAGGAACATGTAGGCAAAACAATTGTGAATGCTGTGGTAAATACACTTTTTTAGGCAACGAGGAACCATGACAGATGATTTTTCTTTCTCTTCACACTTCATTAAACAATCCCAAAGGAAGCTATTTGCTTTTTCCTATTTTGAAGGGAAATGACATTAAAATTTAATTAAGTATCATGATAAGGTACACTGATGTCGTGTATAACTATTTTTTTTTTGCCTAAATAACTACCACCCAACTACAGCTATAGAATGTTTTCAAGCACCTTCATGACTTCCCCAGTTCAAACTCCACCTGTTCCCTCAGTGTAGCCATTGTTCTATCACATTTACTCCAAACCGTTTATTAGGTCTCATATCCATGAATTTATCTAATTGTGGGTTGAAAATATTAGGGGAAAAAAATGGCTCACGCCTACAATTCTAGCTACTCAGGAGGCTGAGATCTGAGGATCATGGTTCAAAGCCAGCCTGGGCAGGAAAGTCTGTGAGATTCTTATCTCCAATAAACCATCAGAAAACCAGAAGTGGCTCTGTGGCTCAAGTGGTGGAGAGCTCTCCTTACATTGAAGAGCTGAGGAACAGCGCCCAGGCCCAGAGTTCAAGCCACATGACCGACAAAAAAGAAAAATCCTGTTTGTACTGGACATGTATAGTTTTTTTTTGTCATTTTGTAAACAATACAACAGTTATTTGTATTAGGTATTGTATGTAATCTAGAGATGCTTTAAAGTATAGGGAAGGATGCTTAGGTTATATGCTAATATTGTGTCATTTTATATCATATCTGTATTTGTTTTGAGACTGGATATCTCTACCGTGCCCAGATTGGCTTGAACACATAGGCTCAAGTGATCCTCCTACCTCAGCTCCTGAGTAGTTGGGACTATAATCATGCCCTATGCCTGGCTTACTACACCCTTCCATGTAAGGGGCTTGTGTATTTAAAGATCCTGTTTAGGGGAAGAAGGAGATTCTGGAACCAGTCTCCTGAGAACACTAGAAGATGACTATATCTTCTTTAAAAATAAGAATGATTAAATTTCTACCTAGAAATAATTGCCTTAATATTTGCCTTTGTATAATTTCAGTTCTTTTTCAGTACTGGGAACTGAACCCAGTCCTTACACATGGCTAGGCAACCACTGAACTCAATCCTGCCTTTGTATATATTTAGTATTCTTGTAGTAATTCTCAGTTTTCTTTTTTTTTTTTTTTTTTGGTTCTGGTCATGGGGCCTGAAATCTGGGCCTGGGTACTGTCCCTCAGTTCTTCAGCTCAAGATTAGCGTTCTTCCACTTGAGCCACAGCACCACTTCCGGCTTTTTTTCCTTTTTGTTTATGTGGTGCTGAGGAATCGAACCTAGGGCCTCATGCATGCGAGGCAAACGCTCTACCACTGAGCCACCTTCCCAGCCCCATAATTCTCAGTTTTCATATACTCTACTATGTTTTTTTGGAAGCCTCATGCACAGTTCATTATGTTTTTATTTAAATGATTTATGATGCGTACTTTTGCTTCCTACTTCAACCCCCTTATTTGACCTTTATAAAGATTGTTACCCGCAAACTGAATGTTATAGGCCAGAAGTAGGCAGAATCAGATAATAATTAGGAATTTAATAATGTGTTGCTTTTTTTTGGAATCTTAATTCCTTTATGACCTGCAGTATGATTTTTTTTTTTGCTTTTGGCTATTTTTCAAAAACATCATTATGCATTATTTATAAAAGCCTCATTTTTCTCCACATCATACTATAGTTGGGAGACTTGGTTTCTAGTCTAGGTTGTATTTCAGTTTACTAATTTAAACAATGAACAGTTTGCTTTAAAAAAAAAAGTGGTCATTGAACTCAGGGCCTTACACTTAGTAAACAGTTGCTCTACCACTTGAGCCACACTTCAGTCTTTTTTCATTTTTAGTTGCTTTTCAGATAGAGTCAGGCTTTTGCCAGGTCCAGACTTTGAGTATGATCTTCCTTTCCCTACCTCCTGGATAGCTGGGATCACTGGCATGTCTCCTATACGTGGTTTGTTGTAGGGAGATAGAATCTCAGTAACTTTGCTGGACTAGCCTCAAGCTGCATTCCCCTTATTGCTAGTTCCCTAGTAGCTGGGATTACAGACATGTGTTGCTATATTCAGCCTAGACTATGCCCCCCCCATCTTGACTCTTTCATAATTCCATTTTTTAGGTCTTTAATTTGTTATATTTTATTTTTACTTGCATTCTTGTTAGTTTTCTCTTGTGCTATATTTTTCTCATGTTTTATTTGTGATATAAATACTTAACATTAATTTTCTTTTTAGCTTAATGACATTCTATAGATTGTTTCTTGCCTTTTTGCTCTGTCATGTTTTCTTATCATTTCTTGCTCTTACTTATTTTGGTACTGGGGTTTGAACTCAGGTTGTTGCACTTGCTAGGCTGGTGCCCAATCATTTGAGCCACACTTCCACCTCTTGTTATATTGACTGTAAACATCTTAGTACATCATCAGTGTATTAAAATAAACTATGCATTAAAAATCTAAAATACAGAAAGTGAAGCAATAGAATATGGAGAAACTGTAGGCTAATATGGGTTAAACTTAAAAAAATTAACTGACAACCTTACCCAGATGCTGTAAAAATTTTTATTATGTAAAAATTGTAAGTTTCTTGGTAGAATAGTAGAACACAATAAACAAATCAAGAGCTAAACTATAGATTTGAAGAAAATACCAACATATATAAACAGAAAGACTCAATATATAGAGAATGCCTAGGAATTGATTGGGAAAAGATAATGACCCAGTAGAAAAATGAGCAAAGGAAATGAGCAGGCAACTTGCAGATTAAGTCATTTAGTTGACTGTTTTTGACTTGGAGAAATGCGCATCATTTTTAATCCATACGATTGGCAAAAATCAGGGTGATTAATTTCATGTAGTAGTGGGAAGCTTCTTGATGGGAATATGAATTGTTAATGACTTTTGAGAAAGTTTCAGTTTAGTAAAATAAGAGACAGATGTCTTGTGATGGCAGCAATCTCACTGTGGGTCTTTCCACTTACATATGTATATTTAGAGATTCTTACTATAACATAGTGGTACAATTGGAGACAGAATGGCAAACAATCTAGCAAATAGGAGACTATTTGAATAGTAAATTATACCTATACTAAGGAATATTCTTTTTTTTCTTTTTTGCCAGTCCTGGGGCTTGCACTCAGGGCCTGAGCATTGTTCCTGAGCTTCTTTTGCTCAAGACTAGCACTCTACCACTTGAGCCACAGTGCCACTTCCGCTTTTTCTGTTTATGTGGTACTGAGGAATCGAACCCAGGGCTTCCTGCATGCTAAGCAAGCCCTCTACCACTGAGCCACATTCCGAAGTCCCTACTAAGGAATATCTTGATACTGTATTTATATCTTGATACTGTATTTGGAGAATATCCATAAAGCATATTTAGGGAAAAAAGCAGTGATAGAAATATGTGTAAACTGATGACTTTTTGTAGCAATTTGATTATGACACCCAGACTCCCAGAAGTTAGAAAAAGGACTATGCTGTTGAGAAATAAATTGGAGTGGGAAGCAAAGAGTCAGTACAGATGATCCAGAAGAAAAGGCTCAGTTGTCACAATGGAGATAAAGGGAAGTTGGATAACAATAGGAGGGATTTAAGCAGTAGAATCTATAGGATTTAAACTAAAGGAGAGTCAACCTAAACTATGAAATTCCAGTCTGTGAATTAGATAATGGTGTTGCTAGTTTATGGATGAAAAGAGAAGGAATAGGTTTGGAGGAGGAAAAATAGTTCAAGACTAGACAGTGGTGAGTTTCAAGTGTAAGTTGAAATATCTGATAGGCAATTGGAGATCCTGAGGTGTAAACTTAGAAAAATAAACTGAACAAGACATCATGTAATAATAGCATATGGTGTCATAGAAGTTATGGATTTAGATACAATTGAACAGATAGAAGAGGGTACCTTTTCCAGGTCAGTATTGAGATCTTCTTTTAGTACTTGTTTTCTTCATTCTGGTTTCCATATGGTTTGCCTTTGTGTACATGCGTGTGTGCGTGCGTGTTTGTGTGTGTTTGTGTGTGTGTGTGTGTGTGTGTGTGTGTGTGTGTGTAGTGTTAAGAGTCTGGACCTCAAACTCCAGGACTGATGGTTTTGTTCATTGGCAGGCAGTTTGCCTTTTTTATTTGCTTTATTTCCTTTAAGACTCCATTATTCATATATTATTTCCTATTTCCAGGCAAACCAGTTTCTCTTGCACTGTTATTATCAGGTTTATTCAATGTTTTCTGAACATACCATTAGCATTGCTCATGTTCTTGTACACATAATATCTTATTTTTTCTTCCAGTATTTTCACTGCATTGGCATTACCATTTTAAGTATATTTCCTTTTATACTTCAAAGAAACAAAATGAGTAGATAGGAGAGTTGGTATTAATAGGTCTTTGAGTGACATTTGGACTTGTGGAAAATCAGTTTAGAAATAAGGCAGAAGCTTGGTATGGAGGACATTGAATAAGTAGAGTTTAGATTTTATGTTGTAGGCAAGAGTAAACATCTGAGGGACTTTTAAGGTAGATATAGCTGTAAACAGAAGGGTTGTATATTAGGAAACTGACGTACAGCAATGTGAAAATTGAGAAAGCAGAGGGTTGAAGGTGGAAAACAGGAAAGTCCAAATAAGAGTTTATTGCAATAGTTCGTTTAGAGATGATAAGAATCAAAGTGTTCATTATTTGCATTGTGATAGGTATTTTCAGTAATGAAGAGATGGTTTTAAAGTACACAGGAAGCTGTTCACAGGTGAGATGTAAACACTACTCATTTTTTACCTGTGGATTTTGGTATCCATGGAGGTTCTTGGAACCAACCCCCCATAGATCCCAAAAGATGCCTGTAATCACCAACTTTTTGGACTTGGACATCCTAGCAATAGTAGCTGTTCCCTGTATACAATTTCTATTACCTACCTGTGCTCTATTTGTTGTTGAGGTTCCCTGACAGTTTATCATATTCCCTAATTCACTTTACCTATATGAACAGAGGAAGCCATCTGGGCTCTCGATGTGGTTCATATGACAGATGGCAGTGGCAGTGGAATGTGGCTTAGTGGCTTAGCAGTAGAGCGTTTGCATAGCATGCATGAAGCCCTCGGTTGGATTCCTCAGTACCACATAAACAAAAAATGCTGGAAGTGGTGCTGTGGCTCAAGTGGTAGAGTACTGGCTTCGAGGAAAAAGAAGCTCAAGGACAGTGTTCAGGTCCTGAGTTCAAGCCCTAGGAATGGCAAAAAAACAAAATTGTACTCATTACCGGACTTATATAACTGCAACTCCTTTGTACATTACCTCTATAATAACAATAAAAAATAAAAATAGGGTTGGAAAGGTGGCTCAGTGGTAGAGTGCTTGCCTTGCATGCATGAGGCCCTGGGTTTAGTTCCTCAGCACCACATCAGTGGAAAAAGTCAGAAGTGGCACTGTGGTTCAAGTGGTAGAGTACTAGCCTTGAGCTGAACTGCTGAGGGACAGCGCCTAGGCCCAGAGTCCAGGCCCCACAACTGACCAAAAAAAAAAAAGTGTGATTGAAAAAAAAAACTTGACTGGTGACTGGAATGCTATCCAATAGCCCAACATTGATCATTCTATTTTGCAAGTGCCAAGTTCTTTTGTACAAATCAAATCACCATGTGTGCATAAATCTATTCAGAACTCTTTGGTTTCACTTTATTTGTCCTCTTTCATGGCAATAATATTGTTTTGTTATATGTATTATAATAAATCTTGACATTTGGCATTGTTACAAAAGATTAAAAAAAAGAAATCAAGGTGTTGCTGGTAACAGCACCAGTAAAAAATAACGGTCAGCTATCAGAAGAACAATCAGTACTGCCTAATGGAGGTACTGAATATGGAGGAAAGAGGGAATATCCAGAGGCTGTGATTCATAAGATAACCCACAGTTTACAGAAATGAAGCCTAGAGCTGCTTTTAGGGAACTATAATCTCAATTTGAGGCATATAAATGCTTAAATCTGTACTTTATAGTTGAATGAAATCCAAGGAGAGATGAGCTTGAATAAATACTGAAGGACTGATCTTGATAGATGAAACTTTGGCAAAGAACCTGATGTCTAAAGAAGAATGTAATATAGGCAGAGCAAAGGCAAAACAATAGTCTCGAGGTGTATTCATGTTTAGAATGCTGCGATAATAGATATAGAGTTCAGTAATTTTCTTTTTTTTTTTTTTTGGGTCTGGTCGTGGGGCCTGAACTCTTGGCCTGGGCGCTGTCCCTCAGCTCTTCAGCTCAAGGCTAGCACTCTACCACTTGAACCACAGCACCACTTCCAGCTTTTTTTCTTTTTGCTTATGTGGTGCTGAGGAATTGAACCCAGGGCCTCATGCATGCAAGGCAAGCGCTCTACCCACCTTCCCAGCCTAGTAATTGTCTTTAAAATTGAGCAGGTAGGATTGGTTGGGGGGGTGGGGGGGAAGGGATGGGAAGGGGAAACAAAGGAGGAGGCTACAATGCTTGATAAGAAATGTACTCATTATCTTGCCCATGTAATTGTAGCCCCTCTGTACAGTATTTTCACAATAAAAATTAATTAATTAATTAATTAATTTTAAAAAAGTCTCACGGGCTTTCCTGCCCAAGCTGGCTTTGAACCATGATCCTCAGATCACAGCCTCCTGAGTAGCTAGGATTGCAGGTGTGAGCCACCGGTGCCCGGCTTCCCTGAGCTTCTTTTTCAAGGCTAGCACTCTACCACTTGAGCCATAGCACCATTTCCAGCCTTTTCTGTTTCTGTGGTACTAAGGAATCGAATCCAGGGCTTCATGCGTGGTAGGCAAGAACTCTAGCACTAAACCACATTCTCAGCCCAAATCCTTAGATTCTTTTTGTTGTTGTTGTTGTTGGTCTTGGGGCTTGAACTCTGGGCTTGGGTACTATTCCTCAGCTCTTCAGCTCAAGGCAAGCGCCCTACCGCTGGAGCCACAGCGCCACTTCCGGTTTTCTAGTGGTTTATTGGAGATAAGAGTCTCACGGACTTTCCTGCCCAGGCTGGCTTTGAACTGTGATCCTCAGATCTCAGCCTCCTGAGTAGCTAGGATTACAGGTGTGAGCCACCGGTGCCCGGCTCCTTAGATTCTTAGGCAGTATTATTCAATAGAATTGAAATGTAAGGGCCAGAGAGATGTGGCTCAAAAGTGGAGCAGGATCCTGAATTTAATCCTCAGTACCACTGAAAAAATAATGCAAACTACATATGAAATTTAAATTTTTCTAGTGGCCACATTGAACAAAGTAAAGAGAAAAGAGTGAAATTAATTTTAACAATATATTCTCTTCGGGCTGGGAAGGTGGGTCAGTGGTAGAGAGCTTGCCTTGCATGCATGAGGCCCTGGGTTCGATTCCTCAGCACCACATAAGCAAAAAAAAAAAGCCAGAAGTGGTGCTGTGGCTCAAGTGGTAGAGCGCTAGCCTTGAGCTGAAGAGCTGAGGGAAAGCACCCAGGCCCAGAGTTCAGGCCCCAGGACCGGCAAAAACAAAACAAATACATTCTCTTCAACTTGATGCGTGCAAAATGTTATCTAAATATGTAATTTAAAAGTTAATTTGCTTTTTTCATTTCAAAGGTTTGTTGATTTTTTGTTGTTTTCTGGTGTGTGTGTGTGTGTGTGTGTGTGTGTGTGTGTGTTTTGTATGTGTAATTTTTGTTGTTGTTGATTTTGGTAGTGCTAGAGATAAAACCCAGGACCTTAATCATACTATGTGCTGTACCCTCTTATATATAGTCTGTGCTTGCAGGACATAGCAGTTCAGACTATCACGTATCACATGCTCAGTAGCTACAAGGTCTAGTTTCTAACTACTAGGGAAGTGAGTTATAAGGTTTTTCTTTCTCTTATTTTTAAATTTTATTATCTTTACATAGTTAAACACAGAGTTTCAATCCAACATGTCAGTTTGAGTATAATGCATCTTGATCAATGTCATCTTTTTCATCACTCTTCCTCATCTCTCCCAGTATCATACATCCCCTCAATTTATCTGGTGCCATGTTCACATATGTACATTGAATATTATTACTTCATTGTTGAAGGGAAACACGCTATTGGAATTCTCCCCTGCAGCTGCCATACTTTAGTTAGCGTGTGTATATGCATATGATCTTTTATATGTTTACATATATATTTATAATTTAGATTAACTTCCACATATGAGAGTAAACACACATCCTTTATCTGAATCTTATTTCACTTAACATAATTTTTCTAGGCCTGTTCATGTCCCTGCAAATGACATAATTTCAATCTTCCTGATGGATGAGTAAAATGCCATTGTGTGTGTATATGTGTATATATCTGTATATATGTATACACACATTTTCTTGTTCTGTTTGTCTATTGAAGGGCATCTAGGCTGTTTCCATAACCTGGCTATAGTGAATAGTGCAGTTTCAAAGACTGTTAATAGGATGACTTCTGCCTATAGACCTTTTCTCCAAATTTGATCCATTATAAATTCCATCAGCATTCATTTCTTAAAGAGAAAAACACAGATAAATCTAATTAGAACAAATAAAAGGTCTTCAAATTTCAGTTTATGTGAAGTATAAGAATGAAACTAATTCAGAAACATGAGTAACATATTAGTTTAATATCAGTTCTGTTTGAGATGCTTCATGTTTTTGTCTAAAGCATTAGTTGTGTTTAAACCACTGTGTGATCTGATTATTTCCCTGCCCTTAACAGTGTAAAAAATAGCCTCCCCAAAAGTAAAGTAAAAGTTTGATAATCCTTCCCAAGCTCCCAAAGCCATATAAATGTGCTTAGTTTAGGCAAAAGTTTTACATTTATTGAAAGATAGTATTACAGGAGAAATGAATCCAACATCTGCAATATGAGAAATAAGGAGCATGTAATATCTAACTTTTTTATTGTTGTTGGTTGTGGGGCTTGAACTTGGGGCCTGGGTACTGTTCCTGAGCTCTTTTGCTAAAGGCTAGCTCTCTACCACTTTGAGACACTGAGCCACTTTCAGTTTTTGACAGTTAATTGGAGATAAGAGTCTCAGGGGGACTTTTCTGCCCTGGGCTGGCTTCAAACTACAGTCCTCAGATCTCAACCTCCTGAGTAGCTCGGATTACAGGCATGAGCCATCAGTGCCCAGCAAGATCTTTTGATGAGCAGTTTTAGTGAATAGAATGTAGCCTACTCTATGAGATTTCCAGTTATGAATAGTCAGACCTACTGCATTATGGTACGGTAAATTTGATTAATTTTAGAGTACTGAAACTCTATCGTGAATATTGATAATTTTTCTTAGCACTCTCCTTAGAGCCATATATGCATGGATATCAAGGGTCTACTTTGTGTGTACTTTTTATATAGTTTAACTAGTTTTCAAATTAGAATTTTTCTCAGGTATTTTGGAGCTTTTGAGTAGTGTGATATTTATCTAACTTGATTTAAATCATAATTCTTATGTTTTAAACAGAGATAAAGTCAGCTGTGTTTGATGACTGCAAGAAAGAAGGAGAATGGAAGGTAAAATTTGAATATTTTCCCTTATATTGAGGCCTTTATTAGAGAACTTGGACATGCCCTATTTGCTTTTAAATCCTAACTTCATCATTGAATAAGTATGGCTCCTTGGGCGGGTAATACAACCTTTGGCTGCCTCTGTTTTCTTATCTTTAAGATGGGGATGTTAGTGGTCTGGCATGTTGCTTAGCATGACCTAGATTAAATCTGCAGCACCAAAAATAATCAACCAATAAATGGCTCAACTTTTTCTTAACTCAAGGGCTTTGCAAATTCTGACAGCCAACCTTCCGTTCTTACTCACCTAGTTCTTTATACTATTCCCTGACTCCATTCCCAAGTGACTAGTCTAGTATTTTCTCTTATCTAGTACATAAAGTAGAATGCTATACTATAATTGCCTGTTACTACCTGTTAAGTGTTCTCAACACATAGCATAATGCTTAGGACTCATTAAAGAAAGACAACATTTCTGTATGGTGATGTACTTATTGACACAAGTGTAAATTGTTCGTTAACTCAAAAGTGCCCTTATTTTAACCAAACTCTCCCCAGTTAAAGAAAAATTATATATGAAACAAAATCAGGATGATAACTCATAGGGTAGCCAGAAAAAAATAAGTGAACAGTGCTTGAAACAATGTGTCAATTTATTATTTTAAGAAAATTTGATGTTGAACATTGTATTAAAATGAATGTATTAAAATGAAAACGTCCTTCAAAGTAAAATACACACACGTATTCTATATGTATATGTATAGTGAGAAAAATCTCTAGATCGTGAGCCAAAACATGAATTGAGGTCATTTCATATACTGTACTAATATTTTAATTTTATGTTATAAAAGATTGATAAGTTTGAATAAATTCAAGATCTGAAATTCTGTCTTTTGTGAATTCTTGGCAATTAGATGCTTATACTTATTTCTTAATTTATGTTTAAGATAATGCTTTTAGATGAATTTACCACTAAGCTTTTGGCATCATGTTGCAAAATGACAGATCTTCTAGAAGAGGGAATAACTGGTAAGTGTTACTAATTCTCGTGAATACTTTAAAAATTGGAAGGCTGAAGAATTAAGAAATTTTGTCAGTAATCTTTTTTTAAAAAAAGGCTATGTTTTATTTTTTATGACATAAGCAAATTTGACATTTTCTTTATGAATCTTCAGAGTTAGTTTTTCTGCCAAATGAGACATTATTAAGTGTTATTAACTAAGACTAAGTCAGTTGCTTTATTTTATTTTATTTATTTTTTTTTTTTGGGTCGGCCGTGGGGCTTGAACTCTGAGCCTGGGCGCTGTCCCTCAGCTCTTCAGCTCAAGGTGAGCGCTCTACCACTTGAGCTATAGCGCCACTTCCAGTTTTCTGGTGGTTTATTGGAGATAGGAGTCTCACGGTCTCTCCTGCCCGGGCTGGCTTTGAACCGCCATCCTCAGATCTCAGCCTCCTGAGTAGCTAAGATTACAGGCGTGAGCCACCAGCACCCGGCTTATTCAGTTGCTTTATTGAAGGTTGTTTTTGTTTTTGTTTTTTTTTGCCAGTCATGAGGCTTAAGCTCAGGGCCTGAGCACTATCCCTGAGTTTGTTGTTTTTTTTTTTTTGGTTGGTCGTAGGACTTGGACTCTGGGCTCAGATGCTGTCCCTGTACTCTTCAGCTCAAGGGGAGCATTGTATCGCTTGAGCCACAGTGCCACTTTCAGTTTTCTAGTGGTTTATTGGAGATAAGAGTCTCACAGACTGTCCTGCCTGGGCTGGCTTTGAACCAAGATCCTCAGATCTCACCCTCCTGAGTAGTTAGGATTACAGGCGTGCGCCACCGGTGCCTGGCTCCCTGAGTTTCTTTTGCTCAAGACTAGCACTCTACCAGTGGAGCCACAGCGCCACTTCTGGCCTTTTCTGTTTATGTGGTACTGAGGAATTGAACCCACGCCTCATGCAGGCAAGGCAATCACTCTACCAGTAAACCACATCCTCAGCCTGGGTGGTGGTGGTGGTGGTGGTGGTGGTGGTTTTTTAATGTTTAACAGTTTTGTTATTGATACACTCAGTTAACTTTGCTTGTGGTTTTCTTTTTTCTTTTTTGGTTTTAGGAATCAAACCTAGGACTTAATGAGTACATACAAAAAATTCTACCACTGGGCTATACTCCCAGGACTTAGGGTTTTTTTTGCTTCTAAATTGATGGTCTAAAATCAATATTGATACATACTTGACAATATATGATGCTGGTTTTGTAAATTTATTTTTTATTTTTATTTTTATTACCTGGAAATGAGATAATTACAATTTTAAATCAGTTCTAGGAAGAAAACTGAAAATACAGATTTGGGAAAATAATCATTATACCATGAGTAGTCCAGGTTTATGTTAGTGAAATATTAATCCATATTACCTTCTAGGGAAAATATCAATGTCTTGCAACATTTATAATGATGTTATCTTTAACTCATTCTTTAACTTATTTAAATTTGATCTTTTTAACAGCCCTGTAAAGACAGATAAGTACACCCATTTCCCCATTTGCAATAGGAAAACACTTGAAGTCAGATATAATTTTTTATATGTTGGATCCTAATATATTTTATTTTCTGGGAGTTTGAACTTTGAGCCTTACACTTGCTATCTATGTGCTTATTATTTAAGCCATGTTTCCAACCCTTTTTGCT
Source organism: Dipodomys ordii (assembly GCF_000151885.1). Classification (NCBI taxonomy): domain Eukaryota; kingdom Metazoa; phylum Chordata; class Mammalia; order Rodentia; family Heteromyidae; genus Dipodomys; species Dipodomys ordii. Next base: position 2,327,175 of record NW_012267362.1, on the reverse strand, counting down.
TTTATCATTTTCAAATAGGGTTTTACTTTTTGTCCCCACTGGCCTGAACTTTGGTGCTTTCCTGAGTCATTAGGAAAATAGCTGCCAGTAACAAAGCCAACTTTATATTGATTGAGATGTTGTTTCACAATCATTTTGCCTGAGCTGGCCTCAATTCATGATCCTTCCAGTGCCAGGTTTCTGAATGGTTAGGATTACAGGCATGAGCCACCACATCTGGTTAGTCACTCCTAATTTCTTTGGCTCAGAAGTAAACCTAAGATTCTTTAGAGAGTATTCTCTGACTTTATATTTGTTTTGATATTTATGCATAAAATAATCTCTTGCCAATTGCATATTAAATATGTGCTTTCTATGACCTTTCATAGAAAAACAGAACTGATTTGAAAACAAATGGAGGAAAGCTTACTGAGCATATCACTACAGATGAAATTTAGGAGAGGAAGTATAGCATGATTAATAGTCTGGGTTCTGCAGCTCCAGAGTCCTTGTTTTGAAACATAGCTTATCCACATACCAGTTGAGGCTACCTCCCTGAGCCCTGCATCCCCTCAATAACTATGCCTATCTCATAGGATTATTATAAAAATAGAATGAAGTAACGTGTTAAGTAGTTAGGTGGATGACTTATATATTACTAATAACAAACATTTGCTGATAGATGTGTCAGCCTTAAAGAGTTTCCTTAAAGGTATTGACTCTGGAAATGTTTAATTCATGTTTTCCTTCCTGATCCTTATACATATTAAGAAATATTATAAGGTCTTTCAAATTTTCATCTCTCTATATGAAATATATGTTTGCGTATATAAACCAAATGTATAAGTATGCAGGTGTAAATATCTTTGTCGCTACATGTATAGTTGCAGAAAATTAAAAGCAAGGCAGTGAGGCTTTGGTGGCTCCCACTGATAATCCTAGCTACTCAAGAGGCTGAGATCTGAGGATTTAAATTCAAAGGTTGGCCCAGACAGACAAATCTGAGAGACTCTTCAGTTTTCAAGCACAAAGTATGGCTCAGGCAAAGTGCCGGTTATGAGCAGAAAAACTGAGCAAGTACAAGTTTGAGTTCAAGCCCCAGTGCTAGGACCAAAAAAGAAAAAAAAGCAAACAGCAAGTTCTTTTAAGTTTTTGTTTGTTTGGTTTTTTTTTTTTGTTTTGGTCAGTCGTGGAGCCTGAACTCTTGACCTGAGCGCTGTCCCTCAGCTCTTTAGCTCAAGGCTAGCACTTCTACCACTTGAGCCATAGCACCACTTCCGGTTTTTCTGCTTATGTGGTGCTGACAAATGGAACCCAGGGTCTCATGCATGCGAAGCAAGCACTCTACCACTGAGCCACCTTTCCAGCCCAAGTTTTTTTTGTTTTTTAATGATATAAAGATTATCTGGCAAAAAGAAAAAAAAAACTCTAAAACTTGAAATTAGAAGATTAAAGCCCTGACTTTTCTGTTAAATAAGTGAAATATTGATTGATATTAGTTTGTTGTGAGTTTTTAAAAAAAATTACATTGCCATAGGTCATTCTGATATGAAACAAGAGTGAATACCATTTGACAAATGTATGAACACACTATGAAGTGACAGAGCTATAATTATGAACTAGGAGTTTTTGTTTGTCCCTTAGAGAACGTTATTTCTTACTGTGTTTGCAATGTTAATACCATATTCTTCAAGGAAAGGATTCTGTGGCCAATAAGCTTGGAAAATAGTATCAAGGACAAACAACAAGTGTTATTGGTACCTTTTAAAGGGTTTAATATAACAATGTACATGTAGATTCCCCAAGGTAGCAATGCAGTATTCATTTAAAAAATTTGTTTGGCCACAGAAAGACCTTTTTTTTTTGAGAAACGTTTTCTTGGATAGAACGCACAGCTATGGAATGTTCTTGATATTTTCCAGAGTCATCTAGGTTTGTTCTGGCTTAGTCATTATTATTTTCCATAGTTGTTATCCTCCAAGTTTCACTGAAAATCCATCTGTTAGACTTGGCATGGGCAGGTTCTGTGGTCAGATTTTCTGTTGTATGCCAGTCATTTATAAAAATGATCAGTATGTATCTTTTAAAAAATACATGAGGGGAAAAGTGTTACTTTAGTATTTGCTATTGCAGTGCAGGTTTGGTTAAGTTAAAATCTTTTAAAAACAGATTAGAAATTAGACTATTCATTTTTCATTATCAAAGACTTTAAAAATCGTTTAACACATAGGTACTTTTCAGTGAGTTTGAGAAATGGCATTTTCTGCTATCAATAAGCAGATTTAATTTTCGCAGTTATATAGCATGTACATTATTCCCTAAACATACTAGTATATGTAGCATAAGTGTTAGACATTTCATTTGGAGTACTAACTAGTGGAAGTAAATTAACGTATACAAAACCTTAATTATTATTTTCATTTTTTACTTTTTGGAGGGACATGAGGATTGAACCCAGGACCTTGTGTATGCAAAGAATATCTTGTGTCATTGAACTGCTTCCCTATGCCTGTGAATCTTAGTCCTTTTCAGATAAAATTATAATTAAAGGAATCATAAAATCCTCATTTTAAAAAAAATTAAATTTTTCCTTGAAAAAAATTTATTTGGTCAGTCATGGGGCTTGGACTCAGGGCCTGGATGCTGTCCCAGAGCTTTTTCACTCAAGGCTAGTACTCTACCATTTTGAGCCACAGCTGTACTTCTGGTTTTTGGGTGGTTAATTGGAGATAAGAGTCTCATGGACTTTTCCTGTGTAGACTGACCAGTGAACCTCAAAATCTTAGCCTCCTGATTAGCTAGAATTACAGGCATGAGCCACCAGCACCCAGCTTTCCTTGAAATTTTTATTTAATATCTAATACTAGCCATGATGAAATTACCATATTTAAAAGAAAAATTGAGCAGTGGCTTACTTTGCATGTCATAATGCTGGTTAATGTGATTAATGATTTTTTTCTGGGTCTTTAGCTAACACAAATGTTGAAAGATGGTTTTCTTTATTTGTAGAAGGATACTTTAAGTTAAAATAGAGCTGGGAGTCAGTGGCTCATACCTATAATCCTAGATATTTAGGAGGCTAAGATCTGAAGATTGAAGTTCAAAGCCAGCCCAGGCAGGAAAGTCTACCCAAAAGCTGGAAATGGAGCTGTAGCTCTAAGTTGTAAAGCATTAGACTTGATAACAAAAGCTCAGGGACAGAGCCCAGGCCCAGAGTTCAAACCCCAGGACTGGCAGAAAAGATAGATTAGATAGACAGATTAGATAGATGGACTTTAATGTGGGAAGTATGACTTAGCTATAAAGCACCTATCAGGCAATTGTAAGACCCTGACTTCAAAGCCCAGTACCACCAAAAATATACACATATATGTGTATGTTTAAGCACACATACATATACATGTACAAGGTGATAATCTCCCCAACACTCCCTATTAGATAATCTCCCCAACACTTGAGTGCTCATATGTAATCCTGTCTACTTGGACGGCTGAGATTGGAAAGGCTGAGGTTCAAGGCCAACCAAGGCAAAAAAGATTCATGAGATCCCCTTCTTAATGGAGAACAGGACACTGTGATATGTGCCTGTTATCCTAACCACAAAAGGAAGCCTAACATAGGGATATTGAGCCAGCACTATATGGAAAATGGACAGCTTGTGGGTAGAGATAAGTGGGGAAAATTGGGAGAGAGCAAAGAAAAGAATGACATTGTCTAAAAAGAAATGTACTCATTACCTGACTTATGTAACTAACCACTCTATACATCACCTTTATACTAATTTTTTAAAAAAGATAAAGGATACAATTTAAATTTTTTTAAAAGAACTTTTAAAAAACAAACCCATAGAATTAGAAGCATGGCTGAGTGGTAAAAGTGCCTGCCTATTGAGCTCAAGGCCCTGAGCTATATTCCAATGCCTACAAATAAATAAGTAGATAAACAATACCTTTCAATAGTTATTTGTGTTCACTTTATATTAGATATTTTCTTAATTTTAGTAAATTGACTAATTTCTAGTGATATTATTGAAAAATATAAATACTTATGTGTGCTTTTAAAATGATAAATGTTTTGTGTAACTGTAACCCCTCTGTACAGCATCTTTACAATAAAACAAAATTAAAATAAAATGACATGTTAATTGGCAACTTAAAGAATATTGTGGTAGTTAAAAACATAGGCTCTTAGATATGAGTTGGAAGCATGCCTGTTCTACTTTTTCTCTGCTTAGACAAGTTATTCGACTACTTTAAGACTCAGTCTCCTCATCTTAAAAACTCATCTCATTGTTATGAGGGTTAATAGTTTATGTAAAATTCTTAGCCTGACATAATTGGTGTCATATTAGCTAATATTATAGAATACTTTTGAAAGAAATACCTATTTTTTATTTTTATGCATTTTCTCTCTGTCTCTCTCTCTTTTTCTCTTTCTCTCGCTCTTTCTCTCTCGCTCTTTCTCTTTCTCTTTCTGTTTCTCTTTGTTGTGGAGATTGAACTCAGGGCTTGGGAACTGACCTGAGCCTCTTTGTGCTCATGGCTAGCACTCTACCCCTTGAGCCACAGCATCATTTCTGGGTTTTTTGAGTGATTAGTTGGAGATAAGAGTCTTGTTGGTACTTTTCTGCCCAGGCTGGCTCTGAACTATGATCTTCATATCTCAGCTCCTGAGTAGCTAGGATTACAGGCATGAGCCATCATTGCCCAGCTCTCAGTTTGTTTCTGTCATATTGATTGCTTATGCTGTTAGGCTGGTAGACCTACCCGTGATACAACTTTTTTTTCCTCATAATAAAACAAGCATATGGTTTACCCTCAGAAAAGACACATTTTCAGGATTTGTTAATTTATCAAATGAGAACAAAATGTAAACCTAGCATATAATGTGTTTTTTTTTATTAGAGTCTGGTAAAATTTATTTAAAGTTGGTCTCAAGGCTGGTGCTGGTCCCTCATGCCTGTAATGTTAGCTACTCAGGAGGTTGAGGTCTGAGAACCTAGGTCCAAAACTGCCCAGACAGACAATACCAAGAGGCTCCTATCAGTAACTCCCAAAAGCCAGAAGTGTGGCTCGAATGTAGATGCCAGCCTTGAGTGAAAAACCTCGAGACAGCATCTAGCCCCAGTACTGTCATACACACAAAAAGGTTTCAAGTATGTACATTTGATTTTATAAAATGTCTTTTTCTGTTGGTAGTTGTGGAGAATATTTATAAGAATCGAGAACCTGTCAGACAGATGAAAGCTCTTTATTTTATCTCTCCAACGCCAAAAGTGAGTATTTTGAGTCCTTAAAAAGTTAGTTCTTGGGCTTGGGTGTAATTCATTGATAGTGTGTGTGTGTGCATAGCATGTTTAAGCGATGGGACTCAATCTTTAGAACAATTTTTGTGTGTATGTGCAGGTCCTGGGGCTCAAATGCAGAGCCTGGTCACTGTTTCTGAGCTTTTTCACTCAAGGTTAGTACTCTACCACTTGAGCCATAGTTCCACTAAAGTTTTTTGATGGTTAATTGGAGATAAGAGTCTCATGGGCTTTCCTGCTCAGGCTAGCTTTGGTCTCAGCCTCCTGAGTAGCTAGGATTATAAGAATGAGCCACCAGCGCCTGGCCAGAACACATTTTTTAAAAAGCAGATTCTTCATTCTTTGTCACCATTTGCTAATAAACTGGTTCATGTAATTGTAATCCATCTGTACATTACTTTTCTAATAATAATAAAAATGCATGAAAGAAAACAAAAACAAGCAAAAAATCATAGTAATGAAATACTCTTTATTAGAAAAATATTCCTATAAACTGAATTATTTAAGAAAGATTGTATGTTAAATTATTGGGCTTTTTTTGGCAGTTATTTTTTATTTTTTTGCGATACTGTGGTTTGAACTCAGGATCTTGCACTTGGTAGGTAGGTGCTCTACCATGTCAGCTATGTCTCAGCCCAGACTATTGTTTTATTTGTACTCTTTCAAGTGACAGTGTGCAAGTGAAAACAAGTTAGTTATATAAAATGATAGTTTCTTTGCAAATTTTGTTCATGTTGCTCTTATTGAACCATAATTTTGGGGAAGATGGAAATATAGATAAAATAGTCTTTGATCAATCCTTTATCTTAGTGATTTCCTTATTGCATACATGCATGTAAATGTGTATGTCTGTGTGTGTGTATAGAATTATGTCACTTTGTGTGAGGATTTTTAAGTTTGTAATATGATTAAATGACTTAACTCACATTAAGTCAAATTTAGAGCCAAAAAAGTATCATGTTCCTTTAATCTGTATAATATCTGAGAACGTATTTTCTAACACCACCTTTTATTCATTCCTTCCTAGAATGTTAATTAGTAGCCCTAGTTTCATTTCACCTTTAATTTTAGCAAATGGTTGGAAAAAGGCAGATATTCTCTTATTGGCTGCTGATGCAGAGAGGTTTTAATGACATAACATGATATTCTATTACAGAAAATTAATGATTGGGAAAAAATGCAAGTTAAAAGCACTATGCCTCACCTAACAGTTTGGCAGACAGATTTTATATCTGTGTGTATATGTGTATATATTTATACACAGATAAATACATATATAAGTATACATACATATATACACACATATGTCACATTCTAGTTGTTTTAGCTATCAGTTTAGCAGAAATTACTATATATTGCTGGTGGGGATATAGATTAATACAGGCTTTTTGGAAAATAATTTGGTGTCCTTTCTCAAGAATCTTAAAAATGTTCCATGCTTTTTAGCTCGTCATAGGAACTAATCAAATGACTTTTCAAATTAAGTTCCTAGGAATAAACAAATCCAGTAAGGTCTTAGAAAAATAATAGTGCAAAAGATATGACCATTAAAAAAAGGTTTATAGATATTTTTATGACCTAGGAATTCACTTTTAATGTCAAATAACAAAAGCAGAATATAAAGATTTCAGGGATGGAGCCCAGATTCAGAGAAGATGGCACCTAACTGTGACTCCTTTCATATCTACAACCAATTTCAGTTTCTTTTACTGTTTTAAATCAGTTGACTGCAGAGTGCTACAAGCCTCTGTGTGTAAGTGAAGCCTCAGGGTCCTTGAGGACTCTGGAAAAGAAATGTAGTGTGAGACTTGCATCCTCATGTGCTGGGAGTTCCCACACACGGCTCATAAAGCAGCAGATCTCAGCAGGAGTTTGCTAAAAGAGATCTGTGATCTCCAGTGAAAAAGCCCATCTGATGTCTTAGTGGTTTGTCTACTGTGCTTTGGTGGTTTTGCCCTCAGAGAAACCACTAGCTTCCTTCTTTTGTGGAACTAGCTATATTTGAGTTATTCCAATAGAAAAACCTAAGTCTGCATTGAGTGGATAAAGAAAAGCAACCATGGGGCTAGGAAGGTGGCTCAGTAGTAGAGTGCTTACCTTGCATGCCAGAGGCCCTGGGTTCGATTCCTCAGCACCACATAAGCAAAAAGAAAAAAGCCGGAAGTGGCGCTGCGGCTCAAGTGGTAGAGTGCTAGCCTTGAGCTGAAGAGCAGAGGGACAGCGCCCAGGCCCAGAGTTCAGGCCCCATGA